>NC_035435.2:74811777-75129607 GCF_002127325.2 Helianthus annuus | reverse complement strand
TCGTTTCTCATGTTTCCTTGTTAGACAATGCCTCCTCGACGTGATGCACAACCTTTTACTGCTAAAGAAGTCGCAGCCCTTGTCGCTCAGCAAATGGCTGCAGTACTTCCTGGCGTAGTAACTGAGATCCATCAGTTATACAACAATAATAACAATAATGTTCCGTGTAATTTCAAGAATTTCAATTCTGCTAAGCCATTGAAGTTTTCTGGGTCGCAAGGAGCAACTGCGCTCCTGCAATGGTTCAAAAGTTTGGAAAGCACATTCAGACATGTGCAATGTCCGAATGAGCGTAAGGTTGAGTTTGCATCTAGTGTGTTCGAGAAGCGTGCTCTTACATGGTGGAACGGAGTGATGCGTGATAGGGGTGCCGATGTGGCAATGGCACAAACTTGGGAAGAGCTCTGAGCTCTCATGATGAGAGAGTTCTGTCCCCGTCATGAAATTCGAGCTTTGGAACGAGAATTCGATGATTTGAAACAAGATGGGGGAGAACACCGTGATACACGGATCGTTATGAGGAGCTCGGTTTGTTGTGTCCTACGATGGTTACCCCGTTGGAGAAGGCAATTGAGAGGTATATCGATGGTTTACCCGATTCTGTGCAAGACATTGTGACTGGCAGTAATCCTACCACTGTCCGTCAAGCGATTGAATTGGCTGCTACTCTGACCAGGTCTCAGGTCAGAAAGGGTAAATTGACCCGTAAGGGTGACAAGAAGAAGACACTGATTCTGCACAAGACAAGGGTAAGGGTAAGGGTAAGAAGCAGGGTGAGTCTTCTAAAAATTCAAGGAAGCGCAAGGCTTACCAGAACTTTGCCGTCACCAACCAGAACCCTCAGAACCCACTAGCCCTACCTCCTGCGAAGACGCAATATGCTGGTACCGCACCTCATTATGCTCGATGCAACGGTCATGATGTTGCCCAACAGGCCTGTAAGCAGTGTATTAATTGTGGTAAACTTGGGCATCTGGCCAACATTTGTCGTTTTGGCCAAAAACAAGCTGCTCAGGTTCCAACACAAGTTCAGGGGAATGCCGCGAGATTCCCACCTGGTTCGTGTTATAATTGCGGAGAAATGGGTCATTTCCGCAACAACTGCCCGAGATTGGTGAATGCGAATGTCAACCCGAATATCAACGTGAACGCGAATGTGAATCCCGCTCTTGGACGAGCGTACAATCTGAATGCAAACGAGGCGAGAGCTGACAACGAGGTTGTCAATGGTACGTTCCTTGTTAACAATCAACTTGCATCTGTTCTTTTTTATTCTGGTGCCGATAGAAGTTTTGTCTCGTTATCTTTTGAGCCTTTACTTGCGATACCTAGAACTAAAATGAGGAAACCCTTATCTGTCGAAGTTGCTACTGGTAAACCTCTCGTTCTCGACTCTGTTATTCATGATTGTCAACTGAACCTTGATAACCATCTTTTTCCTATTGACCTCACGCCGATGCAACTTGGGAGTTTCGATATTATCGTGGGGATGGATTGGTTAACCAAACATCATGCTGAGGTGGTTTGTTTTGATAAGATTGTTCGTATTCCTCTTTCGTCTGGCGATGTTCTGGAAGTTCGTGGTGAGAAACCATCGGGTGGTTTGAAACTCATGTCGTGTACGAAAGCCCAAAGGTATTTACAAAAAGGATATGTTGCTTTTCTAGCACATGTCACCGAGGAGAAAGGCAAGAGAAAGAGTATTCAGGATATTCCGATTGTCCGGGATTATTGTAACACCACGTAAAAACGTGTCCAATTATGTATAGACACGTGTCCTAAACTCTAATTATGTGAAAGATTGAGTTTGAAGGACTAAAGTTGACAAACGGTGAAATTATGTATGCGAAGGGACTAAAAGTGTCAACATGCCAAACTTGAGCCTCTGAATGACAGTACGCGGAGAATATATTCTTAATCGAATGATTAATTGAATATAACAAGCCGTTTGTGAATATAATCGAAAGGTTATAAAGCTACATGGATTAAACGTGTCAACATGTTAATTCTACCTCTGAGTGACCTTTTAATGTTCCCAAAGCTTTGTAAATATAAATTCACCCTTATGAATATCTGATAAAGAGTTCATAAACATTCGGCTGAATTTGTGATGATTTGTTCCACTTTCAAGAAATAAGATTACATGTGCCAAAAACCGACAAGTCTTCATGCAATGTCCATTTCTAAAGACTCCAAGGAAAACATAAATGCATGGCAATGTCAACGGTCCGCAAGGCTATAACTGGGTGATGCAGTTCAGGTTTGGTTACAGACCGCATCCATTTGGACTTACGGTCCGTAAGGGGTGGATACGGACCGCAAGAGCTTTTGCTTACGGTCCGTAAGCTCGTCGCTGGGCAGAAGTTTTTGACAGATGTATGTTTCAGCTGTATAACCGACTTAAACTCATTCTTTTCGAAACCTTGGATTGTTGGACGGTTTTAATAAACCACTAGGACACCTGGGGTGATCCTAGGGACTCCTATAACAGCTGCAAGTGATCCATGAAGTTGGAAATTAGTATATAAGGGCACTTGTTCATAAGCTTAGGCTCACTTCATTTGCAAGTTTCAAAGAACTCTCATCTGGAGCTTGCAAGCATTAGGAGAAGAATTTCAAGGGTAGAAAAGATAGCAAGGACCATTAGTAAGAGTCTTAATCCCTGCTTAATCGTTTTAGTTAGCTTTAAAACCGAAAAGTCAAACATATCGTAATTAAGGTTTGACTTTCGGTTTAATCACAAATGGTCTAGCCATTGATCAAAACGAAAGTGGTTATGGAACCATATTAGGATAGGTGATTAACCCTTAAAAGGGCACCTCATAATTATCGCGTTTGACTAGTTAATTGTCGGGTCAAACTAGTTTGACAAATGTCAAACTGGACAGAAAGTTTAAAAATGAATTAAACTAATAAAACAGAGGTTCTAAATTATATTTTAACATTCTAATGACTTGGTAATTAATATTAGGACATGTTTTATCAGTCCTAACCCGACAATTATCAGTCTAAGGTCAGTTTATAACCGAAAGTCGCAAAAGCTTGACTTTTCCTTTGACTTTCAATTCTGACCCGTTCAAGCTTAATTCTTCCTTGTTTTAAGCTTCCATTAGGACCATATTATTCAGTAGTATAACCTCCTGTAGTTATATTGCATGGTTCTTAGTGGTTTGAATTATATGCACTTATTCGTTAATATGCTTAAAAATACCATAAATGCCCTTTTGACACACAAATGAGATTTTTAGAAATGTGAGTGGACAAAAACCATTGCTACTGATATATAAGCTTGTCCTGAAAATTTTACATTAGTTCTTGGTCCCAAATAGAAGTTATGCTCGATATCGTAATTAGAAGCTTTTTTATTAATTAATTTGCGATATCTTGCATAATGCACCTTTAAACTTGGATTTTGAACCAAAACTCATTACCTACTGTTAAGATATTATTTTTAAGGAATTTTAAGATTTTTGGTCAGATTATAATCTGTTTAAAACATAGAGTTTTTGTGTAATTCGGTTAATGACGATAATACCCTTTTTAGGCATAAAATGAGATTAACAAATGATTTAAATGCAGAACTTTTTTGTTGGGATTGAACCCTACCAGAGGAATAGATAATGAAAGCCAAAACCGGATCACAACAGTGGACTCATAATAAGCAGCTGTTTACACTTGGCTTTCCCCTTGACAGTGGTAATCTAACAACTAATAGATCTTAAGTACTGCTGAAGACTGATGAAACTCTAAAGATTGCTGAAGACAAACACTGTTGCTCTATCTATTGTTGTTTCCTAAGTACTGCTGAAGACACAAGCACTGCCCATTCAAGGACTGATCACCTTTGAAGAAAGCACTGATGCTCAACATCAGTGCTCAGGCTACAACAGTGGAACGTGAAGCAGTTGTTATCTCTTGTTTTGTATTGTACTTATAATCAGTTGTTAACATCAGTAGTTTGTATAGAACAGTGTTTATAGGTTGTTAGGTTGTTAGATGTCACTATCATGGTGACGTCAGCCTAGATGCCTCAGTGGTTTGGTTTGCCTATAAATGGAACAGTACCCTGTGCTGTTACATTTGATTGATGGAGTGGATTCTTCTTCTCCAGTCCAATCCTTTCATCTTGTGCAACCAACCTTGGGGTAACAGGCTGAGGGGGAGTTTAGTTTTGTAAGCATGCTTGTAATCATTTGCTTTGTATTTCAATCATCCAACTTAATGAGAAGCATTTGTTTACCAAACTATTTTATCTTTTGATTGTGTTCACAAAGTTTGTTCTTCATTTCCGCTGCACTTAATCTTATTGTATATTCATTGTTTTGTCAAATCTATACAAACAAGCACAATCATGACACCCTCCGATCCTAACAATTGGTATCAGAGCCAGACAGTCAAATTCGATCTAACAATCAATTTGACATAACAGTTCGGCTCAAAATTTATTGATACTAAGGTTGATTGTATTTAGTTGAAAAACAGAGCAACGAGAAATCATGTTCAAAATGATGAATCAGATACTCTGTAATACAACCAAGATGTCATAAGATTCACAAATCTCAAACAACTAGTGATGTCATGCACAAATCACTCATAGTTTCTAGATCTGGAAAGTTGTCTGGTAACTATGGTATGACTATCTTCATTCAAAGTTGATTTCAATTGTTGTTATGGAATTTGTGATGATTTCATCATGTCTTATGCTAAAGTATGAACCTCAGACTAACAGAACCTATGTTCATATAAACATTAGTGTTTTGCCAACTTAGAAAGAGGAAAATAAAACTTTAGTCATGAGATCTTATATATTAGAAGGCAGGTTGAGAATCCTCAAAAGGACTAAATCAACCCTGTCAAAACACATTAAGAAAATCAGGGGTCAAAAATAGTCCAAATTATAAGTAATGTGAGATTTGGTAATAAAACATGTTCACATGCGGCCAGATCTCTCAAAACATTACTGCAAAATGATTCTGGATTAAGTATTTCCCTAAAATCTCCCAGTGAGTACTTTTGTACTTATGAATGGGAAGGGTAAATAGGGAAAGAGGAAAATGAATCGAACTCAAAAGTGTGTTTATCTCAAAACTTTTGAAGTCAAAAGAAAAGAGTATAAACCTAAAACGCTTATGAGTCCAGAGTTAGGTAAACAATGGCCATCAAGCAACTGTGTGCATTCATTAAATCAAGAAAAGTTCAGGTGGCAATGGTACCTCCAGTGATTGTATTTAAAAGATGAATTTGCAATCAATTAACAAGAAAATGATCCTAATCAGTGGTCATATTGATGTGATTATAAGTCTGTTGGAAGTCACCAGATCCTTTTGATGTTATTTTCAAAATAACCTTTATTTTTAGAAAGGTGTTTTTCTCAAATAAAAACCGGATATATTATTGATTTTTTTAATAATATATTATGTACTTTTTTTTATATAGTAAAAGTATTCTCCCCGGTCAGGATGTAATTTCCTTATTTTTGTGTGAAATTACTTTTCCTAAAAACTAATCAAAAGGAAATGGTGTACATGTCAAGGTCATATTAAGCTCAAAGTTTGTTTATCACAGAAAAATTGATTGCAAATTAATTCTAAAAATACTGAGACACTCATGTTCTAGTTCAAATAATTAGACACAAAATGAGTTGCCTTAGTAAAGAAGTTTTCATCATCTGGGATGCTAAACCACTGTCAGGAAATAGTAAACATGTGGTAAACCTAGAACATAATCTCCTAGAAAAACTGCTGACAAAGTAAACTTGATCTAAAATGTAGCTAAGTTAGCATTCCTACAGAATAACAGATGTTGGACATGATATTGAGCTCACACAAGACAAAATCAATCCCCACTTCTGAACAAGCAGATGCTAAAATTATTTGTCAAAAATTGAAATACTGCTGCACTAACAGTTGTTAGACTAATGGTCTTCATTTTGTTTTCTACCATTGTTTTCCTTAAAACTACTGATTGTGTCTCAAACATCTGCTCTAATGTCTGTCCACTGCTGAAAGTCAACCTCTGTTCTCTCACTTTCATTATACGCACTGTTGTTCAAAATCAGTGTTTTATCCACTGTTATGCTATCCACTGATGTAGTAAAAGCATCCACTGATGGTAAAAATCACCCACTGCTTCATTTATTACCATTGTAATCACTGATACTTATTTCATCAGTGGCCCCCAAAACAACTGTCCTCCATTATTTACTATTCCATCAGGGGTTGACACGTGGTCAGCTTTTTAGTCGTTAGATCATTATAACCGCTGCCATGTCAGTATTCACTTTTTCCCTAAATAAAACCCTGATTAAACCCAAACATGGTTTCACTGTCGAATTGAATTCCAAACATTCTCTTCACAAAGCAGTTTCCCTCTCACAACTCCAAAACATTTTTCGATCTTCTTTATAAAAAATGATGAAATCAAAATCGAAATCAAAATCAAAGTCATCTTCTTCCTCCGCTCCCACTGACGCCACTCAAATGGCCGCTGAAACCACAGAAATTCGTTACAAATCCCCGCACAACTATGTGGGTATACTCACAAAACCCACAACCAACAACTCTTTCGACTCCATCATCGACATCTTATCTGCATCAAAGTACAAAACTTTGATAACAGCAGACGGTCCCATTTATCTACAAACCCAGAGAGAGTTCTGGAACAAGGCTACCATTGAAAAACAAGGAGAAACTGTCAAAGCCATCAACTCCTCGATACAGGGTAAAAAGATCCAAATCTCTCCACAATCCATTTCAGAAGTCTTCAAACTCGATGATTTAAAAGGTAAAACTTCTTTCTCTAAAACCGAGTTGAAAAATGATTTCATGAATAGAGGGTATGCAAATCAACCAAAAAGGGATACTTTACAAAAAGGCTATTTCCCTTATGCACCCATATTTTTGTTTCACACACTTCTGATGTACGTTTCTAATAAAACAACTGCTTTTAATGAAATACCATCAAAGATTCAATGCCTGGGATATGCTATCTTAAATAATGAAAATTTTAATTATTCCCAGGAAATTTTTGATGATTTGGTGAAAAATGTTGATAGTAAAGCATTTCTGATCTTTCCAAGATTTTTAAGCTATTATTTTGAACAAAAATTTGAAAAGGAAGATGCAGAATTGCCCAAGCAAGGTTCTCATTTTAAAATAAACTGTTTAACGCTTGAAACATTCTCTAGAATGTTGGCACCTATAAAAACAAAAGCAGAGGTACCTGAGCAGAATTTAGCAGATGAAACTGCTCCTCAGGTATCGGCTGCTGAGCCCACTGCTCCAGGTGATCAAAGCAGCACACCCACTGTTTTGAAACCCACACCTGCCACCACCAAAAAGAACAAAAAGAAAACATCCCGAAAACCCCCCATACCCAAAACAAAGGCACCTCTGGAAGATGAGATCCCAGAGCAAATGCCCGTGACAACACAAATGTCACCAATAACCACTTCTGCTACTTCCTCACAGCAGTTGGAAGAAAGATCTCCACCCTTACCTCAAACTCCTCCCGCATCCTCACAAAAGGATCAGGTTGTAAACACAGGGACCCCACAATATGAAGCTCTAGACCCACTTGGATCCATCTTCCACAGTCCTGATCCCAAGGACATGTCTCTTTCAACTCCTTTACCCTCACCCCCCACATTACCACCATCCATGATACCCTTGTTGCATACAGTTGGTATTACTCAGACACAAACCAGTTCCTCTCAAACACCTATCACTGAGAGTATACTCCCACAAGTGACTGGGTCTGATGTTGATATCTCTGTTATCCCAGCAACAACTGAGGAGGTTACACTGCAGGAGTTTCAAGTAACTCCTTTCAGTAGTTCAAGTGAAGCAGCCACTACAAATGTTGAACCCACTGGTTTACATTTGGACAGTGGTTACATTCATAAGACTCCCTTGAAGGCAATTTCTTCAATAGCACCACTGAGAACCACCAGTGAGTTTGTTTTAACCACTGGCAATATCAAAAGGATATCAAGTGCTGAAGAAAGAAGTCCCTAGTACCAAGAACAAGGGGCATCAATGAATGATTTTTGGGATTCAGTCCCTAAGTCACACATTGGTAAAACCACTGTTGGTGGGGATTCAGATGATCCCATTAACTTGGGTGATGATTCAGAATATCAGGAATTGACGGGCAGAGTTGAAAACTTGGAAACCTCAGTTGCTAAAATAAAGGATATGGTGCAGCAGCTGTTAAAAGCTCAGAAAGCCCAATCCACTGCTCCTCCAGCTCAAGCACCTGCTCAACAGGCACCTGCTGCAAATGAGTTATGGACCATGTTCCAACCACTGCTGGAAAGACAAAAGCAGATGGCTGATCAGCAGTATGCTGTACATGTACAAAAGCTGACAAACATGGCGGAGTCAAGATTTAAAGATACTCAGGCAGATATTAAAGCTATCAAGGCTCATATCCAAAGTGCCTCTGGAAAAGTTCCTTCCACTGTCCTCTTCATGAACAAACCCTTCCCAGATAATGCCAAAAAGGGGGAGAAGATCAATTGGAAGAAGAAAGGAATTGATGATGGCATCTTTATTGAGCCAGAAAATAGCCAAACCAAAGCCACTGTATCAACACACACCACATCACCACACACCACCATAACCACTGCTCCACCATCATCTGTGATCACATCACCAAAAATAACTTCACCATAAAAAACAGCCACCCCATCATCACCTCCTGCCAAAAAGCAGAAGACAGCAGATGTTACAACATCTGCTGTAATGACAACAGTGGTTGAAACACCAGTTGTTCCAACTACTATTAGTCAGTCACTCATCACCACTCAAACCCCTGCCATCACAACCCGTGCTCGAAAGAAGAAGACATCTGCTGACATACCAGTAGTTGTAATGACAACAGCGGTTGAGACATCAGTTGTTTCAACCACTGTTAGTCAACCATCCACCACTGCTCTCACCATTCTCACATCACAACCACCAAAGCTCTACACCAGAAAAAGAAAACTTACTCAGGCAAATGAGGACAAATATGATCCCATTGCTGCAAAATATCCACTAGAATTAGAGGCTATAAAAAAATGAGATGAGGCAATTCTGCTCTGATGATGATCCTTCAAACAGAAGATTTCCTTCACTCGTTGGCTTTATAATCCCAGAAGACATGGATGAATACCTTGAGCTCAAAGCAAGACAGGCCAAGATAAGAGCCAAGGTTGAATGTGAAGGTCAAAGTGATGAAGCCATTGCTGAAAAATTGGAATTTCTGCTCACAAAAGTCAAACAGATAAAAGATTTTGCACAAGAGCTGAGCAAAGAAAAGGCAGATCAACGAAAGGAGATGAGAAGAAAACTTCTTGCATACATCATGCAAGAAAAATTTTATCCTGCTGAAGAAAGCCAATTTGAAGAATGGCCAATAGTAGCTTTGAAGCATGAGGCTGATAGGATTGATAGAATCCAGAATGATCCTAAAAAGAAGAAGAATGCTCCAAATTGGAGCAAATACAAAAAGCTCATCGCTGACCTAACATCTGAGTACAAGAGAAAGAAACAGGAGCTGGTGGATGCAAAAGTGGATACTGCCAATGCCATATCAAAATGGTCAAAGCAGTATACAGATGAAGCCTATGAAAGGCTGAATAAAAGAAAGATAACTGTTTCAGGCACTTCAAAGAAGCGTGAACAAATGGTGAAGCTTGAACAACAGATTGAAAACCTCTAAGCACTGTTCAAATCAGCAGATAATCCTATTCTTGTGTCAAACCAAGAAGAAGGAAAACAGCTGTCTAGTGAAGAGGTCAAAGAAAAGGAAGCTGAGTACTTCAAGGATACCATCATGAAAATTGGTCTAAAAGAAGAGACTTCAGCAAAACTTCAAAACCTTTTTAAGGAGGTATTAACCAAACCTGCATCACCAAACACTCCAACAGGCATGACAGACATTGAGAGGCAAGAGCTAATTGAAAGAGAGACTGCAGAAGATGTAGATGCAGCAAATGATGTCACTGAGAAGGCCCTCAAACAAATGTCTGACAGCTTACAAATTTTCACAAGGCCAACATCTTTAAACTCATCAGGAAATAACTCTCTCCCAAGAAACCTGTCTGGATTAAAAGTACTAAAGTGGATGTCTGATCAAAAGACCCACGTACTGACCTTGTTCAGATCCAACGGCGAAGTGAAGTACATATCAAGGAAAGAAGCACTAGGCCTTAGTGTTGAAGATTTGCAGGATCTCCTTGAACTTACACTATGTAGGGATGAAGATGACACAAGTTCCAAGGATTTTGAAGAAGAATTTAAAAGGAAAGCTAAGGGACTTCTGATGAGAAATAAAGGTCCAGAATAATGAAGGGTTTTGGCATTATCTGTTCCAGGGGGAGATTGTTGGGATTGAACCCTACCAGAGGAACATATGATGAAAGCCAAAACCGGATCACAACAGTGGACTCATAATAAGCAGCTGTTTACACTTGGCTTTCCCCTTGACAGTGGTAATCTAACAACTAATAGATCTTAAGTACTGCTCACTAGAACAACTGATGAACCATACACTGATGAAACTCTAAAGATTGCTGAAGACAAACACTATTGCTCTATCTACTGTCGTTTCCTAAGTACTGCTGAAGACACAAGCACTGCCCATTCAAGGACTGATCACCTTTGAAGAAAGCACTGATGCTCAACATCAGTGCTCAGGCTACAACAGTGGAACGTGAAGCAGTTGTTATCTCTTGTTTTGTATTGTACTTATAATCAGTTGTTAATATCAGTAGTTTGTATAGAACAGTGTTTATAGGTTGTTAGATGTCACTATCATGGTGACGTCAGTCGAGATGCCTTAGTGGTTTGGTTTGCCTATAAATGGAACAGTACCCTGTGCTGTTACATTTGATTGATGGAGTGGATTCTTCTTCTCCAGTCCAATCCTTTCATCTTGTGCAACCAACCTTGGGGTATCAGGCTGAGGGGGAGTTTAGTTTTGTAAGCATGCTTGTAATCATTTGCTTTGTATTTCAATCATCCAACTTAATGAGAAGCATTTGTTTACCAAACTATTTTATCTTTTGATTGTGTTCACAAAGTTTGTTTTTCATTTCCGCTGCACTTAATCTTATTGTATATATTCATTGTTTTGTCAAATCTATACAAACAAGCACAATCATGACACCCTCCGATCCTAACATTTTTCCTACCGATTTCATACAATAAATAAATTATTTTGAGCATTTAAAACTGATCAAAACCTCAGAATTACATAAACATCTTGATTATCGTCAATTAGCGAGTTTTACACTAATTAGGTGCATAGTACGGTTTAAAACCATATTTAACATCTAAGACTTGTTACCTACTGAATTTTTAAAAAAATTTAAATATTTTTACAGTAGGTATAAGTTGTGAACTCAGGTTTCCAAAAATGTCCTTAAAAGCCTATGTGAAATGACCAAAATGCCCTTTCGGGGCATAGTTTGGTCATAAATAGTAAATTTCACACATATATAATATCTTACTGATGTAATGAGATAGATTAAATATTTTTACTGATTTCAAAAGACCAGAACTTCAGTTTGTTATAAAATCTTTTTTATAAGTATTAAAATTACCAAAATGCCCTTATAGGACTTAACTTGGTTTAAATTACTTTTTGGGCATATATGTTAAAATCCTACTGATGTATTAACACATTTTAAGCGTAATAACAATTAAGACCTGTATGTAATTCTTTTGGTTACCCATTACGCGTTTATGCGTTCAGATCGGTTTATGTGACTAGTTTACGTAAAATAGCCGAAACGGGTTTAACCTTATCATTAAATCCTCAAATTCCAGAATGTGTTTAGTTTACCCATATTATACAAGTATCCAAGCTTGTCGGGTCTAAACCACATTCTATTCCGGTCTCCGCTTAATCTAGCATTTAGAACCGTAAAGTTTCTTTCTAGCTAGCTGGTCTAAGTCCTTGACTTAACTAAAGGCCCGTTAGCATCCTAATAGGTTATTAAACCTTCTATACAGATTAAATAGCATCCAGTAGAAGGTGCCATCAAAAAGCTAAGGATTATACTGCTGAGTTACATTTCACATTAGCTCAGGTAGATACTTTTAACTTATTTTCCCTTATACGGGCTTGGGATATGGTATTATAATAATACCACTTGGTCGGGTATGAAATCATTTAATCGGATTGTGATTAATAAATTGCATAACCCGTTTTAATCTGTCTTGTTTGATAACATAAACATTGGGGTTAATTCGACCGTGTCCTGGATATCCTTGGCTCATTTCATTTGAAAATGGCCACGACCTATGCACGGGGTGTAGGCATACACCTGACAGATGCAAATGCTAAAATATAAACCCACATGTTGGGAATAACTCCTTTGTGGGTTCTATAAGTAGTGAGTTGGTTAATCATGACCGGCTTCTAACCGGCCCAAAATGTATGACAAACATGTAAATCTGTATACAAGATTATCTTTAAATAATTGTCCCAAGTTATAAATGATTTGTGCCATGTGCACTTAAATCAATTTTCATAAATGTTTTCAAAAGAGTCAGTTAATTGTATTTACCACTGTAAACTGACGTATTTTCTTAAAGACTGATTGACGGGTACCTCTCGTAATAGGCTGGAGCTATTAGGTGTCATAAGAGGATCTTGCAAATCCATATATACCTAAAGTCTGTTATTTTGTTTCTTTGTAAATATTTATGATCCGCCTGTGGATCCTATTACATTCCAGTCTGTATATTCTTTCACTCGGACACTCAGACATTATGGTTTGTAATAGTTTATTTACCAAGCCTTCCGCTGGGCTATTATATTGTGTGTATTGACAATGATGATATCAACTATGTCACGATACTCCCCGCCGTGTCCACCGGTATTATGTGGATATATCGGGGTGTGACAGGTTGGTATCAGAGCCAACATTGAGTGAATTAAACACTAACCTTTTGTGTTTAATCTCAATGACACAATAAGCACATTCCTTGGACTTCCGAGTCTAGGCCAATGACCTAGGATTTATTCTTAACTTTTCTTTGCTGTTTATATTTTATTTTGTTTTGTTTTACTTGTTTTGATAGGAATAATCATCTACAATGCCGCCAAAAGTGAGGGGCAAAGGAAAGGGTCCCATGTGAGGTGGACCATCAGCAGTACCTTCCCATCGGCGCACTCCGTCTACGTCGTTTTGTAGTTCTGATTCCCACGACCATTGGGATCACTCTTTCGAACCAGCGAGACATTCTGTCTCTTTGAGCTCATTCCCCTCTTTCCATCCATCATTCGGGCTGCCTGCTCCAGACGAGCCCCAACATTCTCAACACTCCCATGACTCCCACCATTCCCATCAATCTTACCATTCATTACATTCTCATTCCTTTCATCATTCGGATTCTACCTACTCTCTAGCCCAGTTTAATCCCAATGACTACGTCAACGACTTTTTGGGCTACAACCCTTTGGGACCTACGGATCACTTTCCTCATGAAATGGAGATGGATGATGACTCGGACCCTGAAATGCAGACCGGAACATCGGGCCACCCAATTAGCATCTCAAGCGGTTCTCCATTTCAAGGATCGCCGTACCGAGGGCCCGATTCTTTTCAAGAAAGGATGGCCACGTATGATTGGTTCTTTACTCCTTCATACCATAACTCTCTTGCTCAACCTCCTTTGGTTGAACCACAACTTCAAGCAGTTTCACCTGCACCACTTCCTGTTGAGGAGCCGCCTCAACAGCCATCTCAACCACCTCCCGAGCCTCCTAGGCGAAGGAGGAATGCACGAATATCCGTGTGAGGAGGACCTCGTTTCAGTTCTCCTCAGGGTTCAAGTTCTTACCCTCCTATCCCCGAGGACCCCCAAATGGGTGGACCCTCGCACGCGGTGCCCGGAGAACGATCCTCCACCAGTTTCTTATGCACCACCGCCACCGCCAGTGGGTTTCGACAACTCCCGACTTACCCAGGTTCGTCTGGGTATAACCCATCAGGATACCCATCGGATTATGGAACCTATGATCTATATCTCACTACTGCACAATATAATGCACTTTATCCTTCTTCTTACCCTCTAGTTTACCCAACTGGATATCCGGTGCAGGGGTATCAATACCCCCCATACCAGCAACCTCCTCCTTCCCAACAGCAGCAAACTCAGGAGATCCTGCAAAGGTTAGACAGGGTTGAACAGGAAGCAAATGAAACCAAGAAAAAGCATAATAGCTTTCTCAAGGGCCTTGCAAGCCTTATTAAAGGCAAGAAGAAGTAGGAAGTTATTATATCTTGTATTATTCTTTAATCAAGTCCCTGCGAGGACATTATTTTCATTTTCTGTACCAAGTCCCTGCGTGGACTTGTTTTCCATTCTGTAGCCCCTGCGTGGGCAATATGTTCTTTTAAGACCCGTTTAGGGTACCTTGTATTAGTTTAATGTTTAATGAAATTTCTTTGGATTTTAATTATGTACTTTATTACATCATCATGATTTATCATTTCAATTTTTAATTGATCTGCCAAAGAAATTCTTAGAGGTATAACCTAGCCAAAATATTAAATGGCTATGATGGTACAACCTTTTTAAGACAATAAATCCTTGTTAACAATTGAAAACATGTTAACATTCCTGGCTGTGCGGTACGAGAAACCACACAAGCTTCCAAATGTACTTGGATCTTTTCAAGTCACTATTATAGCCTATATGATCAATATGAATCATGGCTAAATGCCTAAAACATCCATATGAGATGTATGCTTATAAGCAAAGGTGTAAAAATGACAATGATAGTTTTATTTTATAAACTTCTTGTCAAAAAAGGCGATGAACTATGTTTGACCCTTAAAAAGATCACTGATCCAAGAGATCAATGATTATATTTTAATCGTCCTTGTGACAAGGCCTTTTGTGCCATCTAAATGTCCTTCGAGACGAGCCTTGTGCTAAATAATGATGTCTTTCATGACATTGATAGTTGTGATTCATAATTCCCCTGTCTAGTGAATATGAATAATTATATCCTATTGATTATGATTTAAAATGGTCTATATGGTTTAATAATACCATGACCATCTAATCATCAATGCGAAGATTTATTATATAATTTATATATATCATTATTGTTTGATATAGTACTCAAAAATGGCTGGCTCGGATGAAGCAAGTAGTCATCCCGCAGAAAGAAACAACACCAGGATTAATATCACTGGTGCCTGTTGGGATTGAACCCTACCAAAGGAACAGATAATGAAAGCCAAAACTGGATTAGAGTAGTGGATCCAGAATAAACAGATGTTTGGTTGCAAGTCTCTCCCATTGAAAGTGGTTTCAACATCTGCTGACCTCCTATCTGCTGATCATGCAAACTGCTGACTTACAACTGCTGATCAAGTCAAAGTCTGTTGAAGAACTAAAGCTCTGCTGCTCAATCTACTGCCTTGTTTCAAGCACTGCTGATCATGACAAGTACTGTTGGGTTCACAGCAGTGGAAGGATGCAGCAGCAGTTTATGCTTACTTGATGTATTGAATTGTAACATCAGTAGTTAGCATAACAGTGTTTGTATAGGTCAGTTGTTAAGAGTTTGTTAGGAGGTTAGATGTCACTTTCATGGTGACGTCAGCTTAGATGCTCAGTAGTTTGCTAGTGCCTATAAATAGAACAGTACTCTATATTGTTCTGTTTAACTCTTTCACCATCATTCTTCCTGCACGAACAAATACTGAGCTCGGGCTGAGGGGGAGTTTGCAAATCATACACGCATTGTAATCAAAGTTTGAAATAAATTTAATCATTTGATTCTGTGTTGAAAATGTATGATTGGAAGCATTTCTTCTGTTTGATTGTGAAAAGTTTGCTTCCATTTAAATTCCGCTGCACTACTCTTTCATTGTTCATCTAAATTCAAACACAAATCACAATCAATCCAAACTCAGATCCTAACAATTGGTATCAGAGCTTTGACAGTCAAATTTGATTTAACAATCATTTTGACGTAAATAGTTCAGCTCGAAATCGTTGATACTGATAGTTTGTTCGTCGTTTTGAAAAACAGAGCAAGGTTTAATCACCGATAAAGTTGATTAATCAGTGCCTGTAAAACAACCAGGATGTCGTCACAGTGTCAAGATGATAAGAATAACATTGGCTCGATTTTTAAACCTCCTATGCTTAAAAGAAATGAATACAACATCTGGGAGAGAAGGATGTGTCACATCCTTGCTCAACAGAACACTGGATGTTGGAGGTCTGTTGTTTTCGGTCCTCATGTTCCTATGGTGCCGAGTGCTGAGGACACCAAAAAGTTCGTTCCTAAACCAACTGAAAATTATACTGAATCTGATTTTCAGAAGTTCGAACTTGATGCCAAAGCATTTAGCATCATAGCTTCTGCACTACCCAATGAAATCTATGCTAGGCTGTTACATTGTAACAGTGCCAAAAAATTATGGGATGCATTGAAGGAACAATTCGGGGGAACAGAAGAGGTTATTGAAAACAACAGGGAAATTCTGAATTAGCAGTATGAAACATTTTGTCATATCAAAGGGGAGTCACTAACCCAACAATTTGAACGTTTCAGTTGTCTCATCAGCGAACTAAGGCTTGTTAAAGTTACATTTCCAAATGCAACTCAAAATAGCAGGTTCCTTAGATCACTACCCGAAAAATGGGACACAATTGCTTTTGTCACAAGAAATTCAGCTGAGTTCAAAGATCTGACCCTGACCCAACTCCATGGTAAACTCCTGACCTATGAAAGGGAGTTAAACCAGAAAAGGAAGTTGCAAGAGTCTGGAAAAGTTGCTGATGACTATTCATTTGGCAGCACAACTCTATTTGGTCAGGAAGAATCTGGTAGCAGCAGTAAGGATCAGAGTTATGATCACTTTATTGACATCACTGCTGGGGGTAATTTTAACAACTCTGATTCTCACTCTGCAAATTATGCTTTCACTGCAAATACTGAAAACCAGATGTCAGATAACTTGTGTTTTGAATGAATGATTTACAACATTTTGATCCCACTGACTTAGAAGAAATGGACATTTTGCATCAATTGGCTTTGCTTAGTGTTAGAACAAGCAAATTCTACAAAAGAACAAGGAGAAAATTCCCAGGGCTTCATGGGAATTTAAGGGTGGGGTTGGATAAGTCAAAAATCAAGTGTTACAAGTGTAATAGGCTAGGTCATCTTGCTAGGGAATGTAGGAGTCAAACCACTGGTCCCATAATCACTCACCCTGGCTCAAACCCTAGACCACAACAACAAAACACTGTGCACTATACCCAATATGCCCCTGCAGCACATGTTAACACTGCTCATTATGCTGCAACCCCTGTGCCTGTGCATTATGTTCAAAACACTGTTCCAAAAATTCAGTATGTTCAGGCCCCTATTCCTCAGGCACAAGTGCAACCTGTTGCACCTCAACAAGCTGCTCCAACAGTGACACAACTAGATCAGCAAAGCTTTTTCACACAAGGCTTTCTTGATTGGAGCAGCATGCCTGATAAACTTGGTGATGAAAACTTTGCTCTCTATGCTTCTAATGATACTTTTGATGATGAATTTTGTTTGATGGCATTAGAGTCAATACCAGAAGGGGTTGAAACTGAAGGTGAACAGCTAAGTGCTGAAACAGTGGATGAAGTTGCTGAAGCAGTGGTTACTGCAGTTGCTGGTGAACTACTGCTGGGAGAAAATTCAGAAATCCTCCTTGAACCACTGTCTGACCCCTGGTCCAAAGAAGACAAAAAGGAAGAAGAAAAGAAGAAAGATGTTGAGGAAGAAGCTAGTGCTGATGAAGAAAGTGACCATCAATGTGACTGTGCCATGATGGCTGCTGCTAAGGTATCACCTCAAGTTCTTGAAAAACTGTGTTCAAACAAATGTATTATTTCATTTGCTAACATCAAAGAGGTAAATGAAAACCTTAGGAATAAAATCTTATCTGATGAAGTCAAATTTGAAAAGTCATTAAAAGAACTCAGAAACAAATTGACTGAAAAAGATAAAGAGATCAGCAGTTTAAAAGAAGAGCCGAGCATAACCAAAACTCAACTCCAAACTATGGTAGAAAAATACCAAGTTTGCAAAAAGGAGTTGGAGTCTACCCAGATCACCTGTGAACGATGGGTGGAGTCTTGTAAAGGGTATGAGGTTATGCTTGCAAAACAGCTTGAAAGCAATGTTAAATTTGGTATTGGACATAGAAAATATGATGATCTTGAAAACCCTGCTGGAAAACAAGCCGGTTCAACTGAGATAATTCCAACCAACAAAAATGGCCAAGAGGTTAAAATAACCGACAAACTTGGTAACAAAATTACTCTGGAAAGACCTGTGGGATCCTCAACTTTTGAGGAAATTGAGAAATACCAATTTAAACCCACATGGTCTGATGAGTGTGATATCCTGGAAAACTTCAAACCAATGGATTTCACAACCACTGATGGTGTAAAAGCTCCAAAAGCAAAGGTCATTCCTATCAAAGATATCCCAACAGAGGTTCAAAACTCTGTTGCAAAGGAATCTGAGAAAAGGAAGAAAAGACAAAAGATCAAAAACTTGTTTTGTGAATTCTGTGAAAAGAAGAATCATCTAACAAAAGATTGTTTTCATCTAAAAGCATATGATATAAACAAAACAAGCATCATTGTACCTGCTGAAAGCTGCACCATCTTTGGTAAAGATAATCACAAAACTCAAGAATGTATGTATCTCAAGAACTTTGACATAAAAAAGAATGAGTACACTGCAAAAACATCCTTGAGTCCATCAACATCATCTGTCAAATTCATAAAGAAACAACCACTGTTTGTGCCTGTCCAAACAGCTGTCACAAAACAGCTGAACCAAACATCTATTCAAAGAGATGTTCAGGTGATTGATGCACCCCTGCCAATCAATTCAAAAGAGGTAAGGGACAACCATTATATCATAGGATCCCACTTGTTTATGAGACTTACAAAAAGCCCTCTAAACCCAAAGTGAACAGGTATCCTTTTGGTTATCAATAGATGATTGGTCAAGACCCCCAACAGTGGTTACAGAAAAACATTCACAAAAATGTTCAAACCCCTGAGCTAACCACTGTTCATGCATCTGTCATCAGCCCAGACACTGTTGAGACCCCATCTAAAGCCCTATTGGCTTTGGAAACCTTAATGAACTAATCCTTTTACTTCATGTGCAGGGAGCTTCTGCATGCTTAGATAGTCTTTGGTATGTAGACAGTGGAGGCTCCAGGCACATGACAGGATGTAAAGCCCTACTCAAAGATTTCAAAATCCATGGAGGGGGTGATATATCCTTTGGGAATAATAGTAAAGGGAAAGTTCTGGGGTCTGGTACAGTTCAGTCTGGAAATGTAAAATTTGAAAATGTCAATCTGATAGACAATCTGAAATTCAACCTCCTGAGTGTCTCACAAATGAGTGACAAGGGGTATGGGACATTCTTCACAAAGGAGTGTTGTAAGATTGTTGGACCAGAAATGGTTGAAAAGATTGAAGCAATAATAAAATTAGGAAAAACAAAACTTGTTGCTCAAAGAAGTGGCAATGTTTATGTTGTTGATATGTCTAGAGAGTGTCCCAGAGCTGATGCCTGTCTGTTCTCAGGTGCCTCTAACAAAGAGACAGAGCTATGGCACAAAAGACTGGGACACATAAATCTCAAGACAATCAATGAAATTTCAAAAAATGGCTTAGTGAGAGGCTTACCACAAAAAATGTTTTCATGTCCTGAACACTGTGTTTCCTGTTTAACAGGAAAACAACATAAAAGCTCTTTCAAGTCCATTGAAGAGTCCAAAACAACCCAGTGTTTGCAAATGCTGCACATGGATTTGTTTGGCCCAGTGCAAGTCATGAGTCTCAAAAAGAAGAGATATTGCTTGGTTGTTGTTGATGACTTCTCTAGGTTTACATGGACCTTCTTTTTACACTCAAAAGATGAGACTGCAGGCATTTTGCAAGACTTTGTGACACAGGTTGAAAAGCAATTTGACCTTCCAGTAAAAGTCTTCAGGAGTGACAATGGCACAGAATTCAAAAATAAGGAGTTGGATGCCTTCTGTGTGAAGAAAGGGATTGTAAGGCAATACAGCATCCCTAGAACACCAGAGCAAAATGGGGTTGTTGAAAGGAAAAACAGAACATTGATTGAGGCTGCCAGAACCATGCTTGCAGATTCAGGTTTGCCATTAACTTTTTGGGTAGAGGCAGTAAATACTGCTTGCTATGTCCAAAACAGAGTTTTAATCAACCCTAGGCACAAAAAGACTGCTTATGAAATTCTGTATAAAATAAAGCCATTAATCTCATATTTCAAAGTTTTTGGTTGCCCATGTTTCATTCTAAACTTAAAAGATTCTATCTCAAAGTTTGCGGCCAAAATTGATATGGGATACCACCTGAGATACTCAACCACTGCTAAGGCCTACAAAGTGTTCAATACACGGACCAAAGCAGTGGAAGAGACTTTGAATGTAAAGTTCAATGAACTTTCATCAATGAAAATCCTTGTAAATCCTGCAGAATTGTTTGATCTTGAAAAATTCACTTTTGAAAATACTGCTGTCAAGATTAACAGTGCAGGTCCATCAGAAGATTCATCATCAGACTATGGATATGAGATCATCATTCCTCAAAAGTCTGCTTCAATAGGGAGAGCATCAGTTGTTCAAAACAGTTGTCAAAGCTCAACCACTGCTACCTCAACAGTTGTTGACCAAAGTAGCCCTTTAACCGCTGCTTCCACCTCATCAAACACTGCTGACAAAAGTCCTCAAACAGTGGATCAAAGTCAGCAGATGTCCACACCTTTACCCCCTATGCCACCACCTTTTAAAGCCACTGCTGGGTCATCAAAGTCACCAGCAGTGGTTAGCTCAGATGATACACATCTGCAGCCTTCACCACTCAATGCCATTATTCCATACCAAGGAGAGCTCATCTTCTTGAAATCTCATCCACCAGATCAAATCATTTGCAACATCAATGAAGGGGTGCTCACAAGAAGGCAATCCCAAAACATTTGTCTTTTTGCAGGTTTTCTATCACTCCATCAGCCAGTCAAGTACCAAGAGGCACCGAAAGACAACAGCTGGGTAGAAGCCATGCAAGAGAACAGTTTAGAAGACAACAAGTATGGGAGCTTGTTCCATTGCCAGAGGGTGTGAGTTCTATTGGCACAAAATGGGTCTTCAAAAATAAAACTGATGAAAGAGGTATTGTTGTCAAGAATAAAGCCAGGCTTGTGGTTCAAGGATTCAGACAAGAAGAGGGCATTGACTATGATGAAACATTTGCCCCTGTAGCAAGACTTGAAGCTATCAGACTCTTTCTGGCCTTTGCTGTCAACCACAACATCAAGGTGTATCAAATGGATATCAAATATGCATTCCTCTATGGTAAGATTCAAGAGGAGGTTTATGTTTGTCAACCTCCAGGTTTTGAGGATCCATTTAATCCAGATCATGTCTACAAGCTGAATAAAGCTTTGTACGGCTTGAAACAAGCACCAAGGGCCTGGTATGAAACTCTGTCCACCTTTTTACTTTCCATTGGTTTCACCAGAGGCAAGATTGATAAAACACTGTTTTTAAAATGGAGAGGGAAGGATTTGATGATTGTCCAAATTTATGTGGATGACATCATTTTTGGAAGCACATGTAATAAAATGTGTGAAGAGTTCAGAAAACTCATGACAGCTGAGTTTGAAATGAGTGCAATGGGTGAACTCCAGTGCTTTCTTGGTCTCTAAGTAAGGCAGCTGCAAAATGGTACTTTCATCCATCAAGGCAAATATGGCAAAGAACTTTTAAAGAAATTTGATATGGATGATTGTAAGCCATGTAGTACACCCGTTACAACCAATAAATTGGTCATGTCTGAAGAAAAGGATGATTTGGTTGATCAGACCTTATATAGAAGCATGATTGGGTCTTTATTGTACCTAACTGCATCTAGACCAGATATCATGTTTGCAACATGTGTCTGTGCAAGGGGATATTCAGATACCTCAAAGGTGTTGTAAAAAGGATATTCAGATACCTCAAAGGTGCTCCCACACTTGGTATCTGGTATCCAGCTGATGGTAAAATTGAGCTTTCAGGTTTCTCAGATAGTGACTTTGCTGGATGTGAAAAAACAAGGAAGTCCACTTCAGGAGGGTGCCAATTCCTAGGCAATTGCTTAGTGTCTTGGCAAAGGAAAAAGCAAGCAGCTGTTTCCACATCCACTGCTGAGGCAGAATATATAGCTGCTGCAAGCTATACAGCCCAACTGCTCTGGCTTCAAAATCAGTTACTGGATTTTGGTATCACTGCCTTGAAGACACCACTCATGTTGGACAGCCAGGCAGTAGAAAATATCATCAAAAATCCAGTTTCCCACTCAACCACTAAACATATCGACATCAGACATCACTTTGTGAGGGATTGCTATGAAAAAGGTTTGATTTCTCTGCATCACGTTCCAACTAAAGATCAGCTGGCAGATGTGCTAACCAAAGCATTAGACACATCCACCTTTGAAAGCTTGATCTCTAGGATTGGCATGCTAAACATGGAATAGCAGGCAAAATTTTTCTATCAATAAAAGCATTAAAATGTTTTCAGAAAATCAAAAATTCATCCTTAAAATAGCTAAAAATGAATTTTTCATGGAAAATCCTAAAAGTCTGCCATAACCACTGATGGGTTCAAAAGTCTGCTCTACTTCAAACTTCTGTCCACTGCTGAAAGTCATCCCCTGTTCTCATTTTCCTCTGATAAGCACTGATGTTCAAAATTAGTGTGGTATCCACTGTTGTGCTATCTACTGATAGTTATAAGCATCCACTGTTCTCCATTACCATTACAACTACTCTCTTCACCAGTTGTTTTCACAAAAAGTAGTGTTCAAAAGTACTGTCCTTCATTTCACCAGGGGATGGCATGCGGACAGTGCATAGTGGTCAGACCTTTTGTAACCGCTGCCACGTCAGCATTCACTTTTCCTCCATAAAACCCCCCTTTCAAACCCCAAACAGGGTTTCACTATCGAATTGAATTCTTTAAAGTTCTCTTCTCAAAGCAGTTTCCATCACACTTCATCAAATTTCTTCACAATCTCATTTTCGATCCTCATCCTCAAAATGACAAAATCGAAATCATCCGCAAAATCTTCTAAAGGGGCCTCTCAAAAGGCTACCTCCATAGAAATCCCACACAAACCGTCTCATAATCTTCTGGGTCTTCTCACAAAACCCGGCAACACCGATACATTTGATTCCATCCTTGATATGCTCAACACATCAAAGTACAAAACTTTGTTAACCGTTGATGCACCCATTTACCTGCAAACTCAGAGAGAGTTTTGGAAAAATTGTACCCTTGAAAAACAAGGTGAAGATGTCATAGCCATTAATTCTACTCTGCAGAAAAAGGCAGTCCGCATCACACCGCAATCTTTATCAGAAGTCTTTCAGCTCGATGATCAAGAAGGTAAAAATTCTTTCCCTAAAAACGAGTTAAAAATCGACTTCATTGAGAGAGGTATGCAGATACAATGATGAAGAGGGATACCTTACAAAAAGGTTTCTTCCCTCCTGCAACACGATTTTTATTCCATACCCTCCTCATGTGTGTTTCAAATAAAACCACTTCTTTTAATGAAATACCATTGAAGATTCAAAATCTGGGATATGCTATACTTCAAGAAGAAAATTTCAATTATTCCCAGGTAATCTTCAATGATTTGGTTAAAAATGTTGAAACAAACTCATTTTTGGTGTTTCCAAGATTTTGAAGTTATTATTTTGAGAAAAAAATTCAATAAGAATGACATTGCAGTAATAAACCAAGGTGACTCTTTTCAGATAAACAGCTTAACAGTTGAAACATTTACAAGAATGTCAACACCTTGCAAAACACAAGCAGAGGTGCCTGAGCAGACTTTAGCAGCAAACACTGCTCCTCAGGTATCTGCTGCTGAGCCCACTACTCAAGGTGATCAAGGTAGCCAACCCACTGCCTTGAAACCCACACCTAAAATCACCAAAAAGCCACAGAAAAAGAAAAATCAAAAACCCCCCCAAACCCACCAAAAAGGCAACTCTTGAGGATGAGATACCAGAGCAACTGCCTGTGACAGCACAAAAGTCACAACAAACCACTGCTGCTACTTCCTCACAGCAGTTGGTAAAAATATCTCAAACCCTAGCCGAAACTCCTACTGTCTCTTCACAAAAAAAAAAAAAAAACAGGTTGTACAACAAGGGTCACCACATCATGATGCTCTGGAAGCACTTGTTTCCGTCATCCACAGCCCAATACCCGGGGCAACTCATCTTTCTACACCTAAACTCACATCCCCAATTCCTCGAAACACCAAACTACTGTTGGATGCAATTGATCTGAACCTGGCACAAACCAGTCCTTCTCAATCACCTGTCCATGAGAATATACCTCAACAACAGACTGGGCCTGATGTATCAATCTTTGCTAACCCAACAACACAACCTGAGGAGGTTACACCCCTTGAGTTACAAGTAACTCTTGGTGGTAATCCAAGTGAAGCAGCCACTACAAGTGTTGAACCTACAGGTCTACATTTGGATAGTGGTTACATCAATAAGACTTCCTTGGAGGCAATTCCTTCCATAACACCTCTGTTATCTGCTAGTGAGTTTGTATTAACCACTGGTTCCATCAAAAGATTATCAAGTGTTGAAGGAAGAAGACCGCAGTACCAAGAAAAAGGGGCATCAGTTGTTGATGTTTGGAGTACACTCCCTACCTCAACATCTGATAAAACCACTGCTAGTGGGAAATCAGATGATCCCATTAAATTGGGTGATGTTTTAAAGTACCAGGAATTGACGGCAAGAGTTGAAAAGCTGGATACATCTGTTGTAGAAATCAAAGACATGCTGCAACAGTTGTTAACAGTTCAAATGGTACCATCCACCGCTGTTCCACCTCAAGCACCTACTCCACCACCAGTAAATGTTACAAATGAGCTCTGGAATCTCTTTCAACCATTTCTCCACCAACAACAACAGATGGCTGAGCAGCAGCATGAAAAACATGTTCAAGAGCTCAGAGAAGCAAAGGAGTCTAGTTTCAAAACCACACAAGCGACATCAACGCTCTAAAAACACATCTGTTAGCAACCACTGGCACTGCTCCTCCAACAGTTCTTTATATTGATGAAATCTCCTCAGATAATGCCAAAAAGGGGGAGAAAATTAAGGAGTGGATAAAGTAAGGGATTGATAATGGGGTATATATTGATCCAGAAAAGGATGCAATGCTCAGAAACATTCCTTTGCCAGATGGTAGCAAAAAGTTTGATGTTACCCAGAATGCACTTGATGATGGTGTCATAAGTGTAAAAAGGGATAGAGTGGCAAAGGATTTATCAAGGTGGAATGAGGAGAAGAGAGCTTTCATGGAGCTGAATGAGCAGGGTTGTTCTGGTGAAAAGGATGATCAAAATCCTGTTCCAAAAAGAAATCTTACTAGAAAAGTAAGGAAACCCAAATCCACACCATCCAGCCTTCCTAAGCATACTTCAAAACCACCATCCAAAAGCCACCAACATCAAACCTCCACCCAAACAGTTGCTGAAACTTCTGTTGTTCCAACATCTGCTGGTACTTCAGTTGTTACAACAACTGCTCTTACTACAACACACACCACTTCAACACACACCACTACCACTGCCCTATCACCATCAAAAACAACATCTCCACCATCATTTCCTGCCATAAAGCAGAAGACAGCAGATGTTAAAACATTTGTTGTAATGGCAACAGTGGTTGAAACACCAGTTGTTTCAACAACTGTTAGTCAGCCACAAACCACTGCCACTCAAATCACCTCCACTGTTCCACCCAAAACATCATCTGCCCCTCCTAAAACTAAGAGGAGAAGGATTATCATACCAGATGATGATTCTCCATCACCACCACCAACAGCTTCAAAATCCCAAGCACTTGTCACAATTCCAAAACCCATTCCTCTCTCTTCAACTCAAACTCAAAAGCCATTACCTCCTGCAGGTGTTGTATTTCCTTTAGAACTCATAGCAGTTAGAGATGAAATCAAATCTTTCTACTATGAGGATAACCCTGCCAAAAGGAGCTTGCCTTCAGTTAAAGGATATCCTAGGCCAAACAACATTGAAGAATATTTAGAAATTAAAGCCAAGCAAGCAGAGGATATTGCTAATAAAAATAAACAAGGGAAATCTGATAGGGAATTTCAACAAAACTATCAGTTTCTTCTCACACAGGTCAGATCAATGGAGGAATTTGCCAAAAATGTTAGTCAACAAATTTCAGAAAGGGCAGATGAGACACTAAGAAAAGACTACATTGAAAATATCATGACCTACAAGAATTACAAGGGGGAGAAACACATGTACAAAAACTGGACCATTCCTGAGCTTGAAAAAGAAGTAGCCAGGATTCATGAAATGATAAAAAATAAAGTCCAGCAGACTCGTCCTGAAAAATTCAAACAGTTTGAAGCTGAAAAGGCATTAGAGTTGAAGAGAATGAAATAGGAGCTTATCATAGCTGATTACGGGTCAAGGAACTCTGTGTCAAAGTGGGGAGAAGCTAGGGTCAGGGCCACCTATAAAAGGGTGGAGGAGCTTAGGAAGAAAGATCCAACAGCTCCACAAAAGCCTGACTACTCCAAAGTAGAGGTTTCTAAAAGAGCACCAAAGCTGCAAGCCAAAAGAACCACTGCTCCCACTGGTGCTGCTATCTACAAAAGAAGTGTTGGTGCACTTGTGTCTGTACTTTGTCTGTATTTTGTAATGTATAAAACGATGTCTTTTGTTAGTCTTGTTTACGTCTTGTGTTTGGTGTGTATATGTGTTTGACTGTATGTTTGACCAAGTCAACCATCCTCCTGGTTTGACTTGGCCAAACAGTCAACACTTAGTGGTAAGTTATGTGTGCTTCGAAGGATGTCATCGAAGGATGTTTTGTATCCTTCGATGACCTCGAAAGATTGCCTTCGATGGATACATATGGACCTCGAAGGATATATCATCCTTCGAGGTATGTATGGATCCTTCGGAATCCTTCGGAAGATATTCTGGTCGATAGATGATCCTTCGACCAGATTATCATATCCTTCGAGCATGTAGTCTGTTTCGGGTATATATACCCATGTATGGGTTCAGTTCACAGAAGTCTTGCAAGTGTTGTGGATAGTGCATGTGAGTGAACCAAGGTCTTGTAGAGAGCATTTCAGTTTGGTCAAGGGCTGTAACCGTGTCCACTGAAATACAAGAGAAAACTTTGATATATTGCGTGTCTACTCTTTCTCTTTGTAACTTGTGTTTTCATCTAAACTATCGGTTTGCACTCTAGCTTGGATTCCGCACTTGCTAGAGTGTTAAACATAACAAGGATTAGGTTTATCCTCAACCTCCGAGGGACCTACAAGTGGTATCAGAGCCGTGGCTCTTTTCCTTGTTAAAAACCGGGTTTGTACAAGACTTTGGAAGTGTTTGGACAAAACTCACTTGGTTTAGCACCCGTTTTTAGTGTGTTTCTTGCATTTTTAGCCTTAAAAACGTGTTCTAAACTAACCGGGTGTGTTAAGGGAAGGTTTGGGTAACTTAAAAATCTTGTTCTAAAAGGTTTGCTAATTTCCGGCCAATATTCCGGCTAAACTCCGGTACTGGTTCTGGATAAGAAGCCTTCCTTTTTGGGCAATTTTTCAAAAGGTCAAATCTGAGTTGGTGAAAAGTTGGGTCTAAACATACCTTCTGCCGAAAGTTGTGCACCAACCCATCACCTTTCTCACCAACCTGTCAACTTTGTGTCAGTGTGTCAGATATCATCGAAAGATATCCTTCGAAGTCGAAAGATTATCTTTCGATCAAGGAGGTTCGACAGATACCCATCCTTCGAACATCTTTCGAAGTCAGTGAGTAATCTTTCGAGCCAAGGAATCTTTTCGAAAGATACATCGTTCGAGCTACTGTTACATTTCGAAAGATAAGGATCCTTCGTGTAGGAGAATCTTTCGAAGTTATTGTTCGAAACTCAACAGTGATCTTTCGAACACTGTTGATCCTTCGAACAAGTGTCTTTCCTTCGAACAAGTGTCTATCTTTCGAACAAGTGTTTATCCTTCGATCCTTATTTGTTTAAGATTAACAGTTGTGTTTTTCAGTTGTGTTTTTCAGGTCTTTCGATCCTTGATCTTTCGGCTGTTTGTTTCTCTTCAACATTTTAACATAGTTTGTGAAAATTAATTTTTCAAATTTTAAATCAATTTTCACTTAATATATTAATTTTTATAAAATGGGAACAAACGGTCAGTGGGATCCATCCGCGTGGACTACAACAACTTTGACTCCACAATCATCAGCTACACAATCATCAGCCACGCAATCTGCGCCAGAGTTCAACAAAACTGCATGGATGCAGGCTATTGCCCCACCTCAAGCTGCAATGATAACTGCAAATCAATGGGCATTGGTCACAAATCAAAGCAGCAACATTCAAGCCAAGATGCAGAACGATAGTGAAACTGGTACAAGCACAAAACCGCCAAAACTAAATCACATCAATGATTGGGGATGGTGGAAAGAAAGGCTGAGAACTTATGTTCAGGGGCAAGGTCAAGATCTATGGATGTGTTTCTTCACACCATTTGAAAATGAGTTGGAAGTTGCAGGATCAAATCCAGAAACTTACAGCACAATGTCTGATGATGATAAGAAGAAGTTTGAATTGGAAAAGAAAGCATTCATGATTCTCACACAAGCTCTTCACAGAGACATATACCACCAGTTCGTTTACTGTACAACTACTAAAAGCTTGTGGGATATGCTCACGTTACGGTGTGAAGGAAATGCTCAATCGAGGAAGATCAAGCAAGAGCTGCTGAAGAAAGAGTTTGAAGGTTTCACGTGTATGGAGAACGAGGGTTTGGCAGAATTATCTACAAGATTACATCATCTGTTGAGTGAAATGTTTGCCTTCAGAGTCACTGCCACTCCACAAGAAATGGTGAAGAGATTTGCTGATGGCTTACCAGCAAAATGGAGCGGTTATCTTGAGATTCTCAAAGAAAACGGTGTTCTGGACACAATCACCGTTTATGAGCTAATTCAGAAATTGGAGAACAAAGATGTAGAAGAAAAGCTAAAGGCAAAAAGAACAATAACTCCTCAGAATCCAGAGATGTATTTTGGGATTGCAGGTGGCATTAGTGGAGAAAAGCCAGCCTCTCAGCATGCTAAGCTTCAAACAGCTTTCATCTCTAACACCGGAACTTCCACAACGAATCAGTTTGATCCTTCAGCATACACGATGATGTATTCAAGACCAGATTCTTCTTCTCAACAACAACAACAACAGACAGCTCAACAATTCACACCACCGCCTTTCTTAGACCCAAGCAGAGCTCAGCAGCAACAACCGCAATAGCAAGGGTTTTATGGAAACTCTTCAAACTTTCAAGCCACTTCCAATCCGAACACAGTCAGATTAGATACTTCCAACTTTTCCAAAGTCACTGTTGAAATAGCCAAGGAACATATGGAGATGTTGAATACCTTGGTTAGTGCTTATTGTGGATTAGTTGCAGGTCAGATTGGGAATATCAATCTAACCAATGAAGATTATCAGCAAGTGGATAAAGAAGAGTTTGAGATGATGGATATCAAATGGGCTCTTGCTAGTGCTACTCGAAGAGCAAAAGAGTTCATGGAAAGGACGGGGAGAACCAACTTGGAAAGCAACAACAACACCAAGTATGGTTTTGATAAGAATGCTGTCACCTGCTTCAACTGTGGTGAAAAGGGTCATTTCAAGCGGGAATGTCAGAAGCCACCTAAGCAAGGCAATCAGAATCCTTTCAGGAATCAAAGACAGCCTCAACAACAACAGAACAACAATTCTGACAGACAAATAGTTCCCGTGGGAGGAAATACATCTGGATCCACAAACACTAATCCCCACAGAGGGTTAGTGGTTCAAGCTGATGAGATTTGCAACTGGAATCTTCAGCTTGGTGAAGGAGGAAATGGTGGAACAGCATGTTATGCTAAAGTGGTTGAGAAAGTTGTAGAACCCGTGTGTGCTGGTGAATCTTCAGAAGATGAAGATAGCTCGGGTTACAGTGGGAGCATGGATGGAGAATCACTTGATGCTGGTGATTTATCAAGTGATGCTTTAGATTTGGAGGTTGATGAGCTCTTGGCTGACGCTGAAGCATTATGCAAGAGAAGATCTATTCTTTGCCAGAAATCTGCTGGAACTTCCGAGAAGCTTTCTCAATTTTTCTCTGAAGACGGATCTTTTTCTTTTCATACAGCCTTTATGGCTCATGTAGAAGGTCAAACCTCTCAGGTATGTGATTCTAACTCTGACTCTATTCCTGCGTCTGTTGAATGTGCTAAATGTTTAGAATATGCAGAAAAGGAAAGTCTGTTTGAAATCACACACAAACACAATCAAGAATTGATTGTTGATCTTTCTAAAGCAACTGAAGCTAACTTGTTTTTAACCAGAAATGAAAAGGAGTTTAAAGCAACAATTGCGTCATTAAAACATGATGTTTCTGAACTACAAAAGGCTGTTTTGAGAAAACAACATGCAAACAATAATCTAATTGACACAATTGAAAAACAAATGGTAGAGTTAGCGACAGCTCGATGCGAATGTGAAACAATCAAGCAGAAATTGGAAAGCTATTCCAATTCCCGCTATGTTTTGGATCACATTATTGATGTTCAAAGGAAAAAGGTTTTGAACCTACTGTGCCACTCGGTCTAGATGACTTTGCAGCAGGCCTCGGGTTCACAACTGGTACATCATCCTCGGGTCAATCAGAATCTGAGAATGTGACAGATTCATCATGTGTTAAGGAACAGAGTCCTCCCATTATTGAGGATGCTGATTCTTCGGATGATGAATCTGAAGAAATTGTGAAACAACAGTCTAACTCGGTTACAACAGATATTCCTATCGAGAATCACATTCTGTGTGATCCACCAGTGAAACCGAGTAAGACTGAGATGTCAAAAGCAGTGGAATCCCTTGTAGTTAGCTCTGGAGGGAATAACTTGTTGTATATGCTCAAAGGAGATAGAAAAATCTACTCTGACAAAGATTTTCCAATTAAAAATGTAAATCAAGATTTAATTGAGCAAATTTTTGAAGGATGTACTGATAAGTTTTTGGGTAACAAAAGTGGCAAAGTGACAGTTACTCAATGTGATCCAATTCCGTGTGAACAAATTAGAAAACAATACGGAAACCAAAAACTACCAGTTGAGCGAAAACAACAAGTCAATTCAGGAAAGGGTAAAGGTCAGGTACAGGGAAAGAAAGCTCAGAACAAGAATGTTCATGCACCAAAAGTTCAGAAGCCTAAGACTGAACAACCAAAGGTTCAACAACCTAAAGTTGAGCAGTCTAAGGCTAGTCAACCTAAGGCTGCACAACCTAAAATTCAACAATCTAAGGTTGAGCAATCTAAGGTTCAACAGCAAAAGGTGCAAAACAAAAGAGCTCCTGTTAAGAAAAGAGAACCGAAAGTGAACTTTGTTGGATCCAAGGGTACAGATAAACTTGAAACATTTCAGGATAAATCTAACATTGATTTTATAAAACAAGTTAGAATTTTAAAATGAAATGATCAGAATAATTACACCCAACACACAAACGGATGTGATTTAGGTCCAAGTACATCTAGATCACAAAGTTCATTGTCTGGTTCTCCGTCTGGTCATCAACATGTTTCTCCGAGGTTTGTAGAGCGGAGAATGTGTTTTGAATGTGGCACAGTTGGGCACATTGTAAGATACTGCCCATACCTGCAAAAGTTGAAAGGAAAAACGAGTGCTCCCCAAGAAACCAATTACCAAAAACAACAGGTTTCCCCGAAACAAGACCCACGTGTCTTGAAAGAAAGGGAAAAGAAGTTAAAACAAAAGAACCAAAAGGTAATTGAGAAGGCCTTAAAATCAGAGGTCAAAGAAGAAAAACCTGTACAAGCTAAATCCACAACTGTAAAACCAGTAAATGCAAAAACAATTAATTCAAATACTGGTAAGGGACAACAAGCTTGGAAACAAAAACAGGTAATTCAGTCAGGGGGAGCACCAGAGGTTCTATTTCCTAATCATCAAGTGATTGAAATCACTTTTCTTGATGATCAAGGACGACCCAAGTCCACAAAGGCTTGGGTCCCCCTCTCAAACTGATATTTTAGTTGCATGTGCAGGCGGCTCCAGGAGGAACTATTAATAGTCTTTGGATTGTTGATAGTGGGGCTTCCAGGCACATGACGGGCGACTATCGTCTTCTTTTCGATGTGCGAAGTATAAGAGGAGGATATGTTGCGTTTGCTGGAGACAAAGGAGGGTATATCACCGGCGAGGGAATGATCTCAAATGGAATTGTGAGTTTCGACAAAATCAATTATGTGCAACAGTTGGATCACAATCTCCTGAGTGTTTCTCAAATCTGCGACAAGAAGTTCACCGTGCATTTTGATGATGCCGGTTGCTATGTGCTAAAGCCAGGATTCAAGATTCCCGCTGAATGGATTCTCTTATCAGCACCAAGAGTTAATGATTTGTATGTCCTTGATATGAGCCAAGCAATAACTCAGTCAAAACAAGTTACTTGCTTTATTTCAAAAGCCACTGAAAAGGAGACGATCTCTTGGCACAGACGGATGGGTCATATTCACCTCAGAAAAATGAATCACCTTGTCAAAAACAATTTGGTGAGAGGTGTCAATGTGAAGAACTTTCAACTTCAAGATGTCTGTGTGCCGTGTCAGAAAGGGAAGCAGATCAAGAAATCACATCCATTGAAGAAGGTTAACACTGTCAACATGCCACTTGAGCGTCTGCATATGGACCTTTTTGGCCCTGTCAAACACAAGAGTGTGCATGGGGAAGTTTTCTGCTTGGTAGTTACTGATGACTATTCAAGATTTTCATGGGTTGACTTCATGGTTCACAAGAGTGAGACTCCAGAAATTCTAAAGAATTTGATCACCTTGTTGGAAAATCTTTATAATTTAAAGGTGAGGCGAATTCGAAGCGACAACGGAACCGAGTTCAAAAACAGGGTTATGGATGAATTTTGCACTGCAAAAGGAATCCTTCATGAATACAGCTCTCGGTATACACCACAACAAAATGGAGTCGCTGAAAGAAAGAACAGAACCTTAATTGAGACTGCAAGAACCATGTTGGTTGAGTCTCAGCTTCCAGTTCGATTCTGGACTGAAGCTGTTGCCTCGGCTTGCTACACGTTAAACAGGGTTCTCACAGTGAAAAGACATGGAAAAACGTGCTTCGAACTCCTACACAAGAAGACTCCTGACTTGGAATATCTAGAACCTTTTGGTGCACCATGTACCATGATTGAGCCTGACGGGAAGTTTGGTGCCAAAGCTATCGAAGGTTACTTCCTTGGGTATGCTACTCCTAATCTGCGAGTATGGAACCTGACTACCAAAAGGATTGAAGAATGGGGTGAAGTAAGAGTTCAAAGATATTCTAATCCTCCGAAGCCTTCTGGAGATCCATGGATGTTCGATTATGATGGTCTTTTCGACTCATTTAATCTGCCGACATTTGATGATGACAATGCAATTGCTCAAATGTTGTCTGAAAGCGAGAATGCGACTGGCTCTCAGTTAGCTCGTCCAATCATTGTTGACTCACAAGCATCTTCTTCTGTCAACAATCTCGTTTCAAATGAGGTGTTTAATGATGCTGTCGATTACAATTTGTCATCGGAAGATGAGGAGTATGTTGATGCAAATGATGGTGAAGCACTGCGTCCGGTTCAAGGTACTTCAGAAGCAACGGATCCAGTCTCTGCGCCAATTATCCAAGAAGAAAATGCATCATCTTCTACAACTCATCAGCTTCAGAATGATATCGGGAATTTAAATATCAATAACTTGAGGTCAAATGTTGAAATTCCTCCAGTTTCTGAAACCCGAATTCATAACATTCATCCTCAGCAGAATATTATAGGTGATGTTCTCAGTGGTGTACAGACAAGGAATCAAATCAGAAATAACGAAAATGTTGGCTTGTATGCTGAGATACGAGAATCGGGACAACAAAATGATTGGTCTTTCGCCTGCTATGTTAGCCAAGAAGAGCCTAGATCTTGGAAGGAGGCATTGAAAGATGATTCCTGGGTGGAAGCCATGCAAGAAGAACTTCAGCAGTTTGAGAAGTTGGGCGTATGGAAATTGGTTGACAGGCCCGACAACTACAAGAAGATCGGAACTCGCTGGGTGTTTAAGTGCAAAAAGGACGACCGTGGGATTGTTGTCCGAAACAAAGCAAGGTTAGTTGTTCAAGGCTTCAGTCAGATTGAAGGTATTGACTACAATGAAGTGTATGCACCTGTTGCTCGTCTGGAGGCTATTAGAATCTTTCTAGCCTACGCATCCTTTAAGAAATTCAAGGTGTACCAGATGGATGTTAAAAGTGCTTTTCTACACGGAGTAGTCGAAGAGGAAGTATATGTCGAGCAACCACCGGGGTTTGAAGATCCATTACATCCTGACAGAGTTTTGCTGCTTAACAAGGCGTTATATGGTCTTCATCAAGCTCCTCGGGCCTGGTATGAAACACTGTCTACCTACCTGCTGAGCAATGGGTTTAGACGGGGCTTGATCGACTGTACCCTCTTCATCAAGGAAAAAGGTGAAGATCTTCTGTTGGTACAAGTGTATGTCGATGATATTATCTTTGGTTCTACCGATGATAAGTTATGCAAGGAATTTGAAAAGGTGATGCAAGATCGATTCGAGATGAGTGCGATGGGTGAAATGACGTTCTTCTTGGGTTTGCAAGTTAATCAGTCCGAATCTGGAATTTTTATTCATCAAACCAAGTACGTCGGAGACATCTTGAGCCGGTTCCAGATGTCCGATTCGAAGCCAATTTCTACTCCTCTTCCGCAGAATCACGGGATTACTCCGGATGAAGAAGGGGATGCTGTGGATTCTTCACTTTATCGTGCTATGATTGGATCCTTAATGTATCTCACCGCATCAAGACCCGACATTATGTATCCAACTTGTCTTCTCGCTAGGTATCAAGTGAATCCGAAGGTCTCTCACTATGCTGCTGTCAAAAGGATTTTCCGTTATCTGAAGGGTTACCCTGACACCGGGTTATGGTACCCTAAGGATGATAACTTCGATCTCAAAGCTTTCAGTGATTCTGATTTCGGCGGCTGCAAGAAAAATGGAAAATCAACTACAGCAGGATGTCAGTTCTTAGGCAATCGCCTAGTCACTTGGCAATGCAAGAAGCAGACATGTGTGGCTACGTCTACATGTGAAGCAGAATACATTGCTGCGTCTAGTTGCTGCTCCCAGGTTCTATGGATCCAACAACAGATGCGGGACTACGGTTTTGAATTCCTAACTACTCCTATTTATGTTGATAATGAGGCTGCCTTACAGATCACTAGAAATCCTGTACAACACTCGAAAACGAAGCACATCGATATTAAATATCACTTCATACGTGATTGTTTTGAAAAGAGACTTATCGATGTGGTTCATATTCATACCGACCACCAACGTGCCGACCTTTTTACCAAAGCATTTGATAAATCAAGATTTGATTATTTACTTTTGGTAAACGGCATAAAGGTGAAGCAAGAGTAACCGACATCAGGAAATCGTTTTTGTAAATATTTTTTTAAAAACCAAAAATCCAAAAATATTTTCATTTTACTTTATTTTTGAATTTTAGGGGGAGAAAGTTTCAAGAAAAATACAAAAACATTGAAAAACCAGAAAAACACAAAAACATTGAAAAACCACAAAAATACAAAAATATGTCTTTAATTTATCTACTTTCTGCATTTAAGGGGGAGAAAATTCAGAAAAACACAAAAACAATAGAAAATCAAAAATGAGTTTCTTGGTAATATAAGAGAAAGTGATATTACATCAGAGGTCGGTTGAAACATGTTTCTAAAAATCAAAAGGAAAAGAAAATGATAAGTAGCTCTACTAATGATGTACCGGTAGACTCACGATCATTTTAAAATATGCAGGAGATATAAACATAACAGACTGAAAACCGCGTGGGAACCGCTCATTGGCATATGGTCTTGGTACCGAAATTTCGTTTGATAGATTGCCGAGGTTCTGAGATATTCGGGGTTTATGCTGTTTATCATCTGGGTATCATGGTTGTTTCTATAAAAGACAAAGTCTAAGTTCTTCCATGATACCATACATACGTGTACATAATTCATACTGCATTCGACCTCAATAAGTGATAAACAATCACATGTCCATACAAAATAAGTGATAAAATATCACATTTATCCGGGAGTCAAGTTCGTCTCTCTGCTGTACGGAAGTACTGACCTGTTCACGGACTTGCTCCTGTGCCCTCATGCATCGAAAATCAAGTTCCTCATCAATAAGTGATTCTATCACATAGGGCTTGTTTTCAAATTCAAATAAGTGACTTGTTCACATTGTATATATATACGTTAAAAACGGATGATAATTGGTATACTCCCCAGTAAGATGAACTCTCGTGCATACCTTGATACGGGAATGTGTCGTGAGTGGATGAACACCGGTCGGTAAGTATAAATCATACCTTAAACGTATCTCATTGTATTATGATTACACTTGATTGTTGAGTTTAAGTGGATAACAATATCGGTAATTGTGGTAGAATACTTATCAATTTCTGTAAAAGAATTTTAAAAGGAAATGTGTTTTGACAAAAGACCGCAAGCTGATATGATTCTCTTCGCCAGAAACTCGCAAAAATATTGTTGTGTTTGTACATATTTATTTACTGCTTTATTTTTAAACAGTTTTGTCGTTTGGTGCATATCAGCACGACATTAGCGGTGATGTCGTTTGATAACATTCAAAGGATATTAAAATTGTTGCCTTTCATTTTATCAAACCTCAAAATCCAAAAAGATTTTCAATTTAATATTATTTTTGATTAACTGATGTTGGTGCTCGATCCGATACCTGACAAGCCGATATACTTCATAAAACTAACCTTTGCAGAACTTCATAACGGACAACTTTTCAAAATGGTCATTTCTGAAAACCTCCAAAATTTGAAGGGTTTAAATTGAAAATTCCCAAAAATCCAAAGTGTTGGTGGAAATCTGATCCTTCAAGGAAGCAATGGCCCTCGAAAGATCAGATGGTCAATGAAAGTCAACGTAAGTCAATCATCTCAGTCGAAAGATGATTTGGTCAACGAAGGATTTGACCAAATTGATCTTTCGAGTTGATCAGATCCTTTTGAAAGATGGCTTAGTTCGAAAGATATTTTTCGAAGGATAACAACAAATATCTGGTATCCTTCGATCCAGATCTTTCAAATATCTGGTATCCTTCGATCCAAGTAGGGATCCTTCGACCCAAAGGTGATCTTTCGAGACACCTTTACATCTTTCGAAGGGTCATCCATCCTTCGAGACGGTTGGACTTTCGAGGTCAGGGTATATAAAGGGTCATCTTCTTCATTTGTTCATAACTTTTCAAAATTCATCTCTCAAAACCCTCTCATCATTCCGAACCTCTGCCAAAATTTTTCAAAACTTGTTAAGATCAGGATTCTTATAACAAACACGGTAGGATGATCATGCTTTTCATAACAAACATTAACTCAAACAACAACTTTATGAAATCTTCAATTGATCATGTTATATTACACTGTTTTGTTCTTGTTTTAGGTTTGTGTAAATCATGGATGAAATGTGTTCATATAATGTGTTAATATTGATAGCATAGGTTTAAGTTTTTGATGATGATCAGATTGTTCGGATGAAACATGATATGTTTGAATTTTTGATATCAAGGGTTTTGGGTTGGGTAAACAAGACATGTTTGGGTTTTGGTCTGTGTTTTTCATCCGGGTTATGAATTAGAGTTTGGGTTGTTTAGATGTTGGTGTTTTGAATGGATTTGATGTTGTTGTTATCTGATGTAAGACACACTTAAAACCGCTTTAAAACTGACCAGAAACAACACTTAAAACCCACCGGAAAAGACGCCGATGAACAGTGCTGCCGGAGGTCAACACGAAGGATGTTGACTCTCACCTCGATAGATGTGCTGCACAACATCTTTCGATCTGAGACTCGAAAGATGTTAGATTTCACGAAGGATCATCCTTCGATTTGATCAAACCTTCGAATGATCAAGACATCTTTCAAATTCTTGATTCTTCGAAAGATGATCTTTCGATAAGGTTGTCATCCTTCGAGGAAAGTGACATCTTTCGAACAATCTGTCATCCTTCGAGCCATGTTTCAATCCTTCGATGGGTGATTGGTATCCTTCGAAGGTTCAACACTTAGAATTTTTCAAGAAATTGAAAATTTTCTAAGTGTGGAATTCCTTGTTGACTGTTTGACTTTTTCTTATTACGTGTCTATGTTTGATGAACAGAAATGGCACCGAAAGTGAAAAAGGAACGGGCAAAGCCAACAAAGAAGGAGAAAACTGAGGTTGAATCTATGTCTGAATCTAGACATAACATGGCTGCTTATTTACAACCGGAAGGCAAGATCAGTCCGGAGTTTACTGGAATTATGGAGTACCTTCATCGTGCTCGTATCAATTATGCTATCACAACACAGCACATTGCCTATCAGTCGCACATCAAGGAGTTTTGGAGTTCAGCTGTGATTGAAACGGTGGAGAATAAGGAAGTGATCAGGGCATCAGTTGCTGAAAAACCCGTGGTTATTACAGAAAACACTATCAGAGAACGTCTACAGCTTGGAGATCAACCAGAAGATCCTACTTCTATAGATTTACAATGTCAGCGGGGGTTACTGATGAGGCTGCGGTACAGCGACGACGTTCTTGCCAATCAGATCAACAAGAAGTATATGCCGCTTCGATACAAGCTTTTGTTGCATATCCTTATTCATTGCCTGAGCAACAAGCGTTCTGGATATGATCTGTCACCGATCGAATTGACTGGATTGTTTACGGCTCTGATTCTGAACAAGCCGTTCAACATATCTCGCTATATCTTCGACAATCGGAAGGAAAACGCTCGAAGGCCACTCCCATCAGCAACACAGCGATCATCTACCAAATTCTAGCTATATCCCAGATTTCTGCAGATGATGATTGATGATCAGATTCCTGATCTTCCAAAGGCTGAAGCAGATGTTCTACCTGTTAATCCAATGAATGAGAGTACTCTGCTGATATTCAAGTCTATGTCCGCCTATAAGGAATCGGACCCAATTAGGAAACTTATTGGTCATCTTGATATTCCCGATTACGAGGCACCGCAGAACAACAGATGGCGTCGAGACGCGAGCGATTCTGATAATGAAGAGCCAAAGTTAATCGCTTTGGCTGATACGCAGCCCGGGGCTAAACATGGAATCAAAGCAACAAGGAAGTCTGCTGGCAGTTCTAGTGCTGCAGCACGTGTTGAGGTTGACATTAATGTTGCTGCTGAAGAAGTTCAGGGAGAGTTTGTCGACCCTGATGCTCATGTTGGTACTGGTGGTGCTGTAGTTGTTGAAACAGGCGGTAGTGCAGGTGGTGCTGGTGGTGTTGCTAGTCAGTCTGGTACTGTTGCGACTGACAAAGGCAAAGGAAAGGTAGATGAGCCGAGGAGACAAGCGGATGATAGTAGTTCGTCTTCTGAAGAGGAAGGAGGTTCTGGTGACGATGGTTCATCTTCTGAGGACGATAATCCTCCTCCTCCAGGAATGAAAAAGGTCTATGATAGTCGCGGGAATCCTCGTTTTGAGCGAATAGAGAAGACGGTTAGAACTGGAGAATCTGACAGGGATGAGGATTATATCCTTACTTCTCCGGGTTTTGTTAGAAAGAGGAAAGCAAAAAGACAGGGTGTTTGTTCATCAAAGAAAACTGCTGGTGATTCCTCTATTCCAGTTTCTATTCAGCCTTCATCTGCTCCTGAGCAACAGCTTCCTCCTGTTAGTGATCAACCGACTGCATCAGAGACGCTGGAGCTTGTGTCTTCTCCTCAGAGGTCTTCTGGGACACGCACGGTGACTGTTGATCAACAGCCGCCTGCAACTCCTGCCTCAGGTACACATGCCCGACCTACTCTTGTTATTACTGGTCCTACAGGTGCTTCTGGTCAGGCTGGTCAGTCTGGCTCCTCAGGACCTGAGCCTTCGCGACCGACTCTGGCAGAGACTTTGTCTGGTTTATCTGAATCTGAAAAGATTCAATTCCTGATTGAACAAATGAGTGAATTGGGTTCCATAGTTGGTCGGCATACAAGAACAATTGAAGAGTATCGTGTGCAGCGAAAACAGGATGTGGTGGCACACAACACGCTGTGTTCAATTGTTAATGCTCAGAATATTAAGATTAAGGAACAGGCCGAGGAAATTGAAAGGTTAAAGGAAGCGAACAGGGATCGAGACAGAGAGGTTGAAATAATGAAAAGGCATAGTACTGTGTTGGAGAATGAGGCTAAAGCACTAAGGCATAAGCATGAAGAGCTGTCAGAGCACTATAAAAATCGCGATGATCGATTAGTAGAAAGCTTCAAGCCTGTGTTCGCAAACTTCAAGAAGGTTAATCAGAAAGTGGGTACGCTGTGGAATGAAAGATGCAATGCATTAGGCATTGTACCCTCAAGGCGTGAGGATGACAAGGATGATGATGCAGCAAATCCAGATCAACTAGCTGTCTCAGGTTCCGGTGCAACTGCATCCGGGGCTGCAGGTGGGTCTGGTACATCTCAAGATGCTCCTACTGCTCCTTCCACAGCTACCACTGGCCCATCTGAGCAGACAGAAACACTGGGAACTTCTATAGGGCTTGAGCATGTTAGTCTGGAAGCAGAAATGTTTGCAGATCTCCCTGAATCCTCAGGTGCTCTTCAGTATCATCCAGTTACGGGTGAACTGTTAGAAGAGGGAGAACATGTTACTGAAATGTCTGATGAACAGATACTGGCTCTGATAGAATTAGATGATGTTGCTGTGAGTATGATTGATGCTACTCCGTTGGAACAGGACCAAACCGATTTCTTTTCCATTGATGAAATCTTCATCGGTTCGGATCCTGAACGTCCTGTATATGTTGGGAAAGACAATGCGGAGGTTAATGCTCTTGATGATGATTTTGTGGCAGAAAAGACTGCAGAGTTTGCCAATCTCTCTTCAGATTCTCCGACAGCTCAAGAAAACCGTGAGAAGACAGTGAATGAATGGCGAGCGGATTTCCTTGCTAGGAATCCTCCTCCGCTCGCTCCGTTGGATCAGGTTAACTATATGAGTCTGGAAAAGAATCGGGCTCGAGGTTGCATTATTAGTTGGATGTTCGTTAAGGACCTTCACTGCATGGTCGTGAAACGAGAAAATGGTCTTCAGTATTTCAGAACTCTTCTCAGTATTCTCTCACTTCCGTACTATGATGTTGCAGTGTTAGCTCAACTAGACGTTATCAATCGAGACGAAGAAAAGATGGTGGATCTGTTTGCTAAGAAAATCAGGTTGGAAAGGAGAAGGGGTTGGAAGGATCCTCTATACAAGCCACAGTTTCCCAGATACGAGCAGATCAGATTTACACTTGATCCAGAAACAAACACTGCTCGCTATCGTTTGGTGTATCATCCTCCAAAAGTGATGAAGAAGATACCTTTGCTGAAGATGAAGACTGACTTTCTAGGAAATTTTCGTTGCTGGGTCTATGACGCGGATACTGGTGAAGCCGTGATCCTATTCAGAGATAGTCAGGAGAATTTTAGAATAATAGATCCGATGTGGATTACCAACATGTCCAGGTCGGATATTATTGTTCTGACGGATCATGAGATAAACTACTTGGTGCGGGATCGAGATCAAGCTATGAAGTTTCAGAAGATGGCCTTGTACTGCTTCAATCTCCTAGTCAACGCAGGAAGTGCATGGTCATCGCATCATTTGACAGTGGAAAGGACGTCCAAGACTTAAAGACACGAAGACCGAGACAAAGCTACAGCCAAGGGGGAGTTTGTTGGTGCACTTGTGTCTGTACTTTGTGTCTGTATTTTGTAATGTATAAAACGATGTCTTTTGTTAGTCTTGTTTACGTCTTGTGTTTGGTGTGTATATGTGTTTGACTGTATGTTTGACCAAGTCAACCATCCTCCTGGTTTGACTTGGCCAAACAGTCAACACTTAGTGGTAAGTTATGTGTGCTTCGAAGGATGTCATCGAAGGATGTTTTGTATCCTTCGATGACCTCGAAAGATTGCCTTCGATGGATACATATAGACCCCGAAGGATATATCATCCTTCGAGGTATGTATGGATCCTTCAGAATCCTTCGGAAGATATTCTGGTCGATAGATGATCCTTCGACCAGATTATCATATCCTTCGAGCATGTAGTCTGTTTCGGGTATATATACCCATGTATGGGTTCAGTTCACAGAAGTCTTGCAAGTGTTGTGGATAGTGCATGTGAGTGAACCAAGGTCTTGTAGAGAGCATTTCAGTTTGGTCAAGGGCTGTAACCGTGTCCACTGAAATACAAGAGAAAACTTTGATATATTGCGTGTCTACTCTTTCTCTTTGTAACTTGTGTTTTCATCTAAACTATCGGTTTGCACTCTAGCTTGGATTCCGCACTTGCTAGAGTGTTAAACATAACAAGGATTAGGTTTATCCTCAACCTCCGAGGGACCTACAAGAAGGAATCAAAACCGGTTGGGTACTGAAACAGTTCAAGATCTAATTGCTAGTAATGACCTTGTAAAAGAGGGAATTATGTTAATGATGAAAGAAGAATCTGAACTGGAACAATCTGCAAGTACTGTTCAGCCAGTCATGAATAGGCCAGCATCTCCAAATACCTCATCAAATAAACAACTCCCAAGAAACCCACCAGGCTCAAAAGTACTAAAGTGGAAAACTGATAAACAGACCCACGTACTGACAGTGTTCAAGTCTAGTGGCGAAGTGAAGAAACTAACAAGGGATCAAGCTCTGGGCCTGAGTCTTGAAGATTTGCAGGATCTCCTTGATCTTCCACTTAGCAGGGATGATGATGATACAGATGCCTTAACCTTTGAATTACAACTCAAAGGGCAAATATGGGAACTACTGATGAGGCAATAAAGATCTACAATAATGGAGAGTTTTGGCATTATCTGTTCCAAGGGAGATTGTTAGGATTGAACCCTACCAAAGGAACAGATAATGAAAGCCAAAACTGGATCAGAGCAGTGGATCCAGAATAAGCAGATGTTTGGTTGCAAGTCTCTCCCCTTGAAAGTGGTTTCAATATTTGCTGACCTCCTATCTGCTGATCATGCAAACTGCTGACTTACAACTGCTGATCAAGTCAAAGTCTGTTGAGGAACTAAAGCTCTGCTGCTCAATCTACTGCCTTGTTTCAAGCACTGCTGATCATGACAAGTACTGCTAGGTTCACAGCAGTGGAAGGATGTAGCAGCAGTTTATGCTTACTTTATGTATTGAATTGTAACATCAGTAGTTAGCATAACAGTGTTTGTATCGGTCAGTTGTTAAGAGTTTGTTAGGAGGTTAGATGTCACTTTCATGGTGACGTCAGCTTAGATGTTCAGTAGTTTGCTAGTGCCTATAAATAGAACAGTACTCTGTACTGTTCTGTTTAGCTCTTTCACCATTATTCTTCCTGCACGAACAAATACTGAGCTTGGGCTGAGGGGGAGTTTGCAAATCATACATGCATTGTAATCAAAGTTTGAAATAAATTTAATCATTTGATTCTGTTTTGAAAATGTATGATTGAAAGCATTTCTTCTGTTTGATTGTGAAAAGTTTGCTTCCATTTAAATTCCGCTGCACTACTCTTTCATTCAAACACAAATCACAATCAATCCAAACTCAGATCCTAACAGTGCCAAACTGCAAGCAATGATAACCGTAGCGGTTGCTCAAGTTGTGGATGATAAGTTCAAGGAACCGAGCAATGTTTGGTCCAAGACTCACACAAAGTCCCATTCTCATTCGCATACACAAAAGAAAGATGAGTCTCAACACTCGTCTAATCAAAGAAGTGAACTGCAGAAGCAGATTGTTTTTTAACAGACTCCTAGGTACACCAAGGGTTGTACCTATAAGTACTTTGTCTCCTGTAAACCGAGGGATTTTACAGGAGAAAAGGGAGCAATCGATTGCATGAAATGGTTGGACGAGATGGAGACAGTGATAGACATAAGCGGATGTGCTAAAGAAGATATAGTGAAGTTTGTGTCCCAATCTTTCAAGGCCGATGCCCTCACTTGGTGGAAAGTATTAGTGCAAGTCACTGGAAAGGTTCCTTTGTACAACCTTTCATGGAGCAAGTTTGTTGATTTGGTGAAGGACACTTATTGTCCTCAACATGAAGTCGAGAGGATAGAGACTGACTTCCTCACCTTGGTAATGAAGGATCTGGATTTTAGATGCTATGTGACTAGCTTCAACTTGATGTCAAGGCTTGTACCATACTTAGTCACCCCTGAACCCAAACGCATTGCGCGTTTCATCGGTGGTTTGGCCCCTGAAGTGAAAGGGAATGTTAAGGCTTCTAAGCCAGCTACTTATAGGTCTGCTGTGGATCTATCTTTGTCCCTCACTCTTGATGTTGTGAGGAGTAGGGCAAAGAAAGCTACCGATGATGGGAAGAGGAAGAGGGAGGAAGACAAATCTCCTCAATCAAACAAGAAGAGCAAAGGGAATTTTGGTTCTAAGAAAGGGAAGTTCAACGACAATCCCAGGTGTAAAACCCGCAACAAAAGACACTTTGGAAAGTGCAACCAAGACCCACAAGCCATACCATGTGGGATTTGTAAGAAGAAAGGGCACAAGTCTGTTGAGTGCCGAAATATTAAAGATGCAACCTGCTATGGTTGTAATGAAAAGGGGCACATCAAGACCAATTGCCTCAAGAATGCTAAGAAGCCCGAGGAGGCAAAGAAAAACAATGCGAGAGTTTTTCAAATGAATGCTCGGGAAGCAGTGAACGACGAGAACATCATAACAGGCACCTTCCTCATTAATAATAACTATGCTAGAGTCTTATTTGATTCCGGTGCTGATAAGTCTTTTGTAGACCATAAGTTCTGTAAGATATTGAATTTGCCTATTAAGACTCTAGACATAAAATATGAGGTAGAGCTTGCTGATGGTACCTTAGAAACAACTTCCACTCTTCTTGATGGATGTTTTATATCCATTAAGAATCATTCTATCCCGCCATCCCTCTTGCCAATGAAATTGGCTGGGTTTGATATAGTTTTGGGCATGGATTGGTTGTCACATAACCAAGCCCAAATTGCCTGTGATAAAAAGCTAGTTATTATCAAAACCCCTTCTGGTGAATCGGTCACTAATCAAGGAGATACACAATATGGATTGCCCAGCAATGTGTCTATTCTCAAGGTATCGCAGTGTTTAAAGAGCGGATGTGTCATTTACATGGCACAAGTGACTGTGAATAATCTGAAGCCTAAGATTGAAGACATTCCAATCATCTCTGAGTATCCTGATGTCTTTCCTGACGAGTTACCTGGATTACCTCCTGAGAGGCAAGTAGACTTCAGGATAGACATTCTACCAGGGTCTGCACCTATTGCACGAGCTCCTTATCGTCTATCACCTACGGAAATGAAAGAGCTCAGGACTCAACTAGACGACTTACTGGAAAAAGGTTTTATACAACCCAGCTCTTCGCCTTGGGGAGCTCCAATACTGTCTGTGAAAAAGAAGGACGGACCAATGCGCTTATGCATTGATTATAGTGAACTAAATAAGGTAACGATCAAAAATCGTTATCCTCTGCCCAGGATCGATGATTTATTCGATCAACTCCAAGGGGCAAGCTATTTCTCAAAGATTGATTTGAGATCTGGGTATCATCAACTTAAGGTTAGAACTGAAGATGTACCAAAGACAACTTTCAGAACGAGATATGGACATTTCGAGTTTTTAGTGATGCCTTTTGGGCTCACTAATGCGCCGGCAGCATTCATGGACCTCATGAATAGAGTCTGCAAACCATACTTAGATAAGTTTGTTATTGTCTTTATAGACGATATACTTATCTATTCTCGTAGCCAAGTTGATCACGAGAAGTACCTTCGATGTATCTTAGGATTGCTTCGATAGGCGAAATTGTATGCTAAATTCTCCAAGTGCGAGTTCTGGCTTCGTGAAGTCCAATTCCATGGACATGTTGTTAGTGAGCGTGGTATCCAAGTAGATCCCGCCAAGATAGAAGCCATTATGAATTGCGACACACTGAAGACGCCAACAAAAATTCGCAGCTTTCTGGGTTTAGCTGGATATTATAGAAGATTCATTGAAAACTTCTCGAGAATAGCTGCACCATTCACTTCTCTAACCCGTAAGAATGTGAAATTTGACTCGGCCCAAAGCAACAAGAATCCTTTGAGATTCTTAAGCAAAAGTTAAGCACTGCTCCGGTATTATCTTTACCTGAAGGAGTAGAAGAGTTTGTCGTATACTATGATGCTTCACATACCGGTATGGGTTGTGTACTTATGCAGCGAGGCAAGGTGATTGCCTATGCATCACGACAACTAAAAGTGCATGAAAAGAATTACACCACCCACGATTTAGAATTGGGTGCCATTGTATTCGCATTAAAGTTATGGAGACATTATTTATATGGAACTAAATGTGTGATCTATTCGGATCACAAAAGTCTCCAACACTTGTTCAATCAAAAAGAGCTCAATATGAGACAACGCCGCTGGATGGAAACTCTAAATGATTATGATTGCGAAATTCGCTACCATCCAGGTAAAGCAAATGTGGTCGCCGATGCTCTAAGCCAAAAGGAAAGGGTCAAACCAATCAGAATCAATGCCAAAAGCATTGAGCTGAAGAATAGCCTGAATGAAAGGCTATTAGCTGCACAGAAGGAAGCTATTTTGGAAGCTAATCTTTTGAATGAAAAGTTAGGTATAACTGTTGAACAGTTAGCACCTGGTAAGGATAGAATCCTCAGACTGAATGGAAGGATTTGGGTTCCTATTCATGGAGGACTTCGAGATGTAATCCTCCAAGAAGCTCACAACTCCAAATACTCAGTTCACCCTGGAGGTGACAAAATGTATCAGGATTTGAAGGCTAATTATTGGTGGATAGGTTTGTAGAAATCTATTGCCACACATGTAGCTAAGTGTCTAACTTGTGCTCAGATTAAAGTTGAACATCAAAAGCCATCAGGTCTATTACAGCAGCCAGAACTTCCCACATGGAAGTGGGAGATGGTAACTATGGACTTTATAACCAAGTTACCTAAAACAAAGCATGGAAATGATACCATATGGGTTATAGTTGATAGACTGACTAAGTCAACACATTTCTTGCCCATCAAGGAGACTCATAGCTCCGATAAGTTAGCCCAGTTGTACGTAGATAAGATTGTATCTCTTCATGGCGTACCGGTGTCTATTATCTCTGATAGAGATACTAGATACACCTCTCACTTTTGGAAAAGTTTCCAACAATCTTTGGGCACACGTTTGAATTTTAGTACTGCTTACTATCCACAGACAGATGGACAGAGCGAGCTTATGATTCAAACGTTGGAAGACATGCTTCGTGCATGTGTTATTGATTTAGGAGGTAGTTGGAATGATCACCTACCCTTGATCGAGTTCTCCTATAACAATAGCTACCATACAAGCATTCAGGCTGCGCCTTTTGAGGCATTATATGGTAGAAAATGCAGAACACCTGTTTGTTGGGCAGAAGTAGGAGAAGCTCGGTTATCAGGACCTGACATAGTCCTAGAAACGACGGACAAGATTATCTAGATTCGTGATCGCCTGAAAGCTGCCAGGGATAGGCAGAAAAGTTATGCTGACAAGAGGCGAAAACCTTTAAAGTTTAAGGTTGGCGATAAAGTCGTACTAAAAGTATCACCCTGGAAGGGTGTGATGCGTTTTGGTAAGAAGGGCAAGTTAAGCCCTAGATATTGTGACAACTCGAGTTTCCAAGATTCCATTTTCACATTTATTGCACGTTCATTGTTTGTTTAGTTGTTTACTTGCATAATTAGTCTGCTGTGAAACTGTAACGTTTGGATACAATAAAGTGTATTGTGATTGTGCATGATTATGTGTTGTTTATGAATGATTTGACAAATACTTAAAGATGGTGGTGAAACTGTAAATTGTATACCTTGTGCATGCAATATGTGATAGATAATTCTTTAGGGTGCTTTGTGCTAATAGTGAAACTTAAATCATCCTTAACCCTAATCCCTTTTCACTAATCACCACCAAAGAAACAAAACACGTACTTTCATTCTCTGATCCTCTCTGGCAATCATCACCTTCATCATTGGCACAAGTTCTTCATCACTCTTGATTTCCTCTTTCTGTTTAGAATTCAATCCAAGGGAGTCCAAGTTTTATCCTAGGGAAGAAAGGGAGTCCAAGTTTTATCCTAGGGAAGAAAGGGAGTCCAAGTTTTATCCTAGGGAAGAAAGGGAGTCCAAGTTTTATCCTAGGGAAGAAAGGGAGTCCAAGTTTTATCCTAGGGAAGAAAGGGAGTCCAAGTTTTATCCTAGGGAAGAATGGGAGTCAGGGTTTTAAAACCCTTGTCTGAGTTTTTAAGCAAGGAACCACCCCCTAGTCCGACTTTGTGAAGGGACACCCCTGTCCGAGTTTTTTTTTTTTTTTGGGGGGGGGGGGTTGTTACCCTTGTCCGACCTTGTGAAAGTAACCCCCATGTCTGAGTTTTGAAGGGGAAGCCCCACTTGCCCCTGTCCGAGTTTCATGGCCCCAAACTCCTCACCTTTGTCCGAATTTTGTAAATGAAAGCCCTAGAAGTCCGAGTTTTAAGGGAGGGAGGATATGTCAGGGTTTTGTAAGGCCTTGGTCCGAATTTCTTGTCCTGGAATGTTGTCAGACCTTTCACTTGTGTAATAGTGTCCGACCTTTCTGATTCAAACCTAGGGTTACCTTGATTGCATGCTAATAGTCCGAACTTTACAAGGGATGTGTGTGTCAAAGCGTACTGTATGATTTTGCATGCTACTGTTCACTTCTGTATATATCTATATGATGTTGTATATTGCTGGAAACCGTATACATGAACAATCTATCTCATGCTATTCTGTACACAATAATCACACTGAACACAATTGCTTGAATATCAAAGACTTGCAAACCCTAATTGAATTTATATACTTACGTCGAGTATGTGCAATGTACCTTAGGTCGTGTGTAACGGACTTAAACACTAATTAACCCTAGAAGCAATAACATACCGAGCAAATCAAGGTGAGTTCACACTCTTTACCAAGGCATGGGATTCCCGGGGATATGGAATGGGTTGAATGATGGAATTGAACAATTACGCTTACATACACGGTTACTAGACTATCTACCATGGTCCTCGGGTTAAGCAGGACACTTACGTAAAACCTACGTAAACAGGAAATATGCTACTGTCTTCCGGAGTCAGGAAGGACACTTACGTAAAACCTACGTAAACAATAACATGCTACTGTCTTCCGGAGTCAGGAAGGACACTTACGTAAAACCTACGTAAACCCCACGCGTACCACTGTCCTCGGGTACAGAAGGACACTTACGTAAAACCTACGTAAAGCTTGTACGTACTACTGTTCTCGGTTGTGAAGAACACTTATGGTTACGAATAGTCTAGTGGATATACAACATGGGAAGCCCCCACCAATAGAACGTACTATCGGCCCAGTAGAGCCACATGTTACAAACGAACTTACTATTACGCATTTACTTTCTGTGAACTCGCTCAACTAGTTGTTGATCCTCTGTTACATGCCTTGCAGGTCGTTAGATACATGGAGCTTGCACAGGGAGGAGCTGGTCGTTGTGGGCTTGGATCGTGATTGTTTCGTTAAACACTTTATGACATTTCATACTTTATTATGTTGGGTTTTATTTATACGCTTCCGCTAAACAGTGATAACATACTTATGTTTTGGAACACCTTTCATATGGAATGGTTTGGTTTAATTACAATTACTTTTACTTTGTACATTGTTCTATATGATTGGTGGCTTGATCCTGGTCAGTCACGCTCCCAAGCGGTGATACCCCGCAGGTGGATTTTGGGGGTGTGACAGATTGGTATCAGAGCCATTGGTTATAGAGAACTTGGTTTTAATATGGGGAAAACGTTTTTATTAAAACCAGACTATAACCAGTACAGTGCTCACGATCCACAACGACGCTTCGCTCCACGTGCAAGACTCAACATTCTAGGTAATAAGGCTTATGTTTATTGCTTACCTGCTAGAATTGCATAGAACTTTGCTCGTAGTATGCTTAAATTACATTGCTCACTATTTGTTATTGCTTGAGAACACTTGTGTGCTTACACTCTTCTGTCATCGCACTATTCGCGAACCTCTCTCACCTACATTACATTTGCTATGAAGATGATGGCCGGACATATCAACTTGACTCAAGCCCAGTTGACGGCTCTCATTAACGAACGAATTGCTGCGGCACTTGCAGCCATACAAGCAGGAGGTCAACACGCTCAGCCACCTGTTTACACCTTCAAAAATCTCAAGGATTGCCAACCTAGTACCTCCAGTGGAACTGAGGGAGTTGAAGGCCTCCTCCACTGGTTCAAAAGGCTCGAAACTGACTTTGAGGTGCATGATTGTTCTGAGTCTCGTAGAGTAAAGTTTGCTACTGGAACACTCGAAGGTGCTGTATTAATGTCACACCCCTAATTTCCACGTGTCATCGGTGGGCCCGATGGGGGATTAACGTGACGTAGTTGATATCATCATAGTCAAACAACACAAATTATAATGCACAGCGGAAGCAAAGATAGATTCATTTCAACTTAAATTATTGTAATATTCGAGTATCACAAAATGTCGAAATAGAATCCATAGGCAGAATCAAATAAAAAGGAAACTTCATCTCAACAGACTTCATGCATCCTAAGCTTGCGAGACTTCTATGGATGCTTAAGGAGTGACCAGCCTATTACGCATAGTACCTGCACTTAGTCTTTTTGGAAAATACGTCAGTTTACACTGGTAAATACAATTTAACTGACTCATTTTGAAAATGTTTAAAATTGATTTAAATGCTCGTGGCATAAAACTTTTTATAACTTGGGATAATTATTTGCTTAATAATCTTGTAAAAGAATTACATGTCCGTTCTGCGTTCGATAGCCCGGGTCATGCCGGGTTAAAGATTAATAGACACACCACTTAATATAATTCCGCCGCGAGACTTCTCTCGTACCGACGATTATACATGTTGTACAACACTACGGGTGTACGCCTACACCCGAGTGCTAAGGTCGTGGCCATTCTTTGAATGATGCCAAGGATATCCGGGACATGGTCATTAAGCCCCCAAAGGCGTTAAACAAACAAAACAGCATTTTCAAACGGGTTAATTTGACTGCACATAACCAAGACCGGTTAAGGTCAATTCCCCGACCAAGCGGTATTTTATATACCGTACCCCAAGCCCGTATAGGGAAAATAAGTTAAACGTATTTACCTGAGCAAAGTATAAACCAAATATAACGAGTGCACGTAGCTTTTACTGGGCTCCTAGATCTGGAAATTAAGGTTTTAATAACCTATTAGAATCCTAACGGGTCTTAAGCTTAGACCGGTTAGTTTTATATAAAGATTACGGTTTTAAACGCACAATAATGCGAAGACCGTTTTAGAATGTGGTTTTGTCCCAACAAGCTTGCACACTTGTTTTATATGGGTAACATAATCACATTCTGGATTTTGAGACCAAAAAGATATGGTTCGACCCGTTTCGGCTAAAATGGCCAAACTAGTCACATAAGCCGATCCGAACGCGTATAATGCGTAACGAGTAACCATAAGAGTCAAATACAAGTTTCTGAAGTCAATATGCTTAAAATATGTTGTGATATCAGAATGATACCTTCCATTATGCCCCAAATGATTTTAAACCAAAACTATGCCTCATAAGGGCGTTTTGGTCATTTTATAAGGCGTAAAAGGGTTAAAATGATAACCTGAGTTACGGGTCTGATGGATTAGTAAATATACTTAATTTACTAAGTTATAACAGTAGGGTATCAAATTTATGTGAAATTTATTATCTTTAACCTTACTATGCACCGTAGGGGCATTTTGGTAATTTCACATGTGCCAAAAAGGTCAATTCTGGAATTCTGAGTTCAAAACATTTGCCTACTGTTTAAAATATAAAAATTCACTAATTACATCAGTAGGTTCAAACCCTTAAGCTTAATAAGGTTCTAGTGCACACTTATGCGTTAAAAAAATTCCTAAAAGGCGATTTGGAGCCATTTCCGGGTTTTCTGTAAAAAGCCGATATTTTTAATATTCCAGAAGGCTCAAAATAATTTATTTATCATAACAAATCAGTAGAAATTGGTTTGAGGTCAAAAGGATTTGTAAAACTCATTTTATGGCTAAAAAGGGCAAAACCGGCATAAACCGAATTAATCCTAGAATATTAAGTTATGCTCAGCCTAAAAATAAATAAAAATCACCAAAAATCCCAAAATATTATTTTATAAGAGTGGGTAAAAAGTTTGGTATAAAAATTTGGGTTTTGATAGGCTATACATAATTTACGCCATTTAATTATCAAAGAAGCTCTTAATTACGCTATTGAGCATAACTCTTAATCTAGACCTCAAACTGACTTCAAATTTTGGGCGCAAGTTTATAAATCAGTAGCTAAGGTGCCTACCCTTTTACATTTTCAAAAATCACGTTTTAAGGTCAAATGGGCATAATGGTCAACATATAAGCGATTAACGGAAACATGCATGTGAATAGGATATCTAATGAACCAAGTTGTAATATCTCAGAGAGTTATACTAACATGTAAATAGGTTCAAAAGAAGCTCTAAGGCAATCCTAATCTTGGCTTAAACGGGTCAGAACTGAAAGTCAAAGCAGAAGTCAAACTTTGCGTCTTTCGGTTCCAAACCGAGCCTAAACTGAAAATTGTCGAGTTGAACATGTTGGAACATGTTCTTATATTTACCAAGTTATTTTAATGATCAAACAGGTTGCATGTAACCTACATTGCTAATTATGTATTAATTTGCAAATAACCTTTCTGTTGACTTTTTATAACAAGCTTTGACTCGACAATTAACATAGTTAGATTGGGAACCTGGAAATACCCTTTTAGGGGTTTGTTACCCACATAATTACCTACTTATAGGTATTTTTAATTCGTGATTTGACAGAGCACATTTTAATTAATCACGAAGTCAAACCTTAATTACGACGGTTTGACTTTTAGCTAATTACTATGCTTAAAACGAATTAAAGGAAGTTAAGGACACTTACAAGAGTCCTAAGAAGGATTAGAGGCTTAAGGAAATCTTGGTTGATGTCCAGAGAAGCTCCAAGTGAGTGACACAATGAATGATCAAAGTTCACCACACTTCACTCCCTTATATAGTGACCAAAAAGTTCTAGGATCAAGACATGGAAGTCTATGATGGTCACAAGATCACTCCAGGTGTCCCTAACAAGCTAAATACTGCCTAGCAAGGCCATTGTTTCGAAAACCACCTTTCTAAGTCGGTGTAACAGGCTGAACAGGCAGCTGTCCAAATCCTGCTGCCAGCGACAGGCTTACGGACCGTAAGCATAAACTCTTGCGGTCCGTATGCAACCTTTGCGGACCGTAAGCTCAGATTGTCGCGGTCCGTAACCGACCTTTGCTGAACACGCCCAGGTATCCTCCTTACGGACCGTAAGCCTAGGGCCTTGCGGTCCGTAACCGATGGTCAGAGGACAAAAATTTGTAAACTTTCCAAGTCTTGACCATGCAATCAACAAACTCGTATCCAAGCCATCTTTTTCAATTGTGGGACCATCTGATCAGCCATTGCATGCTTGCATGGTTCTTACATGTCCCCCTTTTTAACTTGGATTCTTGTGGGACTTGTAAATTGACGGAAGTTACAAGGAAAGCTTGAATTTTCATCAACTCCCATTTCACACTAGATTAGGATTTAAAATCAGAATTTATTGTAGTAATACTTATTAATAATCCAACTTCCTTACAAAGGATGGAGTTTTGTTTATTTAGAATTAACCGGTAAAAATATATAAGACGTTTATCAAATAATTTATGGATCTTGGGATTTATAAATTCGGGTCGCTCAGAGGTGTTTTAATAACATGTCGCCCTTGGGTCGTTCAGAGGTATTTTGATAACATGACGCCCTCTTAAAATCCTACCACGCATCTTTATATTTGACCCGGTTTCTGACACATTTGTCTCACATGACACGTGTCTTTATCTCGTTGTACAGGAATTTTCAAGGTGTTACATCCTCACCCCCTTAAAAGAAATCTTGTCCTCGAGATTGTAGGGAAAAAGATGAGGGTATTTCTCTTTCATTGTGGATTCTAGCTCCCACGTGTATTCAGGACCTCAGCGGGCGTCCCACTTCACCTTGACAATAGGCACAAGCTTTCTCCGAAGCTTCTTTACCTGTCGATCCTCAATAGACACAGGTTTTTCCACAAATTTTAAGCTCTCGTCTATATGCACATCTGTGTGTGGCATGACTAGTGACTCAACAGCTAGACATTTCTTCAGATTGCAGACGTGAAATACATTATGAATACCATCGAGCTCCTCAGGTAAGTGTAACTTGTAAGCCACTGATCCTACACATTCGATGATCTCGAATGGTCCTATATACCTTGGGCTTAACTTACCTTTCTTACCAAATCGCATCACCCCTTTCCAAGGTGATACTTTGAGCAAAACTTTATCGCCGACCTCAAACTTGAGAGGTTTTCGCCTTTCATCCGCATAGCTCTTCTGCCTATCTAGAGCAGCTTTCATGCGGTCGCGAATTTGGACAATCTTGTCCGTTGTCTCGAAGACTAAGTCAGGACCTGATAATTGCGTATCTCCCACTTCTGCCCAGCAAATGGGCGTTCTGCACTTTCTACCATATAGTGCCTCAAAAGGCGCAGCCTTAATGCTAGTATGGTAGCTATTATTGTAGGAGAACTCGACCAACGGTAAATGCCTGTCCCAACTACCTCCTAGATCAATTACACATGCACGCAGCATGTCTTCCAACGTTTGAATAGTACGCTCACTCTGCCCATCCGTCTAAGGATGGTAAGCCGTACTGAAATTCAATTGAGTGCCCAGAGACTGTTGGAAACTCTTCCAGAAATGTGATGTGTATCTAGTATCCCGATCTGAGATAATAGATACTGGTACGCCATGCAAGGCCACAATCTTATCCACGTACAGTTGGGCTAGCATGTCAGAGCTGAAGGTTTCTTTAATGGGCAGGAAGTGTGCTGACTTAGTCAGTCTATCAACTATGACCCATATAGTATCATTTCCCTTCGGCGTCTTAGGCAATTTGGTGATGAAATCCATCGTCACCATTTCCCATTTCCAAGTGGGAATTTCAGGCTGTTGCACTAAACCTGACGGCTTCTGATGTTCAGCTTTGACTTTAGCACACGTCAAGCATTTAGCTACATAAGCAGCTGTAGACTTTTTCAAGCCTATCCACCAATAATTTGCCTTTAAATCCGGGTACATCTTATCACCTCCAGGATGGACGGAATACTTGGAACTGTGGGCTTCCTTGAGGATAACATCCCGAAGTCCTCCATATACAGGAACCCATATTCGTTCATTTAATCTCAACATTCCGTCTTTGTCGTAGGACAACTGTTCTTCAGTTCCTCCTAATTTCTCATCAGGATAGTTAGCTTCCAACACAGCTTCCTTTTGTGCAGCTAACAACCTTTCATTCAAACTACTCTTAATTTCAATGCTCTTGGCATTGATCCTTATCGGCTTCACTCTTTTACTTCCTGCTCAAAGCATCTGTGATTACATTGGCCTTGCCTGGATGGTATCTTATTTCACAATCATAATCGTTCAAGGTTTCCATCCATCGTCGCTGCCTCATGTTCAGATCCTTCTGATTAAACAGGTGTTGAAGGCTCTTGTGGTCGGAATAGATCACACATTTCGTCCCATACAGATAATGCCTCCAAAGCTTAAGTGCAAATACAATGGCACCCAACTCCAAGTCATGGGTGGTGTAATTCTTCTCGTGCACCTTTAATTGACGTGAAGCGTAGGCTATGACCTTGCCCTTTTGCATTAATACACAACCCATTCCGGTGTGTGATGCATCACAATACACCACAAATTCTTCAATGCCTTTAGGTAGAGTCAGCACTGGAGTGTTACTCAACTTCTGTTTCAAGGTATCAAAGGATTCTTGTTGCTTAGGCCCCCAATTAAACTTAATGTTCTTACGCGTTAACGAAGTTAAGGGTGCAGCAATTCTTGAGAAGTTTTCAATAAAACGCCTATAGTATCCAGCCAAACCTAGGAAGCTACGAATCTCTGAAGGTGTCTTTGGCTCCTGCCAGTTCATGATAGCTTCTATCTTTGCGGGATCCACTTGAATTCCACGCTCACTCACAACGTGTCCAAGGAACTGGACTTCGCGAAGCCAAAATTCACACTTTGAAAACTTGGCATAGAGCTTCTCTTGATGGAGCAGCTTAAGAATGCACCGAAGATGCCTCTCATGGTCAGCTTGGTTCTTTGAATAGATGAGGATGCCGTCAATGAAGACGATGACAAATTTATCCAGATAAGGCTTGCATACGCGATTCATGAGATCCATGAATGTGGCAGGTGCGTTAGTGAGCCCAAAAGGCATCACTAGGAACTCGTAGTGACCATAACGAGTCCTAAACGCGGTCTTATGTACATCCTCCTCCTTAACTTTCAATTGATGATAGCCTGACCTGAGATCTATCTTAGAAAAGTAACTCGCTCCCTGTAGCTGGTCGAATAGATCATCGATTCTAGGCAAAGGATATCTGCTCTTGATAGTAACCTTGTTTAGCTCACGGTAATCAATGCATAGACGCATTGATCCATCCTTCTTTTTAACAAACAGAATTGGTGCTCCCCATGGAGACAAACTAGGTCTAATAAAACCTTTAGCTAGTAAATCATCTAGCTGTGTCCTTAATTCCTTCATCTCTGTTGGTGCTAACCTATATGGCGCTCTGGCTACTGGTGCAGCTCCGGGGATGATGTCAATCTTGAATTCCACCTGCCTATCTGGTGGCAAACCAGGTAGTTCCTCCGGAAAAACCTCGGGATAGTCAGAAATGACTGGTATGTCTTCGATCCTGGGCTTCTTCTCGTCAATGGTTACTTGTGCCATATAAATGACGCAACCCTTACTCGTGCATCTTGATGCCTTAAGCATGGCCACATGCTCTGGTATTCCATGTTGAGTATCTCCCTGAATAGTGAGTGGCTCACCAGATGGGGTCTTGATTACTACCTGCTTCTTGTTGCACACTATCTGGGCTTGGTTACGCGATAACCAATCCATTCCTATTACTATATCAAAGCCTGCTAACTTAAAGGGTAACAACGACAAAGGAAAAGAGTGGTTCCTAATGGATAGGACACATCCATCTAACACAGTTGAAACTGTTTCTATTGTTCCATCAGCTAATTCTACTTCATATTTCATACTTAAAACTTTAACAGGTAATTTCAACAGTTCACAGAACTTATTATCTACAAAGGATCTATTTGCCCCAGAGTCAAACAATACCCTTGCGTAGACATCATTATGAGGAAAGTACCTATTATGACATTATCATCCTGAATAGCTTCCTTTGCATCCATGCGGAAGACCCTTGCATTAGTCTTCTTTCCTTCTTCTGTTTTCTTGGCAAGCTTCGGGCAGTTGGGTCTAATATGTCCCTTCTCATTACAATTGTAGCAGGTGGCATCCTTAAGTTTCTTGCAATCTAATGCCTTATGATCCGGGGACTTGCAAATCCCACATAGTTTCTGCTGAGATTGGGATCTAGACTCCTACCTGCATTTCCCGAAATGGTGCTTCTTACAAACTTTGCACCTAGGCTTTTCACTCGACTGTTGATCCCCCTTCCTGGATCCCGACCCTTTCTTGTGGTCGTCATTGCCCTTTCGCTTTTTATCTTAGCGTCGCGAACCATCATCTTCGCGTTTTCGTTTTTCGGCATCTGCAGTTCTCAGGGATCTCTATCTAACTGCGTCTTGCGTAAGGGACAGAGATATATCAGCTACTGACCGAAACGTAGTGGGCCGAGAGGCCTTGACGCTCGCTTTAATTTCTAGGGCCAGACCCCCAATGAAACGGGCTATCCTCTTCGGTTCAGGTGTTACAAGATAGGGAACTAGTCTTGACAAGGTGTTGAAGGTTGTGAGGTACGCCTGGCAGTCCAGGTTCTTCATGACTAAGGACAGAAAATCAGATTCTATCCTTTCCACCTCGTGTTGGGGACAGTAATTCTCTTTGATTAGGGCAACAAATTGTTCCCAAGACATGTTGTAAAGAGGTATCTTCCCGGTGGCTTGAATCAGCGACTTCCACCATTGAAGTGCATCACCTTTGAAAGATTGTGTCACAAACTTCACAATATCTCTTTCAGCACAGCCACTTATATCTACTACTGTCTCCATTTCATCAAGCCAAGTCATATAGTCCACTGCCCCCTTCTCTCCAGTGAAATCCCGGGGTTTACAAGACACAAAGTATTTATACGTGCAACCCTTGACACGTGGGGCATCATAAAGCACAATCTTCTTGGAATGATTATCATTTTCATTCGAAGAATGTCTATCATCATCCTTCTTAGATTCTTCCTTCTTAGACTTGGGTTGGACAGATTGTGGCTTGCTGTGAGACTCCGAATGAGTCTTAGACTTATTATGTGGTGTAGACAGGGTCCTATTATGGGTCCCACTGTACTCACTGTACTGTCTTTCTAATGCCTTTGTAACCGCATCATCTACCAGTGCTTTCAACTCCGCACCGGTTAACTGTATCTTTGCATTATCGTGGTTTTCCACCGGACGACTATTCACTTCATCCGACCCCGCCATGTAGCTTCAAATGCTACATATAACAATAATGGGCAAGGTTTTATTTAACAGGTAATACAGTATTTTATGTATTTTATTAACCATGGTTTTAAATAGCCATTGCAGGTTAATTTATTAACCAAATATTAATTCAGGATCTGTATTATAATCCTATACTATAGTTAAGAATTAACATATAACTTAGTCACAAGGACAGTGTTAGTTTATAACCCGGATTCTTACAGAATCAAGGTATTAGGGTCTGAATCACAGTTCATTACCCTATTCTAGACAGTGAGTTGCAGACTCAAACTGTCTCTTAGTCCCTAGGACATTAATTATTACCCGTAGGCACTTCATTCTCAAGGAATGGACATTTACTGTCACGGCCCCCGACCCGGTTTGACCCGTTTCAGGAGCCGCGGGACAGGAATCCCGTGGTATTTTAATTTAGGCGACAGCGGAAGTCTTTTTAAAACAGGATCTTTCAATAATTTAAACTGCCCGTTTCATAACTTAGGGATAAATTCCCGAAATTTACAATAATGTGATTTCTCAGGGAAATCTTTATTTTCAAAACATGTTCATTTATTTATTTACATTGAGCCACTTTTCTAAGCTGGGAGTGCTCCACGGCACTTTTCTTTGCTCATACCATATCACATGAAACATGTTTGAAAAAGGTTTTGTCAGCGGGGAAATACTGAGTGAATCATTCAGTTTACTGAAAACGACACATTTGTTATAATCTACATTATTAAGGGGAATTACAATGTTTCTGATATCAAACCAACTACCCACAGTACTTGTCACTCGACCATCCATTGGCTAGCCCATTTGTCCAATGGTGTCTGTGACTGTGGTCAGATCACCCCTTGGCCACCCGTTTGTCCAAGTGTGACGAGAAATAAGTAATGTATACAAAACCCCACATACCGGCTGTAACTTGGTGATTACATAGACTTAATCCCTGTAATTATAACTTTGGAAATAACTTGGAGTTTTGTAAAACAGTTGACTCACAAACTGTGAGAAAAGAGTTTATAAAAGAGGAATGACTCACATTGCAGATTTACGAGCAGAGTATAAGCTTTACTGATTAGCCTTTTAACCTAATTTAAATAACAATGCACACACAAACGGGATTAGTAACTAATTCAGCAGTTACGTCAATTCACGAGATTAAACCCTCACAACTATTATCAAGTGCGATACTTAACAATTCAATGGATTCACAACGAATGACAGAGCATAGTCCGAATTCGAATGCACTCAAACATTCAAGTTGAAATCACAATGAATAACAAAGTACAAGCTCAATTTGAGCAGCACTCGGACAATTGTTGGATAGTTATAATCGATCGGACGTTGAATCGTAATAGCGATCGAGTTATTACCCTGATTGCGGCAGCACCTCGTGATCGTGTGTGTTTAATTGTAGTATAACAGCTATAACTCAACGTTCACAGAAGGTTTGTGCAACGTTTTAACACCAGAAGCTAAGTGCCAATGTCGGCTATTTATAGCAGGTTTTGGAACTCCCTTACGGACCGTAAGCCTAACCCTTTACGGTCCGTAAGCTAAGCAGTCTAAATATAGGTTGCCTAGGCTCGGGACTAGCTTGGGTGAATCAAAACAATTGGCCAATCAGAAGTGTGCAACGTTTTATTTTAGATTATTATCAACTAGGGTTTGCCCCCCTCGAGTTTTAGGGCCCTGATCCTGATTCTGATTGTTCTGAAAATTTTAGGGCTAGTGCAGAATTACTTGGGTGTCTCAATTAGGGTTCTCTTATTGACTAATTATTGTCCTAACTATTGATTTTAGTGGCAGTTGTTACATCCTCCCCACCTTAAGAAAAATCTCGTCCTCGAGATTTACTGAAATAGATGAGGGTACTTTCGCTTCATTTCTGATTCCAGTTCCCAAGTGTATTCTGGTCCTCTCCTGGATTCCCATTTGACTTTTACTAGCACTAGTCGTTTGTGTTTGAGAAACTTAATCTTCCGATCTTCTATTTGTAGGGGTTTCTCTACGAATTTCAGCTTTTCATTTACCTCTATATCTTGAAGAGGTACTACCAGGGATTCATCTGATAAACATTTCTTGAGATTGGATACATGAAACACATCATGTACTCCAGCTAACTCTTCTGGTAGTTGTAAACGATAAGCTACTGGTCCTATTCGTTGGATCACTGGGAATGGTCCAACATATATGGGACTCAGTTTTCCTTTCTTACCGAATCGTACTACTCCTTTCCAAGGAGATACTTTTAATAGTACTTTGTCTCCGACTTGGAATTCTAACGGCTTGCGGCGATTGTCTGCATAGCTCTTCCGACGATCTCTAGCAGTCTTCAGTCTTTCCTTGATTTGAGATATCTTGTCAGTAGTTTCTTGCACAATCTCTGGACCCGATAACTGGCTTTCTCCTATCTCTGCCCAACATACAGGAGTTCTGCACTTGCGTCCATACAGTGCTTCGAATGGAGCAGCTTCGATGCTTGAATGATAACTATTGTTATAGGAGAATTCAATTAATGGTAAATGGCTATCCCAATTACCACCAAAGTCAATTACACATGCTTGGAGCATGTCTTCCAGGGTTTGTATCGTCCTTTCACTTTGTCCGTCCATTTGAGGATGATATGCAGTACTCAAATTAAGTCGAGTTCCCATTGCTTCTTGGAAACTTGTCCAGAAACGGGAAGTAAAACGACTATCTCTATCCGATACAATGGAGAGTGGGATTCCATGTAAGGATATTACTTCATCTACATACAACTTGGCTAACCTTTCCATGCTAAAGGTTTCCTTCATTGGTAGAAAATGAGCTGATTTGGTTAATCGATCCACAATTACCCAAATAGCATCATTACCTTTTCTGGTTTTGGGTAACTTAGTAACAAAATCCATTGTTATGAGTTCCCATTTCTATACAGGCATTTCTAACTGTTGTAGTATTCCTGAAGGTTTCTGATGTTCGGCTTTAACTTGTGAACATGTTAGACACTTAGATACGTATTTGGCTATATCCTTTTTCATTCCTATCCACCAAAAATTATTTCTTAAATCATGGTACATCTTATTATTTCCTGGATGTACAGTATACCTAGATTTATGAGATTCTTCTAAAATCTTATTTCTTAATTCTCCTTGCTTAGGTACCCAAATTCGTTTCTTGTGGAATCTCCAAATTCCATCTTTTCCTTGTTCTAGTTCCTTTAGGTAACCTTTCATTCCTTCGGCATCGTCCTTGATTGCCGTTCCCTGAATCTTCTTTAATTGCTCCATTAAATCTAATTGTAGATTTAACCTAAGAGCACGGACTCGCTTTTGCTTTTCATCGACTTAAGGCGTCTGCGACTACGTTTGCCTTTCCTTCGTGATACTGAATATCACAGTCGTAATCACTTAAGATTTCCATCCACCTTCTTTGCCTCATATTTAACTCTTTTTGCCCAAATATATACCTTAAACTCTTATGGTCCGTATAGATAGTAAACTTACTTCCATACAGATAATGTCTCCAAATTTTAAGAGCAAAAATTATAGCTCCTAATTCTAGGTCATGAGTCGTATAATTTTCTTCGTGCTTTTTCAATTGCCTAGAGGCATACGCAATTACCTTTTTGCGTTGCATCAACACACATCCATATCCTAATTTTGAAGCATCACAGTATACTTCAAAATCCTCAGTTCCTTCGGGTAAAGCTAAAATTGGAGCATTTGTCAATTTGTGCTTTAGAATCCTAAAAGCTTCCTCTTGTCTAGATCCCCATTCAAACTTAACGGCTTTACAGGTTAGCTTAGTTAAAGGTACAACTATCCTAGAGAAATCTTTAATAAATCGTCTATAATATCCAGCTAATCCTAGAAAACTTCTAACTTCCATAGCCGTTCGTGGAGCTTTCCAATTCGTGATTGCTTCTATTTTAGCAGGATCTACGTGAATTCCTTCGTGATTCACCATATGACCTAAAAATTGCACTTCTTGTAGCCAGAATTCGCACTTCGAGAATTTGGCATAAAGCTTTTCCTTTCTTAACAATGTTAAGAGTGCATGCAAGTGCTCACAATGTTCCTCCTGACTTTTGGAATAAATGAGTATATCGTCAATGAACACGATTACAAATTTATCCAAGTATGGTTTACAGATTCTATTCATCATGTCCATAAATGCAGCTGGAGCATTTGTTAATCCAAACGGCATGACTGTAAACTCATAATAACCATACCTAGTTCTGAAAGCGGTTTTAGGTATGTCCTCCTCTTGTACTTTCAATTAGTGATATCCAGATCTTAAATCTATCTTAGAGAAATACCTAGCTCCTTGCAATTGATCAAAAAGATCAACAATCCTAGGTAATAGGTATCGGTTCTTAATTGTAACTTTATTCAATTCCCTATAATCGATACACATCCTCATTGATCCATCTTTCTTTTTCACAAACAACACTGGTGCACCCCAAGGGGATGAACTAGGTTGTATAAATCCTTTGCTTAGTAATTCATCTAATTGCTTTTTCAATTCTAGCATTTCAGTAGGTGCTAATCGATAAGGTGTCTTAGCTATTGGTACAGTACCTGGAATTAAATGAATTCTAAACTCTACTTCCCTATCAGGTGGTAAACCAGGTAATTCTTCTGGAAAAACATCTGGGTATTCTGAAACTACAGGGATGTCCTGGAGTTCCTTACTTTTAGTGTTAATGATTACAGAAATCATATACACCATTTCTTGTTTCCTTGAATAACTAGCCAATTTCAATACTGAAATGAATTTCAGTGGCTTTCGAGGTCTATCTCCTGTAATTAGAATTACTTCTCCTCTGGGGGTACGGATTTCTACAGAATTCTTATCACACAGGATTCGAGCATGGTTGGCTATTAACCAATCCATTCCTAATACCACATCGAATCCGGCTAAATTCATAGGTAACAGGTTTGCAGAAAACTTATGACCTAACAATTCTATCTTTACTTCTTGCAAAACCTTGTCTATGTTGACAGAATTTCCATCTGCCGTTTCAACAGTAAAGATCTGCCTAAGGGTATTTAGAGGTAAGTTAAGGGCTTGACAGAATGCAGTATTAATGAAACTTTGGTTTGCACCAGAATCAAATAATACTTTTGCATAGACGTTATGCACTAAGAACGTACCCGCTATCACGTCTGGAATGAGTTTGGCTTCTTGAGTGGTCAGCTGGAATGCTCGTGCATTTTTCTTAGTAGTTCCTTCAGTCGTTTTAGCTCTACTGTCTGCTGGTTTAGCTAACTTAGGACATTCAGATTGGAAGTGTCCCGTTTCTCTGCAGTTATAACAGATTCTTGTTTTCCTTCTGCAGTCTTCTTCCCGATGTCCTTTCGCCTTGCAGAAGTTGCAAAATATATTGCACTGTCCATAGTGTTTCTTTTTGCAATTTCTGCAGAAAGGAGGTGACGAGGATTGCCCTGTTCCCCTCTTTTTGAACTTATTGTTACTATTACCCATGCGAAATCCTTGGGTAATCTTCTGAGCCAATTCCTTCTTGCGATCTTCTTCTCTGGTGCGGACTAGTTCATCGGTTAAGGTATTAGCTAATTCCACAGCATCGTCAATCGTGCGTGGTCTCGCAGCTTTAACGATGTTACGGATTTCTCCAATTAATCCCCAAATATAACAGGAAATAAGTACCGGTTCTGGCGAAGCCAGGGAAGGTACCACTATCGCATATTCGAAGAATGTCGAAGTATATCCTCGACAGTCTACACCTAACATACGATGACTTAGGAACTTATTTGCCATTTGTTCCTTCTCGTATTCGGGACAGAATTTTCTTTCGACAAGACTCTTAAATTCTTCCCAATTCATTGCATAGGCCACCCTTCTTCCTTTTGCTTGTAGCACCGTGTCCCACCATTCTAACGCCCCTTCTTTGAACAAGTTTGATGCATACATCACTTGATCTTCTTCAGCACATTTACTTATTGCAATTACTGCCTCGGTTTTCTCTAACCAACGCAGTGTTGCAGTTGCCCCTTCATTACCTGCAAATTCTGCGGGTTTACAGGCAAGAAATTCTTTGTAAGTGCAACCAGACGTTGCAGCTTTCATTCTCTTAGGGAGTGGGGCCTGTTGCGGATCATGATCGTCATGATTGCCGCCTCCATTTATGCTGTTACTGCCGTTATCTTCCGGAATACGTTTACTAGTAATTAATTGTGGTTCGGCAGGTTTCTGAACAGCAGCCACGATTTCTGGAATAGCATTGGCTATCCCTTGAGCAATAAAGTGTTCAATATCTTGTCTAGTTATATATTGATCTTCCTGATTTTGCTCAGACTGATTTACTTCATTAACTGGTTCACTATTAGCGTTTTCCATCTGCTAATTAGTATTAATAGAAATTATTAGTGCCTAATTATTGATAACAAAATCACAGATAAACACATAGATCAGCATAACATGCAAGCATAGCCAAAATTGTCGATGCCTCGACTTCTGTTTTGTTTTATATATTATACCTGCTTCAATACACACTTTTTATCTTACAGTGTTTTATTGCCCATTTTACAGAATCAGTTTTACTATTTTAGTTATAATACAAACAAACTTCTCCAAACCCCTCCTATCTTTTGGTTTGCTGGCAGTTTCAGTAACGACGCTCCCTCTCGTCGTACTTCCAAGAAATCTGCTCCCCCATTTCCCGGATCCTATTCCCTGTGCCTATCAGTTCTTCACCAAACTGACGTAGTTCAGCTAAATTTTCATAGCTCATTGGCGGATTAGGGATAGGTTCTGGATCAAACTGTGGGAGAAAACTATAGGGACTATTAACTATATTTTGGAATTGCCAGTCATTGGTCCACCATTCCTCCATTTGGCCTAATGGTCGGGTGTGAACTAGTGGGTCTGGAATAGCTGGTCCTAGGTTTATTGGGAATTGGGCTGTAGCAGGATAAGAGAAGAGATTATCGTTGATAGGCTCTAAAACATCACAATTAGCCAGTAGGCGGTCTATTTCGTCCTGGAATGTGATTTCCTCAGACTGTTTAGAGCTTTCTCCGATCTCTATTCCCTTTTGCTTTAGGTCTATCCCTATTTCTGCTGGCTTGGAACTTTCTCCGATTTCTAGTTCTTTCCCCTTGCTCACACTCACAGGATTTTCTATTTTAGGGATTCTCCTAGGTTTCCTTCGGCGCACCTTTCGCCACCCTACATATCTTCTCTTCTTTTTAGGTTTTGCTTTTTCCAGCGGTGGAGCTTGGAATTCTAGCGGTTCCTCTATGTCAGCAATGTAACCAGTGAAGTTGTGGGAGACTTCAATTGGCACAGGATAGAGGTTGAGGTTCTGAAATGCTTCCGACATCTCATTCATGCTGTACGGCATATATGCAAAATGCACAAAATGTTAAGTTAAAACTTTGAAACAAAGCTTAACAAATAAACATTTTTATTGCACACCAATTTGTACAACATAACAGCAAACAGAACACACTCAGATCTATTTATTTATTTACTAGGAAGTAAATATTTCTAGATTTAAAGCTTAAAGATTTGCATTTTCTGCTACAGTAGCGAGCAGATACAGATTTGCCTATTTTTCATCTAAATTATTTTCCCCTGGTGGATTACTGCTAATTTCCTGAATTTCCGGGTTAAACCTCACTCTCTTGGTTTGGGGTTTCTTTTTCTCTTGACCTTTTCTAAGGATTGAATTCCTTTTCTCCGGTGTAAGTGGGTTTTCATAATTTGCCTTACGGACAAAGATTCCCTCTTCTAAATTGGTGGGAGATTTGGAGGAAGAGGTTCCCTGTTCTTTAGGTGTACTATCTAATTTGCGGTAGATAGCAGAAATCTTTTGTTTACCCATACTGTAATTTTAACAATTAATCAGTTAATAAGCATATATTCACAGAATGACAAATAAAATTTTCCTTATTAAAATAGTGAGCTTAATCAGTAAGCTTAAAACAGTGGCTCTGATACCACCTTTTCCTGTCACGGCCCCCGACCCGGTTTGACCCGTTTCAGGAGCCGCGGGACAGGAATCCCGTGGTATTTTAATTTAGGCGACAGCGGAAGTCTTTTTAAAACAGGATCTTTCAATAATTTAAAGTGCCCGTTTCATAACTTAGGGATAAATTCCCGAAATTTACAATAATGTGATTTCTCAGGGAAATCTTTATTTTCAAAACATGTTCATTTATTTATTTACATTGAGCCACTTTTCTAAGCTGGGAGTGCTCCACGGCACTTTTCTTTGCTCATACCATATCACCTGAAACATGTTTGAAAAAGGTTTTGTCAGCGGGGAAATACTGAGTGAATCATTCAGTTTACTGAAAACGACACATTTGTTATAATCTACAGTATTAAGGGGAATTACAATGTTTCTGATATCAAACCAACTACCCACAGTACTTGTCACTCGACCATCCATTGGCTAGCCCATTTGTCCAATGGTGTCTGTGACTGTGGTCAGATCACCCCTTGGCCACCCGTTTGTCCAAGTGTGACGGGAAATAAGTAATGTATACAAAACCCCACATACCAGCTGTAACTTGGTGATTACATAGACTTAATCCCTGTAATTATAACTTTGGAAATAACTTGGAGTTTTGTAAAACAGTTGACTCACAAACTGTGAGAAAAGAGTTTATAAAAGAGGAATGACTCACATTGCAGATTTACGAGCAGAGTATATGTAACAACTCTCAATAAAATTAATAATTAGAATGATAATTAGTCAATAAGGAAACCGTAATTAAGACATTGAAGTAATTCCGCATTAACCCTAAAATTTTCAGAACAATCGGAATTAGGATCAGGGCCCCTAAAACTCAGGGGGGATAAACCCTAATTGATATTTATCTATTCAATTTGCTGTCTAAAATTCGTTTAAGAAAAATGTTGAGTCACCCAAGCTAGTCCCGAAACCAGCTAGGCTAGGTAAATAGACTGCACCCTTTACGGACCGTAAGGGTAAGTCCTTACGGATCGTAAGCCTACCGGTTTCCTTACGGACCGTAAGGGTTAAGTCATACGGTCCGTAAGCATGACTATTTTCTGGCTATAAATAGCCGACATTGGGACTTGAATTTTGGAATGAAAACGACGTTGATACGCTCTGTGCACGTCGAATTAGCTCAGTATATCCTAATTAAACACACACTGTATTCAAATCGCTGCCGCGGAACAGGGTAATTACTCGATCGCTATTACGATTCATTTTCCGAGATCAATATATCCAAAGAATGTTTAAGTGCCGCCCACATTGGGTTATACTTTGTCGTTCGTCGTTAAATCGATGAATGTTTAAGTATTGCACTTTGTCGTTCATTGTGAGAATTTGATCTCGTGAGTTATCGTAACTGCTGTATTGATCACTAACCCTGTTTTGTGTGCATTATTGTTGAAATTAGGTTAACAGGGCTAAATCATATTTATCCATACTAAATCTGCAATGTGAGTCATTCTCTCTTTTTATCAAATATGTTTTACAATACTCCAAATCATTTTTCAGAGTTATAATTACAGTGATTAAGTTTATGTAATCACCAAATTACAGCCGGTATGTGGGGTATTGTGCACATTACTATTGTTTTAATCACATTAGGTGGGCGAGCCTAAGAATAAGTGATATACGTCACTCATTGGGACAGCCAATGGTGATATGACCACAGTCACAGAGCTGGTCGTGTGACAAATACCTATTCTTGAAAGTTGGTTGATAATAAACATATGTAAAAACTCTTAATACTGTGAATTATAACAAAAATGTCGTTTTAGTAAATAGAATGATTCACTCAGTATTTCCCCGCTGACAAAACCTTTTTCAAACATGTTTCTGGTGATCTACTGTAAATCAGGAAAAATGCTGAGGAGCATTTCAAGGCTTAAAATAGTGGCTCATTATAAAATAAAGAGATATGTTTCGAAAAAAGGATTTATCACTAAAACTTCTGTATTGTAAATTATCGGGGTTTTATCCCGAATTGTAAAATAAAAATAATCGGGAAAAGTTTTTAGCTTTACAACGATCCTGATGTTAAAATTCCGCTGCTAAAATCACATAAATAAATATCACGGGATTTCTGTCCCGCGGCTCCTGAAACGGGTAAAACCGGGTCGGGGGCCGTGACAGAAATAAGGTGGTATCAGAGCCACTGAGTTAAGCTAATTAAGTATTTAACAGATACTTAATTTTTCCTGATTACTATTATGTGATTATGTGTTTTTAATTGACTATTTATTAGTTACAGTATGGGTAAGCAAAAGTTGCAAGATATCTATCTTAAACTAGATAGGTCAGTCTACGAAGAAGGAAGTTCATCCAAAACTAAATTTTCAAAGCTCCCTACAATTCCTGAAGAAGGAATATTTGTGCGAAAAGCACAATATGAGAATCCGCTTTCTCCTAGAAAAAGGAGTATGATTATTAAGAAAAGTAAAGAGCAAATCCGAGAAAAGAGAATTAAAAAGGAAACCCAGGAATTAATCAATAAATCACCTTGGGAAGATAAGCTAGATGAGAAATGGGCAAATTTATATATGCTAGTCACTGTAGCAGAACATGTAAATCTTTAAATACCCTAAATCTAGTAATAACACTTCTCAGTAAATAAATAAATAAATCTGAGTGTGTTCTTTTCTGTTATTTTGTACAAATAATGTGCAATAAAACTTCGATGTTTATTTGTTAAACTTTGTTCCAAAGTTTTAACTTAGCAATTCTGTGCATTTTGCATATATGCTACACAGCATGAGCGAGATATCTGAAGCTTTTCAGAACCTCAATCTTTACCCGGTGAATATAGAAGTTTCCCAAGAATTTACTGGATACTTTGCTGATGTGGACCAACCTGTAGAATTCCATGCTCCACCTTTGACAAAGCCAAAACGAAAGAAAAAGAAGAATTACGTGTGGGGACATCGTATCCGTAGGAAAAAGCCAGTCCCGAAACTTCCTAAAATAAACAATCCTTTAGAAATAGCAAAAGAAACTGGTAAAAAGCCGGAAATGGAAACTGAAGTCGAGAAAGATTCTAGGCAAATGGAGATACAATTTGAGGAATATTCTCAAGAAATAGAAATAGAAGTAGGACAAGGTTCTAGGCCAAAACAGATAGAAATCGGAGAGAGCTCCAATCAAAACCAAAACCAGGGAATAGCTTTTCAGGATAAAATAGATTTTCTATTGGCAAACTGTGAAACTATTCAGCCTGTCAATACGAATGTTTTTACCTATCCTAGTGAAAATCCACTCCCTATGAATTTTGCACCAGCAATCCCAGAACCAATAGTCCACGCCCAACCTGTAGAAATGGAAGAATGGTGGACAAATGATTGGCAATTTCAAAATATTGTCAACGACCCTTATTCCTTCCTTCCGCAATTCGACCCAGAACCCCTACCTAATCCACCAATGAGCACTGAGAATATGGCTGAACTTCGCCATTTCGGTGAAGAGTTGATGGATGCAGGGAATAGAATCAGAGAGATAGGGGGACAGATTGCTTGGAAGTATGATGAAAGGGAAATGCGTTTTTAGAACAACAAATGGTGAGGGATAGGAAGGTGGTAAACTATAGTTGTGTAATAGTATAGTAAATAGTGAAATCAGTCTGTAACATAACTCCAAATAAAACTTTGTAAAATATCTGTGTGTAGTGATGCATACTATAACGGATATGAAATGGAATCGAGAAATCGATAGTTTTGACTATAAATTGTCTGATTGTTTATGTATGATTACTATTTATCAAATACTAATACAAATTATTATATATTATCAGATGGCAAATAGTGGTAATGAACCAGTAAATGAGGTTAATCAATCGGAGCAACACCCAGGAGATCAATATATGACTAGACAAGATATTGAAAATATTGTTGCTCAAGGGATAGCTAATGCTATTCCAGCATTTGTTGCCGCTGTGAAAAATCCAATCGAACCGCAACAAATTATTCCTAGTAAACATACTATTGAGGATAACTTCAGTAATAGTATAAACGGGGGTAATAATCATGCTAATCATGATAATGAAACCCAGCACACGTCGCTCCCTAAAAAGCGAAAGGTTGCAACACCTGGTTGCACTTTCAAAGAATTTCTTGCTTGTAAACCCACTAAATTTGCAGGCAATGAAGGGGCAACTGCATCGCTGCGTTGGTTAGAGAAAACCGAAGCAGTGATTGCAATAAGCAAGTGTGCCAAAGATGATCAAGTCATGTACGCCTCGAATCTGTTTAAAGAAGGAGCACTGGAATGGTGGAACACTGTGTTACAAGCTAAAGGAAGAAATAGGGTTTATGCTATGACTTGGGAAGAATTCAAGAGTCTGGTAGAAAGAAAATTCTGTCCTGAGTATGAAAAGGAACAAATGGCAAATAAGTTCCTAACTTATCGGATGATAGGTGTGGATTGTCGTGGTTATACTTCGACATTCTTTGAATATGCTAGAGTGGTACCTAACCTGGCTTCGCCAGAACCGGTACTCATTTCTCGCTATATTTGGGGATTAATTAGCGAAATTCGAAATATCGTTAAGGCTGCGAGACCTCGACCTATTGACGATGCAGTAGAATTAGCTAACACCTTAACTGATGAACTGATACGCACAAGAGATGAAGATAGGAAGAAGGAATTAGCTCAGACAATTACCCAAGGATTTAGGGTGGGTAATAGTAGTAATTTCAAAAAGAGAGGAACAGGATAATCTTCAAATGTGCCATTCTGCAAAATTTGCAAAAAGAAACATTTTGGAAAATGTAACAAACTTTGCAATTTTTGCAAGACAATAGGACATCGGGAAGAAAACTGCAGAAAGAAATTCATAATTTGTTACAATTGTGGGGAAGCCGGACATATCAAACCAGAATGTCCTAAGTTAGTTAACCCAGTAGACAACAAACCCAAGGCAGCTGAAGGAGCTACTAAGAAGAATGCCAGAGCATTCCAGTTAACTACTCAAGAAGCAGAACTCATCCCGGATGTGATAGCCGGTACGTTTTTAGTTCACAACATGTATGCAAAAGTATTATTTGACTCTGGTGCAAACCAAAGTTTTATAAATACTTCATTCTGTCAAGCTCTTAAGTTACCTTTAACTACCGTTAGGCCGATTTTTACAGTCGAAACTGCAGATGGGAATTCAGTCAAAATCCATCAGGTTTTGCAAAAAGTAGAAATAGAACTCTTAAGTCATAAATTTACTGCAAACCTATTGCCTATGAAATTAGCTGAGTTTGATGTTGTGTTAGGAATGGATTGGTTAATAGCCAACCATGCTCAAATTATTTGTGATAGAAACTCTATAGAAATTCAAACACCTACTGGAGAAGTAATTAAGATTTCAGGAGATAAACCTCGGAAGCCACTAAAGTTCATATCAGTAATGAAAGTTGCTAATTATGAACGGAAACAAGGAATAGTATATATAATTTCAGTAATCATTTGTACTAAAGGAAAAGAACTTAAGGAAATTCCTGTAGTCTCAGAATACCCAGATGTTTTTCCAGAAGATTTACCTGGACTACCACCAGATAGAGAGGTAGAATTTAGGATTCATCTAATTCCAGGAACTACACCGATAGCCAAGGCACCCTATCGATTAGCTCCTACCGAAATGTTAGAATTGAAAAAGCAATTAGATGAATTACTAAGCAAAGGATTTATACAACCTAGTTCATCCCCTTGGGGTGCACCGGTGTTGTTTGTGAAAAAGAAAGATGGATCGATGAGAATGTGTATCGATTATAGAGAATTGAATAAGGTTACAATTAAGAATCGATACCCATTACCTAGGATTGATGATCTTTTCGATCAATTACAAGGCGCTAAATATTTTTCTAAGATAGACTTGCGCTCCGAATATCATCAATTAAAGGTTCAAGAAGAAGACATACCTAAAACTGCATTTAGGACTAGATATGGACATTATGAGTTTACAGTCATGCCCTTTGGATTAACTAATGCACCCGCAGCATTTATGGACATGATGAACAGAATCTGTAAACCATATTTGGATAAATTTGTAATTGTTTTCATAGACGATATACTTATTTATTCAAAAAGTCAGGTCGAACATTGTCAACACTTGCATGCACTCTTAACTTTTTTAAGAAAAGAAAAGTTGTACGCTAAATTCTCAAATTGTGAATTTTGGCTACAAGAAGTGCAATTCTTAGGACACATGGTGAATCACGAAGGTATTCACGTAGATCCTGCTAAGATAGAAGCAATTACCAATTGGAAGGTTCCGCAAACTGCAATAGAAATTAGAAGTTTTTTAGGATTAGCTGGATATTATAGACGGTTTATTAAGGATTTTTCCAAGATAGCTGTACCATTAACTAAGCTAACCTGTAAAGCCACTAAATTTGAGTGGGGACCTAAACAAGAAGAAGCCTTCAGAATCTTAAAGCAGAAATTGACCAATGCTCCAATCTTAGCCTTACCAGAAGGAACAGAAGATTTTGAGGTATATTGTGATGCTTCAAAATTAGGATACAGATGTGTGTTGATGCAACGCAAAAAGGTAATTGCGTATGCTTCCAGACAATTAAAGAAGCACGAGGAAAACTATACGACTCATGATTTAGAATTAGGAGCTATAGTTTTTGCCCTTAAGATATGGAGACATGATCTGTATGGAAGTAAGTTTACTGTTTATACAGATCATAAGAGTTTAAGATATATATTTGGGCAAAAAGAGTTAAACATGAGGCAAAGAAGATGGATGGAAATCCTGAGTGATTACGATTGTGATATTCAATATCACGAAGGAAAGGCAAACGTAGTCGCAGACGCCTTAAGTCGTAAGTTTCATGAAAAGCAAAAGCGAGTCCGTGCTCTTAGAATAAATCTACAAGTAGATTTAATGGAACAATTGAAGGAAATTCAGGAAACGGCAATCAAGGACGATGCCGAAGGAATGAAAGGTTACCTAAAAGAATTAGAACAAGGAAATGAGGGAATTTGGAAATTCCACAAAAGCAGAATTTGGGTACCTAAACAGGGAAATTTAAGATCAAAGATTTTAGAGGAAGCTCATAAATCTAGATACACCATACACCCAGGAAACAATAAGATGTACCAAGATTTAAGAAAGATTTTTTGGTGGATAGGAATGAAAAAGGATATAGCCGAATACGTATCTAAGTGTTTAACTTGTTCACAAGTTAAAGCCGAACATCAGAAACCCTCAGGTCTACTACAACAGTTAGAAATGCCTGTATGGAAATGGGAACTCATAACAATGGACTTTGTTACTAAGTTACCCAAAACCAGGAAAGGTAACAATGCCATTTGGGTGATCGTAGACCGACTAACCAAATCCGCTCGTTTTCTACCAATAAAGGAAACCTTTAGTATGGAAAGGTTAGCCAAGTTGTATGTAGATGAAATAGTATCCTTACATGGAGTTCCACTCTCCATTGTATCGGATAGAGATAGTCGTTTCACTTCCCGCTTCTGGACAAGTTTCCAAGAATCAATGGGAACTCGACTGAATCTAAGTACTGCATATCATCCACAGACAGACGGACAAAGTGAAAGGACGATCCAAACTCTAGAAGACATGCTCCGAGCATGTGTAATTGACTTTGGGGGTAATTGGGATAACCATTTACCATTAATCGAATTCTCCTATAATAATAGTTATCATTCAAGCATCAAAGCCGCTCCATTCGAAGCACTGTATGGACGCAAGTGCAGAACTCCCGTATGTTGGGCAGAAATAGGAGAAAGTCAATTATCAGGACCAGAAATCGTGCAAGAAACCACAGACAAGATAACTCAAATCAAGGAAAGATTGAAAACAGCCAGAGATCGCCAGAAGAGCTATGCAGACAATCGTCGCAAGCCACTTGAATTCCAGATAGGAGATAAAGTACTATTGAAGGTATCTCCTTGGAAAGGAGTAGTACGATTTGTTAAGAAAGGAAAACTGAGTCCCAGATATGTTGGACCATTTCCAGTAATCCAACGAATAGGGCCAGTTGCTTATCGTTTACAACTACCAGAAGAACTAGCTGGAGTACATGATGTATTTCATATATCCAATCTCAAGAAATGTCTATCAGACGAATCCCTGGTAGTACCTCTTCAAGATGTAGAGGTAAACGAAAAGCTGAAATTCGAAGAGAAACCTTTACAAATAGAAGACCGAAAAGTTAAGTTTCTCAAACACAAGCGACTGGTATTGGTGAAAGTCAAATGGAATTCAAAGAGAGGACCGGAATACACTTGGGAACTGGAGTCAGAAATGAAGCAGAAATACCCTCAGCTGTTTCAATGAATCTCGAGGACGAGATTTTTCCTAAGGTGGGGAGGATGTAACAACTCTCATTAAAATTAATAATTAGAATGATAATTAGTCAATAAGGAAACCCTAATTGAGACACCAAGTAATTCCGCATTAACCCTAAAATATTCAGAACAATCGGAATTAGGATCAGGGCCCCTAAAACTCAGGGGGGATAAACCCTAACTGATATTTATCTATTCAATTTGCTGTCTAAAATTCGTTTAAGAAAAATGTTGAGTCACCCAAGCTAGTCCCGAAACCAGCTAGGCTAGGTAAATAGACTGCACCCTTTACGGACCGTAAGGGTAAGTCCTTACGGACCGTAAGCCTACCGGTTTCCTTACGGACCTTAAAGGTTAAGTCATACGGTCCTTAAGCATGACTATTTTCTGGCTATAAATAGCCGACATTGGGACTTGAATTTTGGAATGAAAACGACGTTGATACGCTCTGTGCACGTCGAATTAGCTTAGTACATCCTAATTAAACACACACTGTATTCGAATCGCTGCCGCGGAACAGGGTAATTACTCGATCGCTATTATGATTCATTTTCCGAGATCAATATATCCAAAGAATGTTTAAGTGCCGCCCACATTGGGTTATACTTTGTCGTTCGTCGTTAAATCGATGAATGTTTAAGTATTGCACTTTGTCGTTCATTGTGAGAATTTGATCTCGTGAGTTATCGTAACTGCTGTATTGATCACTAACCCTGTTTTGTGTGCATTATTGTTGAAATTAGGTTAACAGGGCTAAATCATATTTTATCCATACTGTGACAACCCGAGTTTCCAAGGTTGCTACTTGACTTAATATTCGTTCACAAGATGTCGCGTCTATATTTGTATATGGTATGCATGTGCATATATGTGTGTATGTTAATAAAATAATTGTTTTAGTGTTTTGGCATATTAAAAACAAGATACTAGAACCCTTCGAAAACCCTCACCCAAGAAATCTCTCACTCATGAAAACACTTTGAGTGTTTTCGTACAGCATGGACTCAGTGAAATCAGCATGGGCTTCGGCCCAGTATCAATTAAATATGGGACTTGTTTTATTTAGTATACGAATTCGATAACCAGAAACCCTAATCACATCTCAACTTCTCTCCCTCGCTGTTCTTTGAAACCCGACGGCTGCCTCTCCTTATTCGAAGTCAGATACTTCGGGTTGGATCGTTATTTTGTTCGGTTAGTGATTTCACATTTAAATTAGTTAATGGATGTTCATAGTGTTAAGATTCTGTTATGCATGATAAGATCGGCTATATGTTGTATGATGAATACATGATGATTCTAATAATTCACTAACGATTATTTGACAATCGAATGATGAGAATGATGTTTTGACCATGTAACTGATAGGTTGTATCTAGGGTTCCCTGTTGTTGTATTAACCGTGTTATTAAAGCTTATGAATCGTAAGAATGGTAGATGATAGATAACTGATTGATTATGGGTTTTGTGTTTAATCATATGTCAAGCTTTGATAATCACAAACAACCTGTTAACGATTGAATGATAATTGAATGATGAGGACGATGTAACAGTTAGGATGCTTTTAGGGTTGATGATTATGAAACTGTTATTGACGATGATACATATCGACGAAAACACATACCGACGAAATCCAAAGGGATTTCGTCATTGAAGGTGATTTCGGCTATAATGTTTTCGGCCCAATGGATTCCGGCCCAAAAGGGGTGATTTCGGCATTGAGTGTGTACGGCCCAGAAAGGGTTTTCGAAACTAGTGTTTTCGTCCAAGATTTTTGTATAGTAAACTGGGTTATATGATGTTTGTTAACTTTGTTAGTGATTAACACTGTTAGTTGATAAATCATGTTAAATTAATTAACGTAGTTAAGTATGTTAACTTTATTAACCAAGTTATATGTGTTAACTCTGTTAAGTAACTAATGCTATTAGTTTGTTAATTAACACTGTTTGTTTGTTAAAACCATAAAGGGTTAACTCTGTTAAGTTAAGCATGCAACCCTGTTAAATATGTAACTCAGTTAAAGGTGTTGATCCTGTTAATCTTGTTGACCTTGTTAAGTATTGATATTGTTAAGCCTGATAACCTTGTTAAGTGTGTTATTGAATAACCATGTTAGAATTGACCAAGAACTCTGTCATATGATGCATGATTGGATGAACGTGAAATAACTGTTATGTGTTACATGACAATGATTGCTTAAACACACTTCGTGTTAATAGGTTGCATGCGAATCTATTACGAACTTGAACTGATTGAATATACGTGCGTACTATAGGTCGTGATTGTTTATTTGGGAGCACATAGTTTAGCATACCGAGCAAACCAAGGTGAGTTCACACCCTTACTAAGGCATGGGATTCCCAAGGGCTTGGGAATGGGATTGAAGGAATGAGATTGACTAGACACGTACATACACTGTTACTAGACTACCATACCATCGTCCTCGGTTGTGCAGGACACATACGTAAAACCTACGTATACTTATGCTACTCGCTATCCTCGGTTGTGAAGGATACTCACGTAAAACCTACGTGAACTTATACTCACTACTGCCTCGGTTGTGTCAGGCACTTACGTAAAACCTACGTAAACCCCCGCGTACCCCTATCCTCGGTTGTGAAGGATTACTTACGTAAAACCTACGTAAACTTGTACGTGTTACTGTTCTCGGGATATGTAGAACACTTATGGTTACGAATAGTCTAGTGGTTATACAACATGGGAAGCCCCCACCAATAGAACGTACTATCGGCCCAGTAGAGCCACATGTTACAAACGAATATACTATTACGCAATTTACTTTCTGTGAACTCGCTCAACTAGTTGTTGATCTTCTGTTACATGCCTTGCAGGTCGTTAGGTATATGGAGCTTGCACATGGAGGAGCTGGTCGTTGTGGGCTTGAATCGTGATTGATTTGCTAAACACTTATGACAGTTGATACTTTATTACGATGGGTTTTAATTATACGCTTCCGCTAAACAATGATGACTTACTTATATTTTGAAACACCTTTCATATGGATTTGGTTTGGTTTATTGGCAATTACTTTTACTATATATATTGTTCTATATGATTGGTGGCTTGATCCTGGTCAGTCACGCTCCCAAGCGGTGATACTCCGCAGGTGGATTTTGGGGGTGTGACAGATTGGTATCAGAGCCATTGGTTATAGAGAACTTGGTTTTAATAAGGGAAAACGTTTTATTAAAACCAGACTATAACCAGAACAGTGCTCTCAACGATCCACAACGACGCTTCGCTCCACGTGCAAGACTCAACATCCTAGGTAATAAGGTTTATGTTTATTACCTGCTTGCTAGAACTGCATAGAACTTTGCTCGTAGTATGCTTAGACTACACTGCTCATTACTTGTTATTGCTTGAGAACACCTATGTGCTTACACTCTTCTGTCATCGCACTACTCACGAATCAAACTCACTTATTCTACTTTTACTATGAAGATCATGTCTAGACGTGTGAACATGACTCAAGCCCAGTTGACGGCTTTCGTTAATGAACAAGTTGCTGCGGCACTTGCAGCTGCTCAAGCAGGTCAACACGCTCAGCAGCCCGTCTGCACTTTCAAGAACTTTATGGATTGTCGTCCTAGCACATTTAGTGGCACGGAAGGGGCGGTCGGACTCCTCCACTGGTTTGAAAAGCTCGAGTCTGTGTTCGAGATGTGTGCATGCCCTGAGGCTCGCGGGGTTAAGTATGCCACTGGTACTTTGGAAGGGATCGCGTTAACTTGGTGGAACGCGCAAGTGCAGATCTTAGGTTTGGCAGCTGCTAACGCCACCCCTTGGAATGACTTCAAGGAACTGATTAAACGTGAATACTGCACTCGGGAAGACATCCACAAGCTGGAGGATGAGTTTTATCATTTGAAAATGACTGGGTCAGAAATCGAAGCTTATACTAAACGGTCAAACGAGCTGGCCGTGCTGTGTCCAACTATGGTGGACCCTCCATACAAGCGCATCGAGTTGTACCTCAAGGGATTAGCACCAGAGATTCAGAGCCATGTGACGTCGGCTAATCTTGACAACATTCAGGCTATTCAGCGCCTCGCTCATCGTATCACAGATCAGGCAGTGGATCAGAACAGACTGCCTAAACGTATCAGCGCTACTGCTACCGCTACTACTTCTGCTACACTTGCTACTTCCAGTGACAACAAGAGAAAATGGGATGGGGATTCCAGCAAGGGATCAGCTTCAGTTCCGTCACAGGTCCAGCAGCGAAAGACTGACAGTTATCAGAGTCCCAGTCAGCACTCTTCAGGTAGCCACAGGCAGGGCGGATATCGAGGGAACCTACCAAAGTGCAACAACTGCAACAGACACCACAGTGGCCAGTGCAACAAGGGTCGCTGTCAAAGATGCCTCAAGATGGGTCATGAGGCCAAAGATTGTAGAAGCCCTCGGCCTGCGAATCAGAATCAGCAGCAGCCACCAGCACAGCAGAATCAGCAGCAGGGCAACAAAGGATGTTTTCATTGTGGCGTAGAAGGGCACTTCAAAAGGCACTGCCCTCAGCTAAACAGGAACCAGAACAACAACAACAACAATAACAACAATCAGGGAAATGGCAACAACAACAACAATGGTGGGAACAACAACGACAATGAAGCAAGGGGTCGTGCGTTTGTGTTGGGGCAGGGTGATGCCAGAAATGATCCCAACGTTGTCATGGGTAAGTTTCTTCTCGACGATATTTATGTTACTGTTTTGTTTGATTCGGGTGCGGATACGAGTTATATGTCTTTGAAAATGAGTAAATTGTTAAAACGTGCACCCACACCCCTAAACACCAAACATGTTGTAGAGTTAGCAAACGGTAAAAGTGTTGAGGCCACACATGTAATCAAGGGTTGTAGCATCGTTTTAGCTGGTCAGACCTTCTCGATTGATCTTATACCCATAGTTTTGGGTAGTTTCGACGTCGTCATCGGTATGGATTGGTTATCCCAACACCACGCAGAGATTTTATGCAAGGAAAAGATCATTCGTATTCCTCGCTCTAGTCAAGAACCTCTCGAAGTTCAAGGCGACAAGAGTGGTGCTGTGGTTGGTATCATCTCTTTCTTAAAGGCGCAGAAATGTTTACGAAAGGGGCACACTACAATTCTGGCACTTGTCACTGATGCATCAGCGAAAGAAAAGAAGTTGGAGGATATTCCAGTTGTACGTGACTTTCCTCAGGTGTTTCCTGAAGATTTACCCGGTTTACCGCCTCACCGCCAAGTCGAATTCCAGATTGAGTTAGCTCCTGGAGCAGCACCTATAGCTCGCGCACCGTATCGTTTGGCTCCAACTGAACTGGAAGAACTGTCTAAGCAACTACAAGAGCTCTTGGATAAGGGCTTTATTCGTCCAAGCTCATCGCCTTGGGGAGCTCCAGTACTTTTCGTGAAAAAGAAGGATGGCACTTTCAGGATGTGCATCGACTACCGCGAACTGAACAAAGTCACAGTGAAGAACCGCTATCCTCTTCCACGCATTGATGACTTATTCGACCAGTTTCAAGGGACGAGTTACTACTCCAAGATTGATCTACGGTCTGGTTATCATCAGCTGAGAGTCCGGGATGAGGACGTCTCCAAGACAGCATTCAGAACTCGTTACGGTCACTACGAGTTTCTAGTGATGCCATTTGGGCTTACGAACGCGCCTGCAGTCTTCATGGATCTTATGAACAGGGTGTGCAAACCCTATCTTGACAAGTTCGTCATTGTCTTCATCGACGACATTCTGATCTACTCCAAGAGTCAGGAGGAACACGAGCAGCACTTACGCCTTATCTTGGAACTCCTTCGGAAGGAACAATTGTACGCCAAGTTTTCAAAATGCGACTTCTGGCTTCGTGAAGTCCACTTCTAAGGCCATGTGGTGAACAGGGATGGGATTCATGTCGATCCATCCAAGGTAGACTTGATCAGGAACTGGCCTGCACCGCGTACACCAACGGAAATACGCCAATTCTTGGGTTTGGCGGGGTATTACAGACGATTCATCAAAGACTTCTCCAAGATCGCACAGCCGCTTACTATGTTGACACAGAAAGGTGTTACCTATCGTTGGGGTAATACACAAGAAACTGCCTTTCAGTACCTGAAGGATAGACTATGCAGCGCACCTATTCTCTCATTGCCAGAGGGCACGGATGATTTTGTGGTCTATTGTGACGCATCGATACAAGGGCTTGGTTGTGTATTGATGCAGCGGGATAAAGTTATTGCCTACGCCTCTCGTCAACTCAAGGTTCATGAACGGAACTACACGACGCACGATTTAGAGCTGGGAGCTGTTGTTTTTGCACTTAAGATATGGCGACACTACCTGTACGGTACCAAGTGCACAATTTACACCGATCACAGGAGTCTCGAGCATATCTTCAAGCAGAAGGAATTGAACATGCGTCAACGACGATGGGTCGAGTGACTTAACGATTACGAATGCGCTATCAAGTACCATCCAGGCAAGGCCAATGTTGTGGCTGACGCCCTCAGTCGGAAGGACACCCTACCTAGACGCGTACGAGCCTTGCAGCTCACTATTCAGTCCAGTCTTCCCGCACAGATACGAACTGCTCAGATGGAAGCATTAAAGCCTGAAAACGTCAAAGCTGAAGCCTTACGCGGCACAAGGCAACGAATGGAACAAAAGGAAGACGGCGCCTACTACGTAACGGGGCGTATTTGGGTCCCACTTTTTGGCGGTTTACGCGAGCTAGTAATGGACGAAGCTCACAAGTCCCGCTACTCGGTACATCCAGGGTCGGATAAGATGTACCACGATCTCAAAACAACATATTGGTGGCCTAGCATGAAAGCCCACATTGCTACTTACGTCGGCAAGTGTTTGACATGTGCAAAGGTCAAAGTGGAGTATCAGAAACCAGCGGGCCTACTTCAGCAACCCAAGATACCGCAATGGAAATGGGAAGAAATTTCCATGGATTTTGTTACAGGCCTACCCAGATCCCAGCGTGGGAATGACACCATATGGGTGATCGTGGATCGACTCACCAAGTCTGCATACTTCCTGGCCATAAAGGAAACGGATAAGTTCTCCACTCTCGCAGACGTTTATCTCAAAGAAGTTGTTTCGAGGCACGGGGTGCCCACCTCCATCATTTCGGATAGGGATGCACGATTCACGTCAGAGCTATGGCAAGCGATGCATAAATCTTTCGGCTCACGGTTAGACATGAGCACAGCGTATCATCCTCAGACGGATGGGCAGTCTGAGCGAACGATCCAAACTCTTGAAGACATGCTTCGGGCATGTGTTATCGATTTCGTCAACGGCTGGGAAAAGCATCTCCCGTTAGTGGAGTTTTCGTATAATAACAGTTATCACACCAGCATTCAAGCCGCTCCATTCGAGGCATTGTACGGACGTAAATGCCGGTCACCTCTCTGTTGGGCAGAGGTGGGGGATAGTCAGATCACAGGTCCGGAGATTGTAGTGGACGCCACAGAAAAGATTTCACAAATACGACAACGCATGGCGGCAGCACGCGACCGTCAGAAAGCATACGCGGATAAGCGTAGAAAACCGTTGGAATTTCAGGTCGGGGACCGGGTTTTACTAAAAGTCTCACCCTGGAAGGGTGTGGTTCGTTTTGGCAAACGGGGCAAATTAAATCCGCGGTATGTCGGACCATTTGAGATCATTGAGAAAATAGGTAAAGTGGCTTACAAGCTAAACCTACCAACTGAACTCGGTGCAGTTCACAATGTATTTCACGTGTCGAATCTGAAGAAGTGCCTGTCAGATGAGACCCTCATAGTTCCTTTTAAGGAACTCACTATCGACGAGCGGTTGCAGTTCGTCGAGGAACCTATAGAAATCACGGACCGGGATGTTAAGGTCCTCAAAAGCAAGAAAATCCCTCTTGTTCGAGTTCGTTGGAACTCCCGACGTGGCCCAGAATACACCTGGGAACGCGAAGACCAAATGAAAGAAAAGTACCCCCAGTTATTCGAAACCAATGCAACCACTACTGAGGCTGAAGCTACTACTGCGGAATTTCGGGACGAAATTCCAGATCAACGGGGGGAGGATGTGACACCCCAGGAAAACCAGTAAACGATACAACTTATATAGCTTCCTCAGTGCACGCTTGCTAAATTTCGGGACGAAATTTCTTTCAAGTTGGGGATAATGTGACAACTCGAGTTTCCAAGGTTGCTACTTGACTTAATATTCGTTCACAAGATGTCGCGTCTATATTTGTATATGGTATGCATGTGCATATATGTGTGTATGTTAATAAAATAATTGTTTTAGTGTTTTGGCATATTTAAAACAAGATACTAGAACCCTTCGAAAACCCTCACCCGCGAAATCTCTCACTCATGAAAACACTTTGAGTGTTTTCGTACAGCATGGACTCAGTGAAATCAGCATGGGCTTCGGCCCAGTATCAATTAAATATGGGACTTGTTTTATTTAGTATACGAATTCGATAACCAGAAACCCTAATCACATCTCAACTTCTCTCCCTCGCTGTTCTTTGAAACCCGACGGCTGCCTCTCCTTATTCGAAGTCAGATACTTCGGGTTGGATCGTTATTTTGTTCGGTTAGTGATTTCACATTTAAATTAGTTAATGGATGTTCATAGTGTTAAGATTCTGTTATGCATGATAAGATCGGCTATATGCTGTATGATGAATACATGATGATTCTAATAATTCACTAACGATTATTTGACAATCGAATGATGAGAATGATGTTTTGACCATGTAACTGATAGGTTGTATCTAGGGTTCCCTTTTGTTGTATTAACCGTGTTATTAAAGCTTATGAATCGTAAGAATGGTAGATGATAGATAACTGATTGATTATGGGTTTTGTGTTTAATCATATGTCAAGTTTGATAATCACAAACAACCTGTTAACGATTGAATGATAATTGAATGATGAGGACGATGTAACAGTTAGGATGCTTTTAGGGTTGATGATTATGAAACTGTTATTGACGATGATACATATCGACGAAAACACATACCGACGAAATCCAAAGGGATTTCGTCATTGAAGGTGATTTCGGCTATAATGTTTTCGGCCCAATGGATTCCGGCCCAAAAGGGGTGATTTCGGCATTGAGTGTGTACGGCCCAGAAAGGGTTTTCGAAACTAGTGTTTTCGTCCAAGATTTTTGTACAGTAAACTGGGTTATATGATGTTTGTTAACTTTGTTAGTGATTAACACTGTTAGTTGATAAATCATGTTAAATTGATTAACGTAGTTAAGTATGTTAACTTTATTAACCAAGTTATATGTGTTAACTCTGTTAAGTAACTAATGCTATTAGTTTGTTAATTAACACTGTTTGTTTGTTAAAACCGTAAAGGGTTAACTCTGTTAAGTTAAGCACGCAACCCTGTTAAATATGTAACTCAGTTAAAGGTGTTGATCCTGTTAATCTTGTTGACCTTGTTAAGTATTGATATTGTTAAGCCTGATAACCTTGTTAAGTGTGTTATTGAATAACCATGTTAGAATTGACCAAGAACTCTGTCATATGATGCATGATTGGATGAACGTGAAATAACTGTTATGTGTTACATGACAATGATTGCTTAAACACACTTCGTGTTAATAGGTTGCATGCGAATCTATTACGAACTTGAACTGATTGAATATACGTGCGTACTATAGGTCGTGATTGTTTATTTGGGAGCACATAGTTTAGCATACCGAGCAAACCAAGGTGAGTTCACACCCTTACTAAGGCATGGGATTCCCAAGGGCTTGGGAATGGGATTGAAGGAATGAGATTGACTAGACACGTACATACACTGTTACTAGACTACCATACCATCGTCCTCGGTTGTGCAGGACACATACGTAAAACCTACGTATACTTATGCTACTCGCTATCCTCGGTTGTGAAGGATACTCACGTAAAACCTACGTGAACTTATACTCACTACTGCCTCGGTTATGTCAGGCACTTACGTAAAACCTACGTAAACCCCCGCGTACCCCTATCCTCGGTTGTGAAGGATTACTTACGTAAAACCTACGTAAACTTGTACGGGTTACTGTTCTCGGGATATGTAGAACACTTATGGTTACGAATAGTCTAGTGGTTATACAACATGGGAAGCCCCCACCAATAGAACGTACTATCGGCCCAGTAGAGCCACATGTTACAAACGAATATACTATTACGCAATTTACTTTCTGTGAACTCGCTCAACTAGTTGTTGATCTTCTGTTACATGCCTTGCAGGTCGTTAGGTATATGGAGCTTGCACATGGAGGAGCTGGTCGTTGTGGGCTTGAATCGTGATTGATTTGCTAAACACTTATGACAGTTGATACTTTATTACGATGGGTTTTAATTATACGCTTCCGCTAAACAATGATGACTTACTTATATTTTGAAACACCTTTCATATGGATTTGGTTTGGTTTATTGGCAATTACTTTTACTATATATATTGTTCTATATGATTGGTGGCTTGATCCTGGTCAGTCACGCTCCCAAGTGGTGATACACCGCAGGTGGATTTTGGGGGTGTGACACATACTAAATCTGCAATGTGAGTCATTCTCTCTTTTTATCAAATATGTTTTACAATACTCCAAATCATTTTTCAGAGTTATAATTACAGTGATTAAGTTTATGTAATCACCAAATTACAGCCGGTATGTGGGGTATTGTGCACATTACTATTGTTTTAATCACATTAGGTGGGCGAGCCTAAAAATAAGTGATATACGTCACTCATTGGGAAAGCCAATGGTGATATGACCACAGTCACAGAGCTGGTCGTGTGACAAATACCTATTCTTGAAAGTTGCTTGATAATAAACATATGTAAAAACTCTTAATACTGTGAATTATAACAAAAGTGTCGTTTTAGTAAATAGAATGATTCACTCAGTATTTCCCCGCTGACAAAACCTTTTTCAAACATGTTTCAGGTGATCTACTGTAAATCAGGAAAAATACTGAGGAGCATTTCAAGGCTTAAAATAGTGGCTCATTATAAAATAAAGAGATATGTTTCGAAACAAGGATTTATCACTAAAACTTCTGTATTGTAAATTATCGGGGTTTTATCCCGAATTGTAAAATAAAAATAATCAGGAAAAGTTTTTAGCTTTACAACGATCCTGATGTTAAAATTCCGCTGCTAAAATCACATAAATAAATATCACGGGATTTCTGTCCCGCGGCTCCTGAAACGGGTAAAACCGGGTCGGGGGCCGTGACAGTATAAGCTTTACTGATTAGCCTTTTAACCTAATTTAAATAACAATGCACACACAAACGGGATTAGTAACTAATTCAGCAGTTATGTCAATTCACGAGATTAAACCCTCATAACTATCATCAAGTGCGATACTTAACAATTCAATGGATTCACAACGAATGACAGAGCATAGTCCGAATTCGAACAGCACTCAAACATTCAAGTTGAAATCACAATGAATAACAAAGTACAAGCTCAATTTGAGCAGCCCTCGGACAATTGTTAGATAGTTATAATCGATCGGACGTTGAATCGTAATAGCGATCGAGTTATTACCCTGATTGCGGCAGCACCTCGTGATCGTGTGTGTTTAATTGTAGTATAACAGCTATAACTCAACGTTCACAGAAGGTTTGTGCAACGTTTTAACACCAGAAGCTAAGTGCCAATGTCGGCTATTTATAGCAGGTTTTGGAACTCCCTTACGGACCGTAAGCCTAACCCTTTACGGTCCGTAAGCTAAGCAGTCTAAATATAGGCTGCCTAGGCTCGGGACTAGCTTGGGTGAATCAAAACAATTGGCCAATCAGAAGTGTGCAACGTTTTATTTTAGATTATTATCAACTAGGGTTTGCCCCCTCGAGTTTTAGGGGCCCTGATCCTGATTCTGATTGTTCTGAAAATTTTAGGGCTAGTGCAGAATTACTTGGGTGTCTCAATTAGGGTTCTCTTATTGACTAATTATTGTCCTAACTATTGATTTTAGTGGCAGTTGTTACATTTACTTACAGGGAATTTTAAATTAACCCAATTTTCAATGATGGCTTATGTGACTTTTACTGTGTCACAATTTGCCCAGTATGTTAACATACTTACAGATGTTAACAGAATTTGGAATCTTCTAGACAGGTTCTACCATCTTGGCCATGTCTGCGACGACACGTGGCTAGGCTTTACCCCTTAGATTCTCTTTATATCGCAGATCAATCCTAAGTTGAGACGTTAATTATGGACCTGAATCTAATTATGGAGATACCATCTTGGCCTTGTCTTAAAATGACATGTGGCTAGGTCTTGTCCCTTTTTAGATTTTGCCATTTTATATTAATGGTAGGTCTTCTTTATTTTAAGAAATGTTATTTTCATTTTTACCTTTTTATTTTAAGTTTATTCATATACTTATTTATAGCAATAATCATGAAAATTCAAATGCAACATTTCATTAATAAAGATTCAACAGTACAAAACTTGCCCTAAACGGGACTTCTACAAACAACATGCCCACGCAGGGCCGAAACACAATAAACAATAAACAAAACAACAAACAAACCCACGCAGGGGTTAACTGAAAGACATGCCCACGCAGGGGCAGAATACAAACAGACAAGCTCGCGCAGGAGCTGAATACAAAAACAACAAGTCCACGCAGGGACTGATTACAACTAAAATACTAAGATCTTCAATGGTCCCTCCTTTTGGACTTTCCTTTGATCAAATCTAATAGTCCTTTGAAGAAACCTCTGTTGTGTCTGCGCTCAGTTTGGATTTCCCGTTCACAATGGTCCAGTCTCTCAAGGACCTCCTGCTGACGCTCTGGCGGAATAAGCTGTGGCTGCGGCGGCTGGTACAACGGCTGAGGAGGTGGTGGCTACTGGAACACATATGGAGGGTACCCGGTAGTCCAAGGACCACCATAGGGCCCTTCAGGGTGTAGAGCGTTGTAATCCCAAGCCTCCTGATATGGGTCCACGTTGGCATAGTTAAAGCTGTTGTGGCCCGGCATTTCAAACGGGTTGTATGCCGCGGAACCGGCATAAGCAGGGATTGGGTTGTCAAAACCCGGCGGAGGTGCCACAGGCACTGAGTTGACTTCTGGTATGGGGTTTGATGGACCCCCCATTTGTGGTTCTTCCTCTTCCTCCTGAAGTGGCGGATAATGGCTGCCACTTGATGGTTGGGGTGTGCTGATGCGGACACCCCCTCGCACGGACATCCGTGCGTTCGACCTCCTCTGCCTTGGTGGCTCCGGAGGCGGCTCCTGTTCCACTGGTGGTGGTGGTGGCGGAGTGACTGCCACAAATCGTTGATCCTCAGAAGGATCTTGCTGCTGCTGTTGTTGCTGTTGCTGATACGGGGACGAGTGCTCAGAGGGCGTGAAGTACCAGTCCCACTGCTTGAACCTCTCTTGATAACTATCCGGACCGCGGTACGGTGATCCGTGGAAAGATGACCCATCCGAGATTTCGATGGGGTGGTTCGGCGTTCCTGTAGCAGGCTCCATTGGATCAGTATCCTTGTCCATGTCATTTTCCCCAGAGAAGTGGTCTTCCGGTCCGAGTGGGTTAAAACCCCTGGGTTCTGGAAAAATGTTGGCCGGGTTGAGTCGGCTTTGGAAAACTGGGGTTGGGTCACCAAAGGAGTGGTGAGAGTTGGATCTCTGCAAAGGTATGAAACAGGGTGGTTGTTTGTTGGGCTCATTTTCCGATTGGGGCCCAAAGGAGTGCTGGTAAGAAGGTGAAGAGCTGAGGGAAACTGACCGTCTCCCGGGTTCAACATAGAGCCTCCACGGCTCTTGTGGACTAGTGCTCATGGTAATGGATGGGGTACGCCGGTGCGAAGGCCCGGCTTCGTGATCGTGACCCGTGACTGGTCCTTTGCCTCGACCGCGAAGAAATCTTGGTGGCATGTTGACCTGCATACAAGTTTTAGATAACAACAACATATAATAATAAGACCCAAAAATAAAACAAAACAGAGTTTGTCCTATGTTCTTTGTCTAGACTCGGAACTCGAAGAATGTGCAATTCGTGCACTGAGACTAAACACAAAAGGCTAGTGTTTAATTCACTCAGTGTTGGCTCTGATACCAACCTGTCACACCCCTAATTTCCACGTGTCACCGGTGGGCCCGGTGGGGGATTAACGTGACGTAGTTGATATCATCATAGTCAAACAACACAAATTATAATGCACAGCCGGAGCAAAGATAGATTCATTTCAACTTAAATTATTGTAATATTCGAGTATCACAAAATGTCGAAATAGAATCCACAGGCAGAATCAAATAAAAAGGAAACTTCATCTCAACAGACTTCATGCATCCTAAGCTTGCGAGACTTCTATGGATGCTTAAGGAGTGACCAGCCTATTACGCGTAGTACCTGCACTTAGTCTTTTTGGAAAATAGTCAGTTTACATTGGTAAATACAATTTAACTGACTCATTTTGAAAATGTTTAAAATTGATTTAAACGCTCGTGGCATAAAACTTTTTATAACTTGGGATAATTATTTGCTTAATAATCTTGTAAAAGAATTACATGTTTGTTCTGCGTTCGGTAGCCCGGGTCATGCCGGGTTAAAGATTAATAGACACACCAATTAATATTATTCCGCCGCGAGACTTCTCTCGTACCGACGATTATACATGTTGTACAACACTACGGGTGTACGCCTACACCCAAGTGCTAAGGTCGTGGCAATTCTTTGAATGATGCCAAGGATATCCGGGACATGGTCATTAAGCCCCCAAAGGCGTTAAACAAACAAAACAGCATTTTCAAACGGGTTAATTTGACTGCACATAACCAAGACCGGTTAAGGTCAATTCCCCGACCAAGCGGTATTTTATATACCGTACCCCAAGCCCGTATAGGGAAAATAAGTTAAACGTATTTACCTGAGCAAAGTATAAACCAAATATAACGAGTGCACGTAGCTTTTACTGGGCTCCTAGATCTGGAAATTAAGGTTTTAATAACCTATTAGAATCCTAACGGGTCTTAAGCTTAGACCGGTTAGTTTTATATAAAGATTACGGTTTTAAACGCACAATAATGCGAAGACCGTTTTAGAATGTGGTTTTGTCCCAACAAGCTTGCACACTTGTTTTATATGGGTAACATAATCACATTCTGGATTTTGAGACCAAAAAGATATGGTTTGACCTGTTTCTGCTAAAATGGCCAAACTAGTCACATAAGCCGATCCGAACGCGTATAATGCGTAACGAGTAACCATAAGAGTCAAATACAAGTTTCTGAAGTCAATATGCTTAAAATATGTTTTGATATCAGAATGATACCTTCCATTATGCCCCAAATGATTTTAAACCAAAACTATGCCTCATAAGGGCGTTTTGGTCATTTTATAAGGCGTAAAAGGGTTAAAATGATAAGCTGAGTTACGGGTCTGATTAAATTAGTAAATATACTTAATTTACTAAGTTATAACAGTAGGGTATCAAATTCATGTGAAATTTATTATCTTTAACCTTACTATACACCGTAGGGGCATTTTGGTAATTTCACATGTGCCAAAAAGGTCAATTCTGGAATTCTGAGTTCAAAACATTTGCCTACTGTTTAAAATATAAAAATTCACTGATTACATCAGTAGGTTTAAACCCTTAAGCTTAATAAGGTTCTAGTGCACACTGATGTGTTAAAAAAATGCCTAAAAGGCGATTTGGAGCCATTTCCGGGTTTTCTTTAAAAAGCCGATATTTTTAATATTCCAAAAGGCTCAAAATAATTTATTTATCATAGCAAATCAGTAGAAATTGGTTTGAGGTCAAAAGGATTTGTAAAACTCATTTTATGGCTAAAAGGGCAAAACCGGCATAAACCGAATTAATCCTAGAATACTAAGTTATGCTCAGCCTAAAAATAAATAAAAATCACCAAAAATCCCAAAATATTATTTTATAACAGTGGGTAAAAAGTTTGGTATAAAAATTTGGGTTTTGATAGGCTATACATAATTTACGCCATTTAATTATCAAAGAAGCTCTTAATAACTCTTAATCTAGACCTCAAACTGACTTCAAATTTTGGGCACAAGTTTATAAATCAGTAGCTAAGGTGCCTACCCTTTTACATTTTCAAAAATCACGTTTTAAGGTCAAATGGGCATAATGGTCAACATATAAGCGATTAACGGAAACATGCATGTGAATAGGATATCTAATGAACCAAGTTGTAATATCTCAGAGAGTTATACTAACATGTAAATAGGTTCAAAAGAAGCTCTAAGGCAATCCTAATCTTGGCTTAAACGGGTCAGAACTGAAAGTCAAAGCAGAAGTCAAACTTTGCGTCTTTCGGTTCCAAACCGAGCCTAAACTGAAAATTGTTGAGTTGAACATGTTGGAACATGTTCTTATATTAATTACCAAGTTATTTTAATGATCAAACAGGTTGCATGTAACCTACATTGCTAATTATGTATTAATTTGCAAATAACCTTTCTGTTGACTTTTTATAACAAGCTTTGACTCGACAATTAACATAGTTAGAGTGGGAACCTGGAAATACCCTTTTAGGGGTTTGTTACCCACATAATTACCTACTTATAGGTATTTTTAATTCGTGATTTGACAGAGCACATTTTAATTAATCACGAAGTCAAACCTTAATTACGACGGTTTGACTTTTAGCTAATTACTATGCTTAAAACGAATTAAAGGAAGTTAAGGACACTTACAAGAGTCCTAAGAAGGATTAGAGGCTTAAGGGAATCTTGGTTGATGTCCAGAGAAGCTCCAAGTGAGTGACACAATGAATGATCAAAGTTCACCACACTTCACTCCCTTATATAGTGACCAAAAAGTTCTAGGATCAAGACATGGAAGTCTATGATGGTCAAAAGATCACTCCAGGTGTCCCTAACAAGCTAAATACTGCCTAGCAAGGCCATTGTTTCGAAAACCACCTTTCTAAGTCGGTGTAACAGGCTGAACAGGCAGCTGTCCAAATCCTGCTGCCAGCGATAGGCTTACGGACCGTAAGCATAAACTCTTGCGGTCCGTATGCAACCTTTGCGGACCGTAAGCTCATATTGTCGCGGTCCGTAACCGACCTTTGCTGAACACGCCCAGGTATCTTCCTTACGGACCGTAAGCCTAGGGCCTTGCGGTCCGTAACCGATGGTCAGAGGACAAAAATTTGTAAACTTTCCAAGTCTTGACCATGCAATCAACAAACCCGTATCCAAGCCATCTTTTTCAGTTGTGGGACCATCTGATCAGCCATTGCATGCTTGCATGGTTCTTACATGTCCCCCTTTTTAACTTGGATTCTTGTGGGACTTGCAAATTGACAGAAGTTACAAGGAAAGCTTTAATTTTCATCAACTCCCATTTCACACTAGATTAGGATTTAAAATCAGAATTTATTGTAGTAATACTTATTAATAATCCAACTTCCTTACAAAGGATGGAGTTTTGTTTATTTAGAATTAACCGGTAAAAATATATAAGATGTTTATCAAATAATTTATGGATCTTAGGATTTATAAATTCGGGTCGCTCAGAGGTGTTTTAATAACATGTCGCCCTTGGGTCGTTCAGAGGTATTTTGATAACATGACGCCCTCTTAAAATCCTACCACGCATCTCTATATTTGACCCGGTTTCTGACACATTTGTTTCACATGACACGTGTCTTTATCTCGTTGGACAGGAATTTTCAAGGTGTTACAATTAACCTGGTGGGAAGCACAGGTTCAGATGTTAGGGCTGGCAGCTGCTAATGCCACCCCCTGGAACGAGTTCAAGGACCTGATTAAGGAAGAGTTTTGCAGTCGTGAAGACATCCACGAACTAGAGGTGGAGTTTCTCAACTTATAGATGGCGAGGTCAGAAATTGAAGCTTATACGAAGAGATCAAATGAATTAGCCACATTTTGTCCCACTATGGTAGACCCTCCCACCAAACGTATCGAGCTGTATCTCAAGGGTCTGGTGCCAGAAATTCAGAGTCATGTGACCGCCGCTAATCTTGGCACTATCCAGCAAGTCACCCGGCTTGCTCATCGTCTCACAGACCAGGCAGTAGAACAAAAAAACTACCGAAACGTGTTAAAGCTGATACTACATGTGCTTCTAGTGATAACAAACGCAAGTGGGATGAAAACCTGAGCAAGGGATTAATTTTGGTCCAGCCTATGGCGCAGCAACAAAAGATAGATGACTACCAAAGCCCCAGACAGCAGTTCTCTAGTAGTCGTGGGCAGAGTGGATATCGAGGAAATCATCCAAAGTGTAATAGATGCAATAGACACCACAGCGGTCAGTGCAACAAGGGTCGTTGCCAGAGGTGTCTCAAGGTAGGTCATGAAGCTAAGGATTGTCGAAGCTCACGTCCTGTAACTCCAGAACAGCTACGGCCGCCTCCATCTTCACAGAATCAGCAGCAACAACAAAGTTTTAAAGGATGTTTTCAGTGTGATGCTAAAGACCACTACAAGAGAAATTGTCCGCATATAAACCAGGACCAGACTAAGAACCATGATCATGGAAACAGGGACGACAATGGGGATAGCGTTGGGGGAAGCAATGGAAACAATGACGCCGGGGCCGCATGTATGTGATTGGTCAGGGTGACGCAAGGAACGATCCTAACGTATTAATGGGTAAGCTTCTTCTCGATGACTTATATGTTACTGTCTTGTTTGATTTGGGTGTGGATACCAGTTATATGAAAGTTAGTCAAATGTTAAAAAGTGCACCAACTCTTTTGAACACCCAAACATGTCATAGTGTTAGCTAATGGTAAAAGTCTAGAGGCTATTCATAGTTCAGGATTGTAATCTTATCCTCGCTGGTCAGACGTTTCCTATCAACCTCATTCCTACAGTTCTGGGCAGCAGCTATAGCTCACGCACCGTATCGCTTAGCTCCATCAGAATTGGAAGAACTATCGACGCAGCTACAAGAACTCTTGGATAGGGGATTTATCCGACCTATCTTTTCGCCTTGGGGAGCTCCAGTAATATTTGTGAAGAAGAAGGATGGCACTTTTAGGATGTGCAATGACTACCGCGAACTGAACAAGGTCACAGTGAAGAACCGTTATCCTTTTTCCTCGTATTGACGACTTATTCGACCAGTTGCAAGGGTCGAGTTACTACTCCAAGATTGATCTAAGGTACGGTTATCACCAGCTGAGAGTCCGGGATGAGGACGTCTCCAAGACAGCATTCAGAACTCGCTACGATCACTACGAGTTTCTAGTCATGCCATTTGGGCTTATGAACGCGCCTGCAGTTTTCATGGATCTTATGAACAGGGTGTGCAAACCCTATCTAGACAAGTTCGTAATCGTTTTCATTGACGACATCCTGATCTATTCCAAGAGTCAGGAGGAACACGAGCAGCACTTACGCCTTATCTTGGAACTTCTTCGAAAGGAACAACTGTACGCCAAGTTTTCAAAATGCGACTTCTGGCTTCGGGAAGTCCACTTCTTAGGCCATGTGGTGAACAGGGATGGGATTCATGTCGATCCATCCAAGGTAGATTCGATCAGGAACTGCCCTGCACCGCGTACACCAACGGAAATACGCCAATTCTTGGGTTTGGCGGGGTACTACAGACGATTCATCAAAGAATTCTCAAAGATCGCACAGCCGCTTACAATGCTGACAAAGAAGGGTGTCACCTACCGTTGGGGAGATTCCTAGGAAACCGCTTTCCAGTACTTAAAGGATAGGCTATGCAGCGCACCTATTCTCTCATTGCCAGAGGGCACAAATAATTTTGTGGTCTATTGTGACGCATCGATACAGGGGCTTGGTTGTGTATTGATACAGCGTGATAAAGTTATTGCTTACGCTTCGCGGCAACTCAAAGTTCATGAACGGAATTACACGACGCACGATCTAGAGCTGGGAGCTGTTGTTTTCGCGCTCAAGATATGGCGACACTACCTGTACGGTACCAAGTGCACTATTTACACCGATCACAGGAGTCCCGAGCATATCTTCAAGCAGAAGGAATTGAACATGCGTCAACGATGATGGGTCGAGCTGCTTAATGATTACGAATGCGCCATCAAGTACCATCCTGGCAAAGCCAATGTTGTGGCTTAAGCTCTCAGTCGAAAAGACACTTTACCTAGACGTGTACGAGCTTTGCAGCTCACTATCCAGTCTGATCTTCCTGCACAAATACGAGATGCTCAGGTGGAAGCATTGAAACCAGAAAACGTCAGGGCTGAAGCCTTACGCGGCTCAAGGCAACGATTAGAACAAAGGGAAGACGGCGTCTACTATGTAACAAGACGTATCTGGGTCCCACTATATGGCGGTTTACGGGAACTTGTGATGGATGAAGCTCACAAGTCTCGCTACTCGGTACATCCAGGTTCGGATAAAATGTACCACGATCTTAGAACTACATATTGGTGGCCAAGCATGAAGGCCCACATAGCAACTTACGTCGGCAAGTGTTTGACCTGTGCGAGGGTCAAGACAGAGTACCAGAAACCCTCAAGCCTACTTCAGCAACCCAAGATACCACAATGGAAATGGGAAGAAATTCCATGGATTTTGTTACTGGCCTGCCTAGATCCCAGCGTGGGAATGATACTGTTTGAGTGATCGTAGATCGACTCACCAAGTCTGCTCATTTCTTGGCTATCAAAGAAACGGATAAGTTCTCTACGTTAGCAGACATCTACTTGAAAGAAGTTGTTTCGAGGCACGGAGTGCCAACCTCTATTACTTCGGATCGGGATGCACAATTCACTTCAGAACTATGGCAAGCAATGCACAAAGCTTTTGGCTCTCGATTAGACATGAGCACAGCTTACCACCCTCAGACGGATGGGCAGTCTGAGCGCACGATTCAAACTCTAGAAGACATGCTTCGGGCATGTGTTATCGATTTCGGCAACAGCTGGGAAAAACATCTCCCTTTAGTGGAGTTTTCGTACATAACAGTTACCACACCAGCATACAAGCCGCTCCGTTCGAGGCATTGTACGGACGTAAATGCCGGTCACCTCTCTGTTGGGCAGAGGTGGGGGAATAGTCAGATTACAGGTCCAGAAATGGTAGTTGACGCTACCGAACGAATAGCACAAATACGACAACGCATGCCGGCAGCTCGTGATCGCCAGAAAAGCTACGCCGATAAACGCAGAAAACCGCTCGAGTTCCAAGTTGGGGATCGAATGCTACTCAAAGTCTCACCCTGGAAGGGTATGGTTCGTTTTGGTAAACGAGGCAAGCTCAATCCGCGGTACGTTGGACCGTTCGAAATCACTGAAAGGATAGGCAAGGTAGCCTACAGACTAAACCTACCAGCAGAACTCGGTGCAGTTCACAATGTTTTCCACGTGTCGAATCTGAAGAAGTGTCTGTCAGATGAGACCCTCATAGTTCCTTTTAAGGAACTCACTATCGACGAGCGGTTGTAGTTCGTCGAGGAACCAGTTGAAATCACGGACCGGGATGTCAAGGTCCTCAAGAACACTAGAATACCTCTTGTACGAGTTCGTTGGAACTCCCGTCGTGGCCCAGAGTATACCTGGGAACGAGAAGATCAAATGGAACTCAAGTATCCCCAGTTATTCGAAAACCGTGCAACCACTACTGAGGCTGAAGCTACTACTACAGAATTTCAGGACGAAATTCCAAATCAACAGGGGGATGATGTGACACCCTAGAAAAACCAGTAAACGATATAACTTACCTAGCTTCCCCAGTAACCGCATGCTAAATTTCGGGACGAAATTTCTTTCAAGTTGGGGATAATGTGATAACTCGAGTTTCCAAGATTCCATTTTCACATTTATTGCACGTTCATTGTTTGTATAGTTGTTTACTTGCACAATTAGTCTGCTGTGAAACTGTAACGTTTGGATACAATAAAGTGTATTGTGATTGTGCATGATTATGTGTTGTTTATGAATGATTTGACAAATACTTAAAGATGGTGGTGAAACTGTAAATTGTATACCTTGTGCATGCAATATGTGCTAGATAATTCTTTAGGGTGCTTTGTGCTAATAGTGAAACTTAAATCATCCTTAACCCTAATCCCTTTTCACTAATCACTACCAAAGAAACAAAACACGTACTTTCATTCTCTGATCCTCTCTGGCAATCATCACCTTCATCATTGGCACAAGTTCTTCATCACTCTTGATTTCCTCTTTCTGTTTAGAATTCAATGCAAGGGAGTCCAAGTTTTATCCTAGGGAAGAAAGGGAGTCCAAGTTTTATCCTAGGGAAGAAAGGGAGTCCAAGTTTTATCCTAGGGAAGAAAGGGAGTCCAAGTTTTATCCTAGGGAAGAATGGGAGTCAGGGTTTTAAAACCCTTGTCCGAGTTTTTAAGCAAGGAACCACCCCCCTAGTCCGACTTTGTGAAGGGACACCCCTGTTCGAGTTTTTTTTTGGGGGGGGGGGGTGTTACCCTTGTCCGACCTTGTGAAAGTAACCCCCATGTCCGAGTTTTGAAGGGGAAGCCCCCCTTGCCCCTGTCCGAGTTTCATGGCCCCAAACTCCTCACCTTTGTCCGAATTTTGTAAATGAAAGCCCTAGAAGTCCGAGTTTTAAGGGAGGGAGGATATGTCAGGGTTTTGTAAGGCCTTGGTCCGAATTTCTTGTCCTGGAATGTTGTCAGACCTTTCACTTGTGTAATAGTGTCCGACCTTTGTGATTCAAACCTAGGGTTACCTTGATTGCATGATAATAGTCCGAACTTTACAAGGGATGTGTGTGTCAAAGCGTACTGTATGATTTTGCATGCTACTGTTCACTTCTGTATATATCTGTATGATGTTGTATATTGCTGGAAACCGTATACGTGAACAATCTATCTCATGCTATTCTGTACACAATAATCACACTGAACACAATTGCTTGAATATCAAAGAATTGCAAACCCTAATTGAATTTATATACTTACGTCGAGTATGTGCAATGTACCTTAGGTCGTGTGTAACGGACTTAAACACTAATTAACCCTAGAAGCAATAACATACCGAGCAAATCAAGGTGAGTTCACACTCTTTACCAAGGCATGGGATTCCCGGGGATATGGAATGGGTTGAATGATGGAATTGAACAATTACGCGTACATACACGGTTACTAGACTATCTACCATGGTCCTCGGGTTAAGCAGGACACTTACGTAAAACCTACGTAAACAGGAAATATGCTACTGTCTTCCGGAGTCAGATAGGACACTTACGTAAAACCTACGTAAACAATAACATGCTACTGTCTTCCGGAGTCAGGAAGGACACTTACGTAAAACCTACGTAAACCCCACGCGTACCACTGTCCTCGGGTACAGAAGGACACTTACGTAAAACCTACGTAAAGCTTGTACGTACTACTGTTCTCGGTTGTGAAGAACACTTATGGTTACGAATAGTCTAGTGGATATACAACATGGGAAGCCCCCACCAATAGAACGTACTATTACGCATTTACTTTCTGTGAACTCGCTCAACTAGTTGTTGATCCTCTGTTACATGCCTTGCAGGTCGTTAGATACATGGAGCTTGCACAGAGAGGAGCTGGTCGTTGTGGGCTTGGATCGTGATTGTTTCGTTAAACACTTTATGATATTTCATACTTTATTATGTTGGGTTTTATTTATACGCTTCCGCTAAACAGTGATAACATACTTATGTTTTGGAACACCTTTCATATGGAATGGTTTGGTTTAATTACAATTACTTTTACTTTGTACATTGTTCTATATGATTGGTGGCTTGATCCTGGTCAGTCACGCTCCCAAGCGGTGATACCCCGCAGGTGGATTTTGGGGGTGTGACAGATTGGTATCAGAGCCATTGGTTATAGAGAACTTCATTTTAATATGGGGAAAACGTTTTTATTAAAACCAGACTATAACCAGTACACTGCTCACGATCCACAACGACGCTTCGCTCCACGTGCAAGACTCAACATTCTAGGTAATAAGGTTTATGTTTATTGCTTACCTGCTAGAATTGCATAGAACTTTGCTCGTAGTATGCTTAAATTACATTGCTCACTATTTATTATTGCTTGAGAACACTTGTGTGCTTACACTCTTCTGTCATCGCACTATTCGCGAACCTCTCTCACCTACGTTACATTTGCTATGAAGATCATGGCCGGACATATCAACTTGACTCAAGCCCAGTTGACGGCTCTCATTAACGAACGAATTGCTGCGGCACTTGCAGCCATACAAGCAGGAGGTCAACACGCTCAGCCACCTGTTTACACCTTCAAAAATCTCAAGGATTGCCAACCTAGTACCTTCAGTGGAACTGAGGGAGTTGAAGGCCTCCTCCACTGGTTCGAAAGGCTCGAAACTGACTTTGAGGTGCATGATTGTTCTGAGTCTCGTAGAGTAAAGTTTGCTACTGGAACACTCGAAGGTGCTGCATTAATGTCACACCCCTAATTTCCACGTGTCACCGGTGGGCCCAGTGGGGGATTAACGTGACGTAGTTGATATCATCATAGTCAAACAACACAAATTATAATGCACAGCGGAAGCAAAGATAGATTCATTTCAACTTAAATTATTGTAATATTCGAGTATCACAAAATGTCGAAATAGAATCCACAGGCAGAATCAAATAAAAAGGAAACTTCATCTCAACAGACTTCATGCATCCTAAGCTTGCGAGACTTCTATGGATGCTTAAGGAGTGACCAGCCTATTACGCGTAGTACCTGCACTTAGTCTTTTTGGAAAATACGTCAGTTTACACTGGTAAATACAATTTAACTGACTCATTTTGAAAATGTTTAAAATTGATTTAAATGCTCGTGGCATAAAACTTTTTATAACTTGGGATAATTATTTGCTTAATAATCTTGTAAAAGAATTACATGTTCGTTCTGGGTTCGGTAGCCCGGGTCATGTCGGGTTAAAGATTAATAGACACACCACTTAATATAATTCTGCCGCGAGACTTCTCTCGTACCGACGATTATACATGTTGTACAACACTACGGGTGTACGCCTACACCCGAGTGCTAAGGTCGTGGCCATTCTTTGAATGATGACAAGGATATCCGGGACATGGTCATTAAGCCCCCAAAGGCGTTAAACAAACAAAACAACATTTTCAAACGGGTTAATTTGACTGCATATAACCAAGACCGGTTAAGGTCAATTCCCCGACCAAGCCGTATTTTATATACCGTACCCCAAGCCCGTATAGGGAAAATAAGTTAAACGTATTTACCTGAGCAAAGTATAAACCAAATATAACGAGTGCACGTAGCTTTTACTGGGCTCCTAGATCTGGAAATTAAGATTTTAATAACCTATTAGAATCCTAACGGGTCTTAAGCTTAGACCGGTTAGTTTTATATAAAGATTACGGTTTTAAACGCACAATAATGCGAAGACCGTTTTAGAATGTGGTTTTGTCCCAACAAGCTTGCACACTTGTTTTATATGGGTAACATATCACATTCTGGATTTTGAGACCAAAAAGATATGGTTTGACCCGTTTCGGCTAAAATGGCCAAACTAGTCACATAAGCCGATCCGAACGCGTATAATGCGTAACGAGTAACCATAAGAGTCAAATACAAGTTTCTGAAGTCAATATGCTTAAAATATGTTGTGATATCAGAATGATACCTTCCATTATGCCCCAAATGATTTTAAACCAAAACTATGCCTCATAAGGGCGTTTTGGTCATTTTATAAGGCTTAAAAGGGTTAAAATGATAACCTGAGTTACGGGTCTGATTAAATTAGTAGATATACTTAATTTACTAAGTTATAACAGTAGGGTATCAAATTTATGTGAAATTTATTATCTTTAACCTTACTATGCACCGTAGGGGCATTTTGGTAATTTCACATGTGCCAAAAAGGTCAATTCTGGAATTCTGAGTTCAAAACATTTGCCTACTGTTTAAAATATAAAAATTCACTGATTACATCAGTAGGTTTAAACCCTTAAGCTTAATAAGGTTCTAGTGCACACTTATGCGTTAAAAAAATGCCTAAAAGGCGATTTGGAGCCATTTCCAGGTTTTCTGTAAAAAGCCGATATTTTTAATATTCCAGAAGGCTCAAAATAATTTATTTATCATAACAAATCAGTAGAAATTGGTTTGAGGTCAAAAGGATTTGTAAAACTCATTTTATGGCTAAAAAGGGCAAAACCGGCATAAACCGAATTAATCCTAGAATATTAAGTTATGCTCAGCCTAAAAATAAATAAAAATCACCAAAAATCCCAAAATATTATTTTATAACAGTGGGTAAAAAGTTTGGTATAAACATTTGGGTTTTGATAGGCTATACATAATTTACGCCATTTAATTATCAAAGAAGCTCTTAATTACGCTATTGAGCATAACTCTTAATCTAGACCTCAAACTGACTTCAAATTTTGGGCGCAAGTTTATAAATCAGTGGCTAAGGTGCCTACCCTTTTACATTTTCAAAAATCACGTTTTAAGGTCAAATGGGCATAATGGTCAACATATAAGCGATTAACGGAAACATGCATGTGAATAGGATATCTAATGAACCAAGTTGTAATATCTCAGAGAGTTAAACTAACATGTAAATAGGTTCAAAAGAAGCTCTAAGGCAATCCTAATCTTGGCTTAAACGGGTCAGAACTGAAAGTCAAAGCAGAAGTCAAACTTTGCGTCTTTCGGTTCCAAACCGAGCCTAAACTGAAAATTGTCGAGTTAAACATGTTGGAACATGTTCTTATATTAATTACCAAGTTATTTTAATGATCAAACAGGTTGCATGTAACCTACATTGCTAATTATGTATTAATTTGCAAATAACCTTTCTGTTGACTTTTTATAACAAACTTTGACTCGACAATTAACATAGTTAGAGTGGGAACCTGGAAATACCCTTTTAGGGGTTTGTTACCCACATAATTACCTACTTATAGCTATTTTTAATTCGTGATTTGACAGAGCATATTTTAATTAATCACGAAGTCAAACCTTAATTACGACGGTTTGACTTTTAGCTAATTACTATGCTTAAAACGAATTAAAGGAAGTTAAGGACACTTACAAGAGTCCTAAGAAGGATTAGAGGCTTAAGGGAATCTTGGTTGATGTCCAGAGAAGCTCCAAGTGAGTGACACAATGAATGATCAAAGTTCACCACACTTCACTCCCTTATATAGTGACCAAAAAGTTCTAGGATCAAGACATGGAAGTCTATAATGGTCACAAGATCACTCCAGGTGTCCCTAACAAGCTAAATACTGCCTAGCAAGGCCATTGTTTCGAAAACCACCTTTCTAAGTCGGTGTAACAGGCTGAACAGGCAGCTGTCCAAATCCTGCTGCCAGCGACAGGCTTACGGACCGTAAGCATAAACTCTTGCGGTCCGTATGCAACCTTTGCGGACCGTAAGCTCAGATTGTCGCGGTCCGTAACCGACCTTTGCTGAACACGCCTAGGTATCCTCCTTACGGACCATAAGCCTAGGGCTTTGCGGTCCGTAACCGATGGTCAGAGGACAAAAATTTGTAAACTTTCCAAGTCTTGACCATGCAATCAACAAACCCGTATCCAAGCCATCTTTTTCAGTTGTGGGACCATCTGATCAGCCATTGCATGCTTGCATGGTTCTTACATGTCCCCCTTTTTAACTTGGATTCTTGTGGGACTTGCAAATTGACGGAAGTTACAAGGAAAGCTTGAATTTTCATCAACTCCCATTTCACACTAGATTAGGATTTAAAATCAGAATTTATTGTAGTAATACTTATTAATAATCCAACTTCCTTACAAAGGATGGAGTTTTGTTTATTTAGAATTAACCAGTAAAAATATATAAGATGTTTATCAAATAATTTATGGATCTTGGGATTTATAAATTCGGGTCGCTCAGAGGTGTTTTAATAACATGTCTCCCTTGGGTCGTTCAGAGGTATTTGATAACATGACGCCCTCTTAAAATCCTACCACGCATCTCTATATTTGACCCGGTTTCTGACCCATTTGTCTCACATGACACGTGTCTTTATCTTGTTGGACAGGAATTTTCAAGGTGTTACATCCTCACCCCCTTAAAATAAATCTCGTCCTCGAGATTTTAGGGAAAAAGATGAGGGTATTTCTCTTTCATTGTGGATTCTAGCTCACACGTGTATTCAGGACCTCTGCGGGCGTCCCACTTCACCTTGACAATAGGCACAAGCTTTCTCCAAAGCTTCTTTACCTGTCGATCCTCAATCGACACAGGTTTTTCCACAAATTTTAAGCTCTCGTCTATATGCACATCTGTGTGTGGCATGACTAGTGACTCATCAGCTAGACATTTCTTCAGATTGAAGACGTGAAATACATTATGAATACCATCGAGCTCCTCAGGTAAGTTTAACTTGTAAGCCATTGATCTGACACATTCGATGATCTCGAATGGTCCTATATACCTTGGGCTTAACTTACCTTTCTTACCAATTCGCATCACCCCTTTCCAAGGTGATACTTTGAGCAAAACTTTATCGCCGACCTCAAACTTGAGAGGTTTTCGCCTTTCATCCGCATAGCTCTTCTGCCTATCTCGAGCAGCTTTCAGGCGGTCGCGAATTTGGACAATCTTGTCCGTTGTCTCGAAGACTAAGTCAGGACCTGATAATTGCGTATCTCCCACTTCTGCCCAGCAAATGGGCGTTCTGCACTTTCTACCATATAGTGCCTCAAAAGGCGCAGCCTTAATGCTAGTATGGTAGCTATTATTGTAGGAGAACTCGACCAACGGTAAATGCCTGTCCCAACTACCTCCTAGATCAATTACACATGCACGCAGCATGTCTTCCAACGTTTGAATAGTACGCTCACTCTGCCCATCCGTCTGAGGATGGTAAGCCGTACTGAAATTCAATTGAGTGCCCAAAGACTGTTGGAAACTCTTCCAGAAATGTGATGTGTATCTAGTATCCCGATCTGAGATAATAGATACTGGTACGCCATGCAAGGCCACAATCTTATCCACGTACAGTTGGGCTAGCATGTCAGAGCTGAAGGTTTCTTTAATGGGCAGGAAGTGTGCTGACTTAGTCAGTCTATCAACTATGACCCATATAGTATCATTTCCCTTCGGCGTCTTAGGCAATTTGGTGATGAAATCCATCGTCACCATTTCCCATTTCCAAGTGGGAATTTCAGGCTGTTGTAGTAAACCTGACGGCTTCTGATGTTCAGCTTTGACTTTAGCACACGTCAAGCATTTAGCTACATAAGCAGCTATAGACTTTTTCAAGCCTATCCACCAATAATTTGCCTTTAAATCCTGGTACATCTTATCAGCTCCAGGATGGACGGAATACTTGGAACTGGGGGCTTCCTTGAGGATAACATCCCGAAGTCCTCCATATACAGGAACCCATATTCGTCCATTTAATCTCAACATTCCGTCTTTGTCGTAGGACAACTGTTCTTCAGTTACTCCTAATTTCTCCTCAGGATAGTTAGCTTCCAACACAGCTTCCTTTTGTGCAGCTAACAACCTTTCATTCAAACTACTCTTAATTTCAATGCTCTTGGCATTGATCCTTATCCGCTTCACTCTTTCCTTCCTGCTCAAAGCATCTGTGACTACATTGGCCTTGCCTGGATGGTATCTTATTTCACAATCATAATCGTTCAAGGTTTCCATCCATCGTCGCTGCCTCATGTTCAGATCCTTCTGATTGAACAGGTGTTGAAGGCTCTTGTGGTCGGCATAGATCACACATTTCGTCCCATACAGATAATGCCTCCAAAGCTTAAGTGCAAATACAACGGCACCCAACTCCAAGTCATGGGTGGTGTAATTCTTCTCGTGCACCTTTAATTGACGTGAAGCATAGGCTATGACCTTGCCCTTTTGCATTAACACACAACCCATTCCGGTGCGTGATGCATCACAATACACCACAAATTCTTCAATGCCTTCAGGTAGAGTCAGCACTGGAGCGTTACCCAACTTCTGTTTCAAGGTATCATAAGATTCTTGCTGCTTAGGCCCCCAATTAAACTTAATGTTCTTACGCGTTAACAAAGTTAAGGGTGCAGCAATTCTTGAGAAGTTTTCAATAAAACGCCTATAGTATCCAGTCAAACCTAGGAAGCTACGAATCTCTTAAGGTGTCTTTGGCTCCTGCCAGTTCATGATAGCTTCTATCTTTGCGGGATCCACTTGAATTCCACGCTCACTCACAACGTGTCCAAGGAACTGGACTTCGCGAAGCCAAAATTCACACTTTGAAAACTTGGCATAGAGCTTCTCTTGATGGAGCAGCTTAAGAATGCACCGAAGATGCCTCTCATGGTCAGCTTGGTTCTTTGAATAGATGAGGATGTCGTCAATGAAGACGATGACAAATTTATCCAGATAAGGCTTGCATACGCGATTCATGAGATCCATGAATGCGGCAGGTGCGTTAGTGAGCCCAAAAGGCATCACTAGGAACTCGTAGTGACCATAACGAGTCCTAAACGTGGTCTTATGTACATCCTCCTCCTTAACTTTCAATTGATGATAGCCTGACCTGAGATCTATCTTAGAAAAGTAACTCGCTCCCTGTAGCTGGTCGAATAGATCATCGATTCTAGGCAAAGGATATCTGTTCTTGATAGTAACCTTGTTTAGCTCATGGTAATCAATGCATAGACGCATTGATCCATCCTTCTTTTTAACAAACAGAATTGGTGCTCCCCATGGAGACGAACTAGGTCTAATAAAACCTTTAGCTAGTAAATCATCTAGCTGTGTCCTTAATTCCTTCATCTTTGTTGGTGCTAATCTATATGGCGCTCTGGCTACTGGTGCAGCTCCGGGGATGATGTCAATCTTGATTTCCACCTGCCTATCTGGTGGCAAACCAGGTAGTTCCTCCGGAAAAACCTCGGGATAGTCAGAAATGACTGGAATGTCTTCGATCTTGGGCTTCTTCTCGTCAATGGTTACTTGTGCCATATAAATGACGCAACCCTTACTCGTGCATCCTGATGCCTTAAGCATGGCCACATGCTCTGGTATTCCGTGTTGAGTATCTCCCTGAATAATGAGTGGCTCACCAGATGGGGTCTTGATTACTACCTGCTTCTTGTTGCACACTATCTGGGCTTGGTTACGCGATAACCAATCCATTCCTATTATTATATCAAAGCCTGCTAGCTTAAAGGGTAACAAGGACAAAGGAAAAGAGTGGTTCCTAATGGATAGGACACATCCATCTAACACAGTTGAAACTGTTTCTATTGTTCCATCAGCTAATTCCACTTCATATTTCATACTTAAAACTTTAACAGGTAATTTCAACAGTTCACAGAACTTATTATCTACAAAGGATCTATCTGCCCCAGAGTCAAACAATACCCTTGCGTAGACATCATTATGAGGAAAGTACCTATTATGACATTATCATCCTGAATAGCTTCCTTTGCATCCATGCGGAAGACCCTTGCATTAGTCTTCTTTCCTTCTTCTGTTTTCTTGGCAAGCTTCGGGCAGTTGGGTCTAATATATCCCTTCTCATTACAATTGTAGCAGGTGGCATCCTTAAGTTTCTTGCAATCTAATGCCTTATGATCCGGGGACTTGCAAATCCCACATAGTTTCTGCTGAGATTGGGATCTAGACTCCTGCCTACATTTCCCGAAATGGTGCTTCTTACAAACTTTGCACCTAGGCTTTTCACTCGACTGTTGATCCCCCTTCCTGGATCCCGACCCTTTCTTGTGGTCGTCATTGCCCTTTCGCTTTTTATCTGAGCGTCGCGAACCATCATCTTTGCGTTTTCGTTTTTCGGCATCTGCAGCTCTCAGGGATCTCTGTCTAACTGCGTCTTGCGTAAGGGACAGAGATATATCAGCTACTGACCGAAACGTAGTGGGCCGAGAGGCCTTGACGCTCGCTTTAATTTCTGGGGCCAGACCCCCAATGAAACGGGCTATCCTCTTCGATTCAGGTGTTACAAGATAGGGAACTAGCCTTGACAAGGTGTTGAAGGTTGTGAGGTACGCCTGGCAGTCCAGGTTCTTCATGACTAAGGACAGAAAATCAGATTCTATCCTTTCCACCTCGTGTTGGGGACAGTAGTTCTCTTTGATTAGGGAAACAAATTGTTCCCAAGACATGTTGTAAAGAGGTATCTTCCCGGTGGCTTGAATCAGCGACTTCCACCATTGAAGTGCATCACCTTTGAAAGATTGTGTCACAAACTTCACAATATCTCTTTCAGCACAGCCACTTATATCTACTACTGTCTCCATTTCATCAAGCCAAGTCATACAGTCCACTGCCCCCTTCTCTCCAGCGAAATCTCGGGGTTTACAAGACACGAAGTATTTATACGTGCAACCCTTGGCACGTGGGGCATCATAAAGCACAATCTTCTTGGAATGATTATCATTTTCATTCGAAGAATGTCTATCGTCATCCTTCTTAGATTCTTCCTTCTTAGACTTGGGTTGGACAGATGGTGGCTTGCTGTGAGACTCCGAATGAGTCTTAGACTTATTATGTGGTGTAGACAGGGTCCTACTATGGGTCCCACTGTACTCACTGTACTGTCTTTCTAATGCCTTTGTAACCGCATCATCTACCAGTGCTTTCAACTCCGCACCGGTTAACTGTATCTTTGCATTATCGTGGCTTTCCACCGGACGACTATTCACTTCATCCGACCCCGCCATGTAGCTTCAAATGATACATATAACAATAATGGGCAAGGTTTTATTTAACAGGTAATACAGTATTTTATGTATTTTATTAACCATGGTTTTAAATATCGATTGCAGGTTAATTTATTAATCAAATATTAATTCAGGATCTGTATTATAATCCTATACTATAGTTAAGAATTAACATATAACTTAGTCACAAGGACAGTGTTAGTTTATAACCCGGATTCTTACAGAATCAAGGTATTAGGGTCTGAATCACAGTTCATTACCCTATTCTAGACAGTGAGTTGTAGACTCAAACTGTCTCTTAGTCCCTAGGACATTAATTATTACCCGTAGGCACTTCATTCTCAAGGAATGGACATTTACTTACAAGGAATTTTAAATTAACCCAATTTTCAATGATGGCTTATGTGACTTTTACTGTGTCACAATTTGCCCAGTATGTTAACATACTTACAGATGTTAACAGAATTTGGAATCTTCTAGACAGGTTCTACCATCTTGGCCATGTCTGCGACGACATGTGGCTAGGCTTTACCCCTTAGATTCTCTTTATATCGCAAATCAATCCTAAGTTGAGACGTTAATTATGGACCTGAATCTAATTATGGAGATACCATCTTGGCCTTGTCTTAAAATGACATGTGGCTAGGTCTTGTCCCTTTTTAGATTTTGCCATTTTATATTAATGGTAGATCTTCTTTTTTTTTAAGAAATGTTATTTTCATTTTTACCTTTTTATTTTAAGTTTATTCATATACTTATTTATAGCAATAATCATGAAAATTCAAATGCAACATTTCATTAATAAAGATTCAACAGTACAAAACTTGCCCTAAACGGGACTTCTACAAACAACATGCCCACGCAGGGGCGAAACACAATAAACAATAAACAAAACAACAAACAAACCCACGCAGGGGTTAACTGAAAGACATGCCCACGCAGGGGCAGAATACAAACAGACAAGCTCACGCAGGAGCTGAATACAGAAACAACAAGTCCACGCAGGGACTGATTACAACTAAAATACTAAGATCTTCAATGGTCCCTCCTTTTGGACTTTCCTTTGATCAAATCTGATAGTCCTTTGAAGAAACCTCTGTTGTGTCTGCGCTCAGTTTGGATTTCCCGTTCACAACGGTCCAGTCTCTCAAGGACCTCCTGCTGACGCTCTGGCGGAATAAGCTGTGGCTGCGGCGGCTGGTACAACGGCTGAGGAGGTGGTGGCTACTGGAACACATATGGAGGGTACCCGGTAGTCCAAGGACCACCATAGGGCCCTTCAGGGTGTCGAGCGTTGTAATCCCAAGCCTCCTGATATGGGTCCATGTTGGCATAGTTAAAGCTGTTGTGGCCCGGCATTTCAAACGGGTTGTATGCCGCGGAACCGGCATAAGCAGGGATTGGGTTGTCAAAACCCGGCGGAGGTGCCACAGGCACTGAGTTAACTTCTGGTATGGGGTTTGATGGACCCCCCATTTGTGGTTCTTCCTCTTCCTCCTGAAGTGGTGGATAATGGCTGCCACTTGATGGTTGGGGTGTGCTGATGCGGACACCCCCTCGCACGGACATCCGTGCGTTCGACCTCCTCCGCCTTGGTGGCTCCGGAGGTGGCTGCTGTTCCACTGGTGGTGGTGGTGGCGGAGTGACTGCCACAAATCGTTGATCCTCAGAAGGATCTTGCTGCTGCTGTTGCTGATACGGGGACGAGTGCTCAGAGGGCGTGAAGTACCAGTCCCACTGCTTGAACCTCTCTTGATAACTATCTGGACCGCGGTACGGTGATCCGTGGAAAGATGACCCATCCGAGATTTCGATGGGGTGGTTCGGCGTTCCTGTCGCAGGCTCCATTGGATCAGTATCCTCGTCCATGTCGTTTTCCCTAGAGAAGTGGTCTTCCGGTCCGAGTGGGTTAAAACCCCCGGGTTCTGGAAAAATGTTGGCCGGGTTGAATCGGCTTTGGAAAACTGGGGTTGGGTCACCAAAGGAGTGGTGAGAGTTGGATCTCTGCAAAGGTATGAAAGAGGGTGGTTGTTCGTTGGGCTCATTTTCCGATTGGGGCCCAAAGGAGTGCTGGTAAGAAGGTGAAGAGCTGAGGGAAACTGACCGTCTCCCGGGTTCAACATAGAGCCTCCACGGCTCTTGTGGACTAGTGCTCATGGTAATGGATGGGGTACGCCGGTGCGAAGGCCCGGCTTCGTGATCGTGACCCGTGACTGGTCCTTTGCCTCGACCGCGAAGAAATCTTGGTGGCATGTTGACCTGCATACAAGTTTTAGATAACAACAACAACATATAATAATAAGACCCAAAAATAAAACAAAACAGAGTTTGTCCTATGTTCTTTGTCTAGACTCGGAACTCGAAGAATGTGCAATTCGTGCACTGAGACTAAACACAAAAGGCTAGTGTTTAATTCACTCAGTGTTGGCTCTGATACCAACCTGTCACACCCCTAATTTCCACATGTTACCGGTGGGCCCGGTGGGGGATTAACGTGACGTAGTTGATATCATCATAGTCAAACAACACAAATTATAATGCACAGCGGAAGCAAAGATAGATTCATTTCAACTTAAATTATTGTAATATTCGAGTATCACAAAATGTCGAAATAAAATCCACAGGCAGAATCAAATAAAAAGGAAACATCATCTCAGCAGACTTCATGCATCCTAAGCTTGCGAGACTTCTATGGATGCTTAAGGAGTGACCAGCCTATTACGCGTAGTACCTGCACTTAGTCTTTTTGGAAAATACGTCAGTTTACACTGGTAAATACAATTTAACTGACTCATTTTGAAAATGTTTAAAATTGATTTAAATGCTCGTGGCATAAAACTTTTTATAACTTGGGATAATTATTTGCTTAATAATCTTGTAAAAGAATTACATGTTCCTTCTGCGTTCGGTAGCCCGAGTCATGCCGGGTTAAAGATTAATAGACACACCACTTCATATAATTCCGCCGCGAGACTTCTCTCGTACCGACGATTATACATGTTGTACAACACTACGGGTGTACGCCTACACCCGAGTGCTAAGGTCGTGGCCATTCTTTGAATGATGACCAGGATATCCGGGACATGGTCATTAAGCCCCCAAAGGCGTTAAACAAACAAAACAGCATTTTCAAACGGGTTAATTTGACTGCACATAACCAAGACCGGTTAAGGTCAATTCCCCGACCAAGCGGTATTTTATATACCGTTCCCCAAGCCCGTATAGGGAAAATAAGTTAAACGTATTTACCTGAGCAAAGTATAAACCAAATATAACGAGTGCACGTAGCTTTTACTGGGCTCCTAGATCTGGAAATTAAGATTTTAATAACCTATTAGAATCCTAACGGGTCTTAAGCTTAGACCGGTTAGTTTTATATAAAGATTACGGTTTTAAACGCATAATAATGCGAAGACCGTTTTAGAATGTGGTTTTGTCCCAACAAGCTTGCACACTTGTTTTATATGGGTAACATAATCACATTCTGGATTTTGAGACCAAAAAGATATGGTTTGACCCGTTTCGGCTAAAATGGCCAAACTAGTCACATAAGCCGATCCGAACGCGTATAATGCGTAACGAGTAACCATAAGAGTCAAATACAAGTTTCTGAAGTCAATATGCTTAAAATATGTTGTGATATCAGAATGATACCTTCCATTATGCCCCAAATGATTTTAAACCAAAACTATGCCTCATAAGGGCGTTTTGGTCATTTTATAAGGCGTAAAAGGGTTAAAATGATAACCTGAGTTACGGGTCTGATTAAATTAGTAAATATACTTAATTTACTAAGTTATAACAGTAGGGTATCAAATTTATGTGAAATTTATTATCTTTAACCTTACTATGCACCGTAGGGGCATTTTGGTAATTTCACATATGCCAAAAAGGTCAATTCTGGAATTCTGAGTTCAAAACATTTGCCTACTGTTTAAAATATAAAAATTCACTGATTACATCAGTAGGTTCAAACCCTTAAGCTTAATAAGGTTCTAGTGCACACTTATGCGTTAAAAAAATGCCTAAAAGGCGATTTGGAGCCATTTCCGGGTTTTCTGTAAAAAGCCGATATTTTTAATATTCCAGAGGGCTCAAAATAATTTATTTATCATAAAAAATCAGTAGAAATTGGTTTGAGGTCAAAAGGATTTGTAAAACTCATTTTATGGCTAAAAAGGGCAAAACCGGCATAAACCGAATTAATCCTAGAATATTAAGTTATGCTCAGCCTAAAAATAAATAAAAATCACCAAAAATCCCAAAATATTATTTTATAACAGTGGGAAAAAAGTTTGGTATAAAAATTTGGGTTTTGATAGGCTATACAAAATTTACGCCATTTAATTATCAAAGAAGCTCTTAATTACGCTATTGAGCATAACTCTTAATCTAGACCTCAAACTGACTTCAAATTTTGGGCGCAAGTTTATAAATCAGTAGCTAAGGTGCCTACCCTTTTACATTTTCAAAAATCACGTTTTAAGGTCAAATGGGCATAATGGTCAACATATAAGCGATTAACGGAAACATGCATGTGAATAGGATATCTAATGAACCAAGTTGTAATATCTCAGAGAGTTATACTAACATGTAAATAGGTTCAAAAGAAGCTCTAAGGCAATCCTAATCTTGGCTTAAACGGGTCAGAACTGAAAGTCAAAGCAGAAGTCAAACTTTGCGTCTTTCGGTTCCAAACCGAGCCTAAACTGAAAATTGTCGAGTTGAACATGTTGGAACATGTTCTTATATTAATTACCTAGTTATTTTAATGATAAACAGGTTGCATGTAACCTACATTGCTAATTATGTATTAATTTGCAAATAACCTTTCTGTTGACTTTTTATAACAAGCTTTGACTCGACAATTAACACAGTTAGAGTGGGAACCTGGAAATACCCTTTTAGGGGTTTGATACCCACATAATTACCTACTTATAGGTAACTTTAATTCGTGATTTGACAAAGCACATTTTAATTAATCACGAAGTCAAACCTTAATTATGACGGTTTGACTTTTAGCTAATTACTATGCTTAAAACGAATTAAAGGAAGTTAAGGACACTTACAAGAGTCCTAAGAAGGATTAGAGGCTTAAGGGAATCTTGGTTGATGTCCAGAGAAGCTCCAAGTGAGTGACACAATGAACGATCAAAGTTCACCACACTTCACTCCCTTATATAGTGACCAAAAAGTTCTAGGATCAAGACATGGAAGTCTATGATGGTCACAAGATCACTCCAGGTGTCCCTAACAAGCTAAATACTGCCTAGCAAGGCCATTGTTTCGAAAACCACCTTTCTAAGTCGGTGTAACAGGCTGAACAGGCAGCTGTCCAAATCCTGCTGCCAGCGACAAGCTTACGGACCGTAAGCATAAACTCTTGCGGTCCGTATGCAACCTTTGCGGACCGTAAGCTCAGATTGTCGCGGTCCGTAACCGACCTTTGCTGAACACGCCCAGGTATCCTCCTTACGGACCGTAAGCCAAGGGCCTTGCGGTCCGTAACCGATGGTTAGAGGACAAAAATTTGTAAACTTTCCAAGTCTTGACCATGCAATCAACAAACCCATATCCAAGCCATCTTTTTCAGTTGTGGGACCATCTGATCAGCCATTGCATGCTTGCATGGTTCTTACATGTCCCCCTTTTTAACTTGGATTCTTGTGGGACTTGCAAATTGACGGAAGTTACAAGGAAAACTTGAATTTTCATCAACTCCCATTTCACACTAGATTAGGATTTAAAATCAGAATTTATTGTAGTAATACTTATTAATAATCCAACTTCCTTACAAAGGATGGAGTTTTGTTTATTTAGAATTAACCGGTAAAAATATATAAGATGTTTATTAAATAATTTATGGATCTTGGGATTTATAAATTCGGGTCGCTCAGAGGTGTTTTAATAACATGTCGCCCTTGGGTCGTTCAGAGGTATTTTGATAACATGACGCCCTCTTAAAATCCTACCACGCATCTCTATATTTGACACGGTTTCTGACACATTTGTCTCACATGACACGTGTCTTTATCTCGTTGGATAGGAATTTTCAAGGTGTTACAATTAACCTGGTGGGAAGCACAGGTTCAGATGTTAGGGCTGGCAGCTGCTAATACCACCCCCTGGAACGAGTTCAAGGACCTGATTAAGGAAGAGTTTTGCAGTCGTGAAGACATCCACGAACTAGAGGTGGAGTTTCTCAACTTACAGATGGCGAGGTCTGAAATTGAAGCTTATACGAAGAGATCAAATGAATTAGCCACATTTTGTCCCACTATCGTAGACCCTCCCACCAAACGTATCGAGCTGTATCTCAAGGGTCTGGTGCCAGAAATTCAGAGTTATGTGACCGCCGCTAATCTTGGCACTATCCAGCAAGTCACCCGGCTTGCTCATCGTCTCACAGACCAGGTAGTAGAACAAAAAAAACGTGTTAAAGCTGATACTACATGTGCTTCTAGTGATAACAAACGCAAGTGGGATGAAAACTTGAGCAAGGGATTAATTTTGGTCCAGCCTATGGCGCAGCAACAAAAGATAGATGACTACCAAAGCCCCAGACAGCAGTTCTCTAGTAGTCGTGGGCAGAGTGGATATCGAGGAAATCATCCAAAATGTAATAGATGCAATAGACACCACAGCGGTCAGTGCAACAAGGGTCGTTGCCAGAGGTGTCTCAAGGTTGGTCATGAAGCTAAGGATTGTCGAAGCTCACGTCCTGTAACTCCAGAACAGCTACGGCCGCCTCAATCTTCACAGAATCAGCAGCAACAACAAAGTTTTAAAGGATGTTTTCAGTGTGATGCTAAAGATCACTACAAGAGACATTGTCCGCATATAAACCAGGACCAGACTCAGAACCATGATCATGGAAACAGGGACGACAATGGGGATAGCGTTGGGGGAAGCAATGGAAACAATGACGCCGGGGCCGCATGTATGTGATTGGTCAGGGTGACGCAAGGAACGATCCTAACGTATTAATGGGTAAGCTTCTTCTCGACGACTTATATGTAACTGTCTTGTTTGATTTGGGTGTGGATACCAGTTATATGAAAGTCAGTCAAATGTTAAAAAGTGCACCAACTCTTTTGAACACCCAAACATGTCATAGTGTTAGCTAATGGTAAAAGTCTAGAGGCCATTCATAGTTCAGGATTGTAATCTTATCCTCGCTGGTCAGACGTTTCCTATCAACCTCATTCCTACAGTTCTGGGCAGCAGCTATAGCTCACGCACCGTATCGCTTAGCTCCATCAGAATTGGAAGAACTATCGACGCAGCTACAAGAACTCTTGGATAGGGGATTTATCCGACCTATCTTTTCGCCTTGGGGAGCTCCAGTACTATTTGTGAAGAAGAAGGATGGCACTTTTAGGATGTGCAATGACTACCGCGAACTGAACAAGGTCACAGTGAAGAACCGTTACCCTTTTTCCTCGTATTGACGACTTATTCGACCAGTTGCAAGGGTCGAGTTACTACTCCAAGATTGATCTAAGGTCCGGTTATCACCAGCTGAGAGTCCGGGATGAGGACGTCTCCAAGACTGCATTCAGAACTCGCTACGGTCACTACGAGTTTCTAGTCATGCCATTTGGGCTTACGAACGCGCCTGCAGTTTTCATGGATCTTATGAACAGGGTGTGCAAACCCTATCTAGACAAGTTCGTAATCGTTTTCATTGACGACATCCTGATCTACTCCAAGAGTCAGGAGGAACACGAGCAGCACTTACGCCTTATCTTGGAACTTCTTCGAAAGGAACAACTGTACGCCAAGTTTTCAAAATGCGACTTCTGGCTTCGTGAAGTCCACTTCTTAGGCCATGTGGTGAACAGGGATGGGATTCATGTCGATCCATCCAAGGTAGATTCGATCAGGAACTGGCCTGCACCGCGTACACCAACGGAAATACGCCAATTCTTGGGTTTGGCGGGGTACTACAGAAGATTCATCAAAGACTTCTCAAAGATCGCACAGCCGCTTACAATGCTGACACAGAAGGGTGTCACCTACCGTTGGGGAGATTCCTAGGAAACCGCTTTCCAGTACTTAAAGGATAGGCTATGCAGCGCACCTATTCTCTCATTGCCAGAGGGCACATATGATTTTGTGGTCTATTGTGACGCATCGATACAGGGGCTTGGTTGTGTATTGATGCAGCGTGATAAAGTTATTGCCTACGCTTCGCGGCAACTAAAAGTTCATGAACGGAATTACACGACGCACGATCTAGAGCTGGGAGCTGTTGTTTTCGCGCTCAAGATATGGCGACACTACCTGTACGGTACCAAGTGCACTATTTACACCGATCACAGGAGTCTCGAGCATACCTTCAGGCAGAAGGAATTGAACATGCGTCAACGACGATGGGTCGAGCTGCTTAATGATTACGAATGCGCCATCAAGTACCATCTTGGCAAAGCCAATGTTGTGGCTGACGCTCTCAGTCGAAAAGACACTTTACCTAGACGTGTACGAGCTTTGCAGCTCACTATCCAGTCTGATCTTCCTGCACAAATACGAGATGCTTAGGTGGAAGCATTGAAACCAGAAAACGTCAGGGCTGAAGCCTTACGCGGCTCAAGGCAACGATTAGAACAAAGGTAAGACGACGCCTACTATGTAACAGGACGTATCTGGGTCCCACTATATGGCGGTTTATGGGAACTTGTGATGGATGAAGCTCACAAGTCTCGCTACTCGGTACATCCAGGTTCGGATAAAATGTACCACGATCTTAGAACTACATATTGGTGGCCAAGCATGAAGGCCCACATAGCAACTTACGTCGGCAAGTGTTTGACCTGTGCGAGGGTCAAGACAGAGTACCAGCAACCCTCAGGCCTACTTCAGCAACCCAAGATACCACAGTGGAAATGGGAAGAAATTCCATGGATTTTGTTACTGGCCTGCCTAGATCCCAGCGTGGGAATGATACTGTTTGAGTAATCGTAGATCGACTCACCAAGTCTGCTCATTTCTTGGCTATCAAAGAAACGGATAAATTCTCTACGTTAGCAGACATCTACTTGAAAGAAGTTGTTTCGAGGCACGGAGTGCCAACCTCTATTACTTCGGATCGGGATGCACGATTCACTTCAGAACTATGGAAAGCAATGCACAAAGCTTTTGGCTCTCGATTAGACATGAGCACAGCTTACCACCCTCAGACGGATGGGCAGTCTAAGCGCACGATTCAAACTCTAGAAGACATGCTTCGGGCATGTGTTATCGATTTCGGCAACAGCTGGGAAAAACATCTCCCTTTAGTGGAGTTTTCGTACAATAACAGTTACCACACCAGCATATAAGCCGCTCCGTTCGAGGCATTGTACGGACGTAAATGCTGGTCACCTCTCTGTTGGGCAGAGGTGGGGGAATAGTCAGATTACAGGTCCAGAAATGGTAATTGACGCTACCGAACGAATAGCACAAATACGACAACGCATGGCGGCAGCTCGTGATCGCTAGAAAAGCTACGCCGATAAACGCAGAAAAGCTTTTGGGGGGGGGGGGTGTTACCCTTGTCCGACCTTGTGAAAGTAACCCCCATGTCCGAGTTTTGAAGGGGAAGCCCCCCTTGCCCCTGTCCGAGTTTCATGGCCCCAAACTCCTCACCTTTGTCCGAATTTTGTAAATTAAAGCCCTAGAAGTCCGAGTTTTAAGGGAAGGAGGATATGTCAGGGTTTTGTAAGGCCTTGGTCCGAATTTCTTGTCCTGGAATGTTGTCAGACCTTTCGCTTGTGTAATAGTGTCCGACCTTTGTGATTCAAACCTAGGGTTACCTTGATTGCATGCTAATAGTCTGAACTTTACAAGGGATGTGTGTGTCAAAGCTTACTGTATGATTTTGCATGCTACTGTTCACTTCTGTATATATCTGTATGATGTTGTATATTGCTGGAAACCGTATACATGAACAATCTATCTCATGCTATTCTGTACACAATAATCACACTGAACACAATTGCTTGAATATCAAAGACTTGCAAACCCTAATTGAATTTATATACTTACGTCGAGTATGTGCAATGTACCTTAGGTCGTGTGTAACGGACTTAAACACTAATTAACCCTAGAAGCAATAACATACCAAGCAAATCAAGGTGAGTTCACACTCTTTACCAAGGCATGGGATTCCCGGGGATAGGGAATGGGTTGAATGATGGAATTGAACAATTACGCGTACATACACGGTTACTAGACTATCTACCATGGTCCTCGGGTTAAGCAGGACACTTACGTAAAACCTACGTAAACAGGAAATATGCTACTGTCTTCCGGAGTCAGGAAGGACACTTACGTAAAACCTACGTAAACAATAACATGCTACTGTCTTCCGGAGTCAGGAAGGACACTTACGTAAAACCTACGTAAACCCCACGCGTACCACTGTCCTCGGGTACAGAAGGACACTTACGTAAAACCTACGTAAAGCTTGTACGTACTACTGTTCTCGGTTATGAAGAACACTTATGGTTACGAATAGTCTAGTGGATATACAACATGGGAAGCCCCCACCAATAGAACGTACTATCGGCCCAGTAGAGCCACATGTTACAAACGAACTTACTATTACGCATTTACTTTCTGTGAACTCGCTCAACTAGTTGTTGATCCTCTGTTACATGCCTTGCAGGTCGTTAGATACATGGAGCTTACACAAGGAGGAGCTGGTCGTTGTGGGCTTGGATTGTGATTGTTTCGTTAAACACTTTATGACATTTCATACTTTATTATGTTGGGTTTTATTTATACGCTTCCGCTAAACAGTGATAACATACTTATGTTTTGGAACACCTTTCATATGGAATGGTTTGGTTTAATTACAATTACTTTTACTTTGTACATTGTTCTATATGATTGGTGGCTTGATCCTGGTCAGTCACGCTCCCAAGCGGTGATACCCCGCAGGTGGATTTTGGGGGTGTGACAGATATATTGGACCATTCGAAATCATCGAATGTGTCGTCAGTGTAGCTTATAAGCTAAACTTGCCTCAGGAGCTCAGTGGAATTCATAGTGTGTTTCACATCTGTAATCTCAAGAAGTGTCTAGCTGATGAACGCTAGCTATGTCTCATAAAGACGTACAGATTGATGAAAGCCTGAGGTTTGTTGAAAGACCTACATCGATCGAGGATCGTCAGGTTAAAAAGCTCCGAAGAAAGCATGTGCCTATAGTAAAGGTCAAATGGGATGCCCGTAGAGGTCCCGAATATACGTGGGAAGTTGAGTCCACTATGCGACAGAAGTACCCTCACTTATTCTAGTAAATCTCAGGGTCGAGATTTCTTTTAAGGGGGTGAGGATGTAACACCACATAAAAACGTGTCCAATTATGTATACACACGTGTCCTAAACTCTAATTATGTGAAAGATTGAGTTTGAAGGACTAAAGTTGACAAACAGTGAAATTATGTATGCGAAGGGACTAAAAGTGTCAACATGCCAAACTTGAGCCTCTGAATGACAGTACGCGGAGAATATATTCTTAATCGGATGATTAATTGAATATAACAAGCCGTTTGTGAATATAATTGAAAGATTTTAAAGCTATAGGGATTAAACGTGTCAACATGTTAATTCTACCTCTGAGTGACCTTTTAATGTTCCCAAAGCTTTGTAAAATGTAAAATTCACCCTTATGAATATTTGATAAAGAGTTCATAAACATTCGGTTGAATTTGTGATGATTTGTTCCACTTTCAAGAAATAAGATTGCATGTGCCAAAAACCGACAAGTCTTCATGCAATGGCCATTTCTAAAGACTCCAAGGAAATTCTGAACAATGCAGACCTGATCATGTGGACCATTTCTGCTAAAAATGACTGTAGATTCGAGTTTAAAGTGGTTGCATGATCAAATATAAAAACTCTCAATTTTTGTCTTCTAGTCATCGGATACGAACCGTATGGTCCTAGGCTTACGGTCCGCAAGGCTATAACTGGGCGATGCAGTTCAGGTTTGGTTACGGACCGCATCCATTTGGACTTACGGTCCGTAAGGGGTGGATACGGACCGCAAGAGCTTTTGCTTACGGTCCGTAAGCTCGTCGCTGGGGAAGTTTTCAACAGATGTATGTTTCAGCTATATAACCGACTTAAACTCATTCTATTCGAAACCTTGGACTGTTGGACGGTTTTAATAAACCACTAGGACACTTGGGGTGATCCTAGGGACTCCTATAACAGCTGCAAGTGATCCATGAAGTTGGAAATTAGTATATAAGGGCACTAGTTCATAAGCTTAGGCTCACTTCATTTGCAACTTTCAAAGAACTCTCATCTGGAGCTTGCAAGCATTAGGAGAAGAATTTCAAGTGTAGAAAAGATAGCAAGGACCATTAGTAAGAGTCTTAATCCCTGCTTAGTCATTTTAATTAGCTTTAAAACCGAAAAGTCAAACATATCGTAATTAAGGTTTGACTTTCGGTTTAATCACAAATGGTCCAGCCACTGATCAAAACGAAAGTGGTTATGGAACCATATTAGGATAGGTGATTAACCCTTAAAAGGGCACCTCATAATTATCTCGTTTGACTAGTTAATTGTCGGGTTAAACTAGTTTGACAAAAAGTCAAACTGGACAGAAAGTTTAAAAATGAATTAAACTAATAAAACAGAGGTTCTAAATTATATTTTAACATTCTAATGACTTGGTAATTGATATTAGGACATGTTTTATCAGTCCTAACCCGACAATTATCAGTCTAAGGTTAGTTTATAACTGAAAGTCACAAAAGCTTGACTTTTTCTTTGACTTTCAGTTCTGACCCGTTTAAGCTTAATTCTTCCATGTTTTAAGCTTCCATTGGGACCATATTACTCAGTAGTATAACCCCCTGGAGTTATACTGCATGGTTCGTAGTGGTTTGAATTATATGCACTTATTGGTTAATATGCTTAAAAATACCATAAATGCCCTTTTGACACACAAATGAGATTTTTAGAAATGTGAGTGGACAAAAACCTTTGCTACTGATATATAAGCTTGTCCCGAAAATTTGACATCAGTTCTTGGTCCCAAATAGAAGTTATGCTCGATATCGTAATTAGAAGCTTTTTATTAATTAGTTTGCGATATCTTGCATAATGCACCTTTAAACTTTGATTTTGAACCAAAACTCGTTTTCTACTGTTAAGATATTATTTTTAAGGAATTTTAAGATTTTTGGTCAGATTATAATCTATTTAAAACATAGAGTTCTTGTGTAATTCGGTTAATGACGATAATACCCTTTTTAAGCATAAAATGAGATTAACAAATGATTAAAAGCCAAATTTTTTCCTACTGATTTCATACAATAAATAAATTATTTTGAGCATTTAAAACCGATCAAAACCTCAGAATTACATAAACATCTTGATTATCGTGAATTAGCGAGTTTTACACTAATTAGTTGCATAGTATGGTTTAAAACCATATTTAACATCTAAGACTTGTTACCTACTGAATTTTTAAACAAATTTAAATATTTTTATAGTAGGTATAAGTTGTGAACTCAGGTTTCCAAAAATGCCCTTAAAAGCCTATGTGAAATGACCAAAATGCCCTTTCGGGGCATAGTTTGGTCATAAATAGTAAATTTCACATATATATAATATCTTACTGATGTAATGAGATAAATTAAATATTTTTACTGATTTCAAAAGTCCAGAACTTCAGTTTGTTATAAAATCTCTTTTATAAGTATTAAAATTACCAAAATGCCCTTATGGGACTTAACTTGGTTTGAATTACTTTTTGGGCATATATGTTAACATCCTACTGATGTATTAACATATTTTAAGCGTAATAACAATTAAGACCTGTATGTAATTCTTTTGGTTACCCGTTACGCGTTAATGCGTTCGGATCGGTTTATGTGACTTGTTTACGTAAAATAGCCGAAACGGGTTTAACCTTATCGTTAAATCCTCAAATTCCAGAATGTGTTTAGCTTACCCATATTATACAAGTATCCAAGCTTGTCGGATCTAAACTACATTCTATTTCGGTCACCGCTTAATCTAGCGTTTAGAACCGTAAAGTTTCTTTCTAGCTAGCCGGTCTAAGTCCTTGACTTAACTAAAGGCCCGTTAGCATCCTAATAGGTTATTAAACCTTCTATACAGATTAAATAGCATCCAGTAGAAGGTACCATCAAAAAGCTTAGGATTATACTGATGAGTTACCTTTCACATTAGCTCAGGTAAATACTTTTAACTTATTTTCCCTTATACGGGCTTGGGATATGGTATTATAATAATACCACTTGGTCGGGTATGAAATCATTTAATCGGATTGTGATTAATAAATTGCATAACCTGTTTTAATCTGTCTTGTTTGATAACATAAACATTGGGGGTTAATTCGACCGTGTCCTGGATATCCTTGGCTCATTTCATTTGAAAATGGCCACAACCTATGCACGGGGTGTAGGCATACACCTGACAGATGCAAATGCTAAAACATAAACCCACATGTTGGGAATAACTCCTTTGTGGGTTCTATAAGTGGTGAGTCGGTTAATCATGACCGGCTTCCAACCGGCCCCAATTGTATGACAAACATGTAAATCTGTATACAAGATTATCTTTAAATAATTATCCCAAGTTATAAATGATTTGTGCCATGTGCATTTAAATCAATTTTCATAAATGTTTTCAAAAGAGTCAGTAAATTGTATTTACCAGTGTAAACTGACGTATTTTCTTAAAGACTGATTGACATGTACCTCTCGTAATAGGCTGGAGCTATTAGGTGTCATAAGAGGATCTTGCAAATCCATAGATACCTGAAGTCTGTTATTTTGTTTCTTTGTAAATATTTATGATCCGCCTGTGGATCTTATTATATTCCAGTCGGTATATTCTTTTACTCGGACACTCAGACATTATGGTTTGTAATAGTTTATTTACCAAGCCTTCCGCTGTGCTATTGTATTATGTGTATTGACAATGATGATATCAACTACGTCAAGATACTCTCCGCCGGGCCCACCGGTATTATGTGGAAATATCGGGGTGTGACAATTATCCAGAGGTGTTTCCTGATGAACTGCCCGGTTTGCCTCCAGTTCGTCAAGTCAAGTTTCATATTGATCTTGTACCCAATGCCAACTGATTACGAAAGCATCTTATCGTCTTGCACCATCTGAGATGCAAGAATTATCAAAACAGCTTCAAGAGTTATCTGATAAAGGATTCATCCGTCCAAGCTTTTCGCCTTGGGGTGCTCCTGTCCTCTTTGTGAAAAAGAAAGATGGATCTTTTTGAATGTGTATCGATTATCGTGAGCTTATAAGCTTACCATCAAGAATCGATATCCCATACCTTGAATCGATGATCTCATTGATTAGCTGCAAGGTGCTACATGTTTTTCCAAGATTGATCTGCGTTCTGGGTATCATCAACTTCGTGTTCTCGAAGAAAATACTCAAAAAACTGCATTCCGCATAAGATATGGGCACTATGAGTTCACTGTCATGCCTTTTGGTTTGACGAATGCTCCAGCCATCTTCATGGAATTAATGAATAGGGTCTGTAAACCTTATTTAGATAAGTTCATCATTGTGTTCATCGACGATATTCTTGTTTATTCGAAGTCTCGAGCTAATCACGAGCAACACCTTCGTTTGACTCTGGAACTACTAAAGAAGGAACAACTTTTTGCTAAATTCTCCAAGTGTGAATTTTGGCTTAAAGAAGTTCAGTTTTTGGGTCATATAGTCAACGAGCAGGGTATTCATGTGGATCCATCCAAAATTGATGCAATTAAGGATTGGGATACACCAACGACACCTACAGAGATTCGATCTTTTCTTGGTCTTGCTGAACATTATCGACAGCTTATTTCGAATTTCTCGAAGATTGTGGTTCCACTCACTGCTTTGACTCAGAAGAATAAACCTTTTGAGTGGGGACCCAAACAAAAAGAAGCGTTTCAAACGCTAAAACAGAAGCTTTGTGATGCTCCTGTTCTATCTTTGCCAGAGGGAAACGATGATTTCGTTGTCTATTGTGATGTGTCAAATCTAGGACTTGGTTGTGTTCTTATGCAACGAGGTAAAGTCATAGCATATGCGTCTAGACAGCTGAAAGTTCACAAGAAGAATTACACCACTCAAGATCTTGAGTTAGGTGCTGTGGTTTTTGCCTTAAAAATCTGGAGACACTACCTTTATGGAACGAAGTGTGTGGTTTTCACAGACCACAAAAGTCACCAGCATATTCTCAATCAGAAGGAGCTGAACATGAGGCAACGACGTTAGGTTGAGCTCTTAAACCATTATGATTGCGAGATTTTCTACCATCCTGGTAAGGCGAATGTCGTAGCTGATGTGCTTAGTCGAAAGGAGCGAGTCAAGCTTCATTCTGTTCGTACTCTATCTGATATTCAAACTCGTGTCCTTCAAGCTCAATAATTTTGTGTTTCACAAAATTTGATAGGTAAGGAATTACCACGTCAACTTGAGCTTAAACTCGAAGCGAAAGACGATGGTTTGCTCTATTTCAAGGATCGTTTGTGGATTCCGAAACAAGACGATCTTCACACCTTGGTAATGGACGAATCTCACAAGTCTCGATATTCTATCCATCCTGGTGCTGATAAAATGTACAAGGATCTTCGTACTCAGTATTGGTGGCCAGGTATGAAGATGGATATTACCTTGTATGTATCGAAGTGCCTAACTTGTCTCAAAGTCAAGGCTGAACATCAACGACCATCTGGTTTGCTTGTACAACCAGAGATACCGGTTTGGAAGTGGGAGAAGATTGCTATGGATCTCATCACTAAATTACCGCATACTTCTAAAGGTCATGATGCAATTTGGGTTGTTATCGATCGATTAACGAAGTCAGCTCATTTTATTCCGATTCGCGAGGATCTATATGCTGATAAACTTGCAACGATTTATGTTGATGAGATTGTATCTCGACATGGTGTTCCTTTGGATATCATTTCTGATCGTGATGCTCGATTTTCATCTCATTTTTGGAAGACCATGCAATCTGCTATGGGAACGCAACTAAATCTAAGCACTGCTTATCATCCCCAAACAGATGGACAATCTGAGAGGACGATTCAAACTTTGGAGGATATGCTTAGAGCATGCATGATAGACTTTGGTGGTAATTGGGATTCTCATCTTCCATTGATCGAGTTCTCTTACAACAATAGTTATCATGCTAGTATTAATATGGCACCATTCGAAGCTCTCTATGGTCGAAAATGTCGTTCACCTGTCTGTTGGAATGAGATCGGTGAAGCTCAACTTACTGGACCTGATTCGTACGTTCTGGAAACAACAGACAAAATCAAGAAAATTCGCGATAATCTTGTGACAGCTTGAAGCCGTCAAAAGAGTTACGCGGATATGCGACGCAAGCCCTTAGAATTTCAAGTCGGAGACCGTGTCCTACTCAAGGTGTCACCTTGGAAGGGATTGGTGAGATTTGGAAAGAAAGGAAAACTTGCACCTTGATACGTTGGACCATTTAAGATTGTGGAAAGAATTGGGAAGGTTGCCTATCGACTAGAACTACCTCCATTGCATGGAAATATTAACCCGAATTTTCACGTGTCCAATTTGCGAAAGTGTTTAGCTGATGCCGATCTTCACATTCCTCTCGACGAGATTCAAGTTGATGAAACGTTGCACTTTGTCGAGAAACCTGTGGAGATAATGGACCGTGCAGTCAAATAGTTGAAGAACAAACGGATTTGTTTGGTCAAGGTTCGCTGGGAGTCCAAATGTGGCCCAGAGTTTAATTAGGAATGTGAGGACCAAATGAAGGCGAAATATCCACAATTATTCCCACAAGTTTCCTCTAGTTAAAATTTCGGGACGAAATTTCCTAAAGTAGGGGAAACTGTGACAACTGTGCTATGTAATCGATGTACAATGTAAAACAATGTTAATTATTAATAAAACAATGTGTTTTGGTGTTATTATGTGTGTATTTGTGTTTGATGATTTTACGATTTGATTCGATTCCGATTTCAAGCTTTAAATCGCTTTCTGGGAAGTTATACGCAAACTGATGCGCGAACGTAATTAGTTTAACGCGACAAACACTTCGGGATAGTGAAATAGGCTTAACATACCTTAAATAACCTTCACATAACTTAGAAATAAGTTTTGGATGGTTTGTGTGTCGAAAACAAGTTTGTTCGATCGTAGGGACTATTGTGTAAAACTGCTAAACTATACCGATTTGTAGGGTAACGAACATTCCGGAACTTGATCATAAGTTAAACATACCTTAAATATCCTTTACATAGCTTAGAAATAGGTTTTGAGGGGTTCGGTATGCTAAAACAAACTTTACTGGTCAATAGGGACTAAAAGCGTCAAAAAGTGCATAATTGGACTTTAAGCATATGTAACCTAAACATTTGTCACTTAACTATTATGCAACATATTTAAACATGTTTAGGCATATAATACTTGTCATAGGACTAGTTAGACGTCTCGAACGCGCGTTTGCGCGAATGACGCGTTAAAGTAGCGTAAGCTACCTTAATGGGTCGTAACGGGTCGAAAGCACTTAGGTTAGGTTTCGATTTAGAATGTAGGCTTTGTTAAACCATATCACATGAGTTCCAATACTCATTTGGTTTACAAGACCTCATTCTATCCGATCTTCCGATTTAGGTGTCGATTATTTGACTAGTGATTCGATTACTAGGTGCTGCTTGATTTCTCTAGTTTACTTGAGTTTGTTGAAGTTCTTTTGATTGAGGACACTTTGCACTTCATGTGAGTACATAGTCTCCTCTTTTACTGTTTTTCAAATGTTTTGGGGTGATTCATATGTTAAACGATTTTCGAGGTTTAAACGATGGTTTCAAAAGCGATTAAAACGGTTTATATTAAATTAATAATGATTTCGATAAAGTGAACAAACTTGTTGGTTGTAGTTACATAACGAATGACATTCATTAGCATTGATCAAGCTGACCAGTATTAGGTTATGATACCATAGGATCTGACAAATCCCATTATCGAACTGCACCCATGGTTATGTGTGGGTTAGGTGGGTAACGATTGAATCTGATGATAGTTAACTTACCCTTTCGTGGTTTATTAATGCGAGAAGCGAGATAGTCGAGTCACAAGGTTTGAATGTTATTAGCGAGTTAAACGATTTTGGGGCGAGTTAAACGATTTGAAACAACTTAAACGAGATAAACGATTTGATTAAACGATTGGTTTTGGGTTATGATTAGATAATGGGACGGGTGTAATGTGATAAAAGCATGGTAGATACGCCGCTGGTATATCTTATATATAAGTGCTCTTATCATGTTACATTTCGTGTCATTATTTAGTTCACTAGGGAAACGATTTTGAAACAATGTCACACAACGAGGTTTTCGAAATGATATAAACTATACAAGTTTTATTAACAAGTTTTTACGAGATGTTTTACGAGTTGGTTTACTAAAATAAATGTTTTTGGGGTTAAGAATCATGGCTACGAGATTTTACAAATTATAACCAACTTGATTTGAGTTGGTTAATTATGTTGCAATACACTTTTCGAAACGAGGTTTGTATTTTTGACTCTTGTAGTCTAATAAAGTACTGTAACATATAAACGAGCCATGAATCCAATACTCTCATAAAACCTATGTGCTCGCCAGCATTTCTTTGCTGACTTTGTTTTTACATATGTTTCAGGTGTTGTTGCTTGATGTTGATTTCTAGGATGCATGTGCCACATAGGATCTGGACAAGGCCTTAGTGACATAATAACATTGATAGTCGATATATAACTCGTTTGTTTTGTGTTAAAACAATGTAAATTACTTAATGAAAAAATAAAGCGAAACTCTTTTTGTATCCATGGTTATGAAACAATAATTCTGCCACAACACTCCCTGACGTTTCTGTCACACCCCCAAAATCCACGTGCGGAGTATCACCGCTTGGGAGCGGGACTGACCAGGATCAAGCCACCAATCATATAGAACAATATATATATTAAAAGTAATTGCCATTAAACCAAACCAAATCCATATGAAAGGTGATCCAAAATCATAAGTAAGTTATCATTGTTTAGCGGAAGCGTATAATCAAAACCCAACATAATTAAGTACGAAACGTCATAAGTGTTTAATAAGATAATCATGATCCAAGCCCACAATGACCAGCTCCTCCATGTGCAAGCTGCATGTACCTAACGACCTACAAGGCATGTAACAGAGGATCAACAACTAGTTGAGCGAGTTCACAGAAAGTAAATGCGTAATAGTAAGTTCGTATGTAACAGGTGGCTCTACTAGGCCGTTAGTACGTTCTATTGGTGGGGGCTTCCCATGTTGTATAACCACTAGACTATTCGTAACCATAAGTATCCTTCACAACCGAGGATAGTAGTAAGTATAAATACACGTAGGTTTTACGTGAGTATCCTTCACAACCGAGGATAGTGATAAGTATAAGTCTACGTAGATGGTAAGTATGTGTCCTGCACAACCGAGGACAGTGAATAGCATAAGTATGTGTCCTGCACAACCGAGGACAGTAAGAAACATAAGTATGTGTCCTGCACAACCGAGGACAGTAAGAAGCATATGCATATGTGGGCTTTACGCCTGTGTCCTGCACAACCGAGGACAGTAAGTAGTATAAGCATACGTAGGTTTACGTATGTGTCCTGCACAACCGAGGACGCTGGTATGGTAGTCTAGTGTTAGTGTCACGAATCTATTCAACCTTATTCCTTTAATCCCATTCCCAAGCCCTTGGGAATCCCACGCCTTAGTAAGGGTGTGAACTCACCTTGGTCTGCTCGGTATGCTATGCTCTAGGGTTTAACAATTGCCTAAGTCCGTTACACACGACCTTGATTGATTCTAGATGGATTGGAAGATCAAACTTGTTGCAAAAGACTTGTGAAGCCAAGAATGATGAGAAGATGATTGTAGAGAGGACTAGGGAATGTGAGGGTACGTGTTTTGATTCTTGTGATGATTAGTGAATGATTAGGAAAAGAGATTAGGGTTAAGTATCTCTAGGATTTCACTAATTACCCATTACTTCCCTAAGTATCATAATTTACACATGTACACCATCTCATAACAATTTCACAGTTTCGCCACCAAGTTCATATATTTACCAAGTCTTTCACAACTAACAAACAACCATGCACAATCACACAATACGATTCATTGCATCAAGACGTGTAAAATTCCATAGCAATTAATTGTGCAAATAATCAACTAAACAATACAAGAACGTGCAATAAATGCGAAACAGAAATCTTGGAAATTCGAGTTGTCACATTATCCCCAACTTAAAAGAAATTTCGTCCCGAAATTTGGTACGCACCCACTGAGGAAGCTAGATAAGCTGTATTGTTCACTGGTTTTCCTGGGGTGTCACATCATCCCCCCGTTGATTTGGAATTTCGTCCCGAAATTCCGCAGTAGTAGCTTCAGCCTCAGTAGTGGATGCATTGGTTCCGAATAACTGGGGGTACTTTTCTTTCATTTGGTCTTCGCGTTCCCAAGTGTACTCTGGGCCACGTCGGGAGTTCCATTGAACTCGAACAAGAGGGATTCTCTTGCTTTTGAGGACCTTAACATCCCGGTCCGTGATTTCAACTGGTTCCTCGACGAACTGCAACCGCTCGTCGATAGTGAGTTCCTTAAAAGGAATTATGAGGGTCTCATCTGACAGGCACTTCTTCAGATTCGACACGTGAAATACATTGTGAACTGCACCGAGTTCAGCTGGTAGGTTCAATCTGTAGGCTACTGGGCCTATTCTTTCAGTGATTTCGAACGGTCCAACATACCGTGGATTGAGTTTGCCTCGTTTACCAAATCGAACCACACCCTTCCAAGGTGAGACTTTAAGTAAAACCCGGTCCCCGACCTGAAATTCCAATGGTTTCTTACGCTTATCCGCGTAGGCTTTCTGACGGTCGCGTGCTGCCGCCATGCGTTGTCGTATCTGTGCAATCTTTTCTGTGGCGTCCACTACAATCTCTGGACCCGTAATCTGACTATCCCCCACCTCTGCCCAACAGAGAGGTGACCGGCATTTACGTCCGTACAATGCCTCGAATGGAGCGGCTTGTATGCTGGTGTGATAACTGTTATTATACGAAAACTCCACTAACGGGAGATGCTTTTCCCAGCCGTTGCCGAAATCGATAACACATGCCCGAAGCATGTCTTCAAGAGTTTGGATCGTTCGCTCAGACTGCCCATCCGTCTGAGGGTGATACGCTGTGCTCATGTCTAATCGTGAGCCGAAAGATTTATGCATCGCTTGCCATAGCTCTGACGTGAATCGCGCATCCCGATCCGAAATGATGGAGATGGGCACCCCGTGCCTCGAAACAACTTCCTTAAGATAGATGTCTGCAAGAGTAGAGAACTTATCCGTTTCCTTTATAGCCAGGAAGTGTGCAGACTTGGTGAGTCGATCCACGATCACCCATATGGTATCATTCCCACGCTGGGATCTAGGTAGGCCTGTAACAAAATCCATGGAAATTTCTTCCCATTTCCACTGTGGTATCCTGGGTTGTTGAAGTAGGCCCGCTGGTTTCTGATACTCCACTTTGACCTTGGCACATGTCAAACACTTGCCGACGTAAGTAACGATGTGGGCTTTCATGCTAGGCCACCAATATGTTGTTTTGAGATCGTGATACATCTTATCCGTACCTGGATGTATCGAGTAGCGAGACTTAGGAGCTTCATCCATCACAAGCTCTCGTAAGCCGCCATATAGTGGGACCTAAACGCGTCCTGTTACATAATAGGCGCCGTCCTCCCTTTGTTCTAACCGTTGCCTTGGGCCACGTAAAGCTTCAGCCTTCACGTTTTCTGGTTTCAATGCTTCCACCTGAGCATCTCGTATCTGTGCAGGAAGACTGGACTGGATAGTGAGCTGCAAGGCTCGTATGCGCCTAGGTAAGGTGTCTTTTCGACTGAGAGCGTCAGCCACAACGTTGGCTTTGCCTGGGTGGTACTTGATGGCGCATTCGTAATCATTAAGTAACTCGACCCATCGTCGTTGACGCATGTTCAATTCCTTCTGCTTGAAGATATGCTCGAGACTCCTGTGATCGGTGTAAATTGTGCACTTGGTACCGTACAGGTAGTGTTGCCATATCTTAAGCGCGAAAACAACAGCTCCCAGCTCTAAATCGTGCGTTGTATAATTCCGTTCATGAACTTTGAGTTGACGAGAGGCGTAGGCAATAACTTTATCCCGCTGCATCAATACACAACCAAGCCCCTGTATCGATGCGTCACAATAGACCACAAAATCATCTGTGCCCTCTGGCAGTGAGAGAATAGGTGTGCTGCATAGTCTATCCTTCAGATACTGAAAAGTCGTTTCTTGCGTATTACCCCAACGATAGGTAACACCTTTCTGTTTCAACATTGTGAGCGGCTGTGCGATCTTGGAGAAATCTTTGATGAATCGTCGGTAGTACCCTGCCAAACCCAAGAATTGGCGTTTTTCCGTCGGTGTACGCGGTGCAGGCCAGTTCCTAATCGAATCTACCTTGGATGGATCGACATGAATCCCATCCCCGTTCACCACATGGCCTAAGAAGTGGACTTCACGAAGCCAGAAGTCGCATTTTGAAAACTTGGCGTACAGTTGTTCCCATCGAAGAAGTTCCAAGATAAGACGTAAGTGATGCTCGTGTTCCTCCTGAGTCTTGGAGTAGATCAGAATGTCGTCGATGAAGACAATGACGAACTTGTCTAGATAGGGTTTGCACACCCTGTTCATAAGATCCATGGAAACTGCAGGCGCGTTCGTAAGCCCGAATGACATGACAAGAAACTCGTAATGGCCGTAGTGAGTTCTGAATGCTGTCTTGGAGACGTCCTCATCCCGGACTCTCAGCTAATGATAACCGGACCTTAGATCAATCTTGGAGTAGTAGCTCGACCCTTGCAACTGGTCGAATAAGTCGTCAATACGAGGAAGAAGATAGCGGTTCTTCACTGTGACCTTGTTCAGTTCGCGACAATCAATGCACATTCTGAAAGTGCCATCCTTCTTTTTCACGAATAGTACTGGAGCTCCCCAAGGCGAAAAGATAGGTCGGATAAATCCCTTATCCAAGAGTTCTTGTAGCTGCGTCGATAGTTATTCCAATTCGGATGGAGCTAAGCGATACGGTGCGCGAGGTGTAGGTGCTGTCCAGAACTATAGGAATGAAGTCGATAGGGAACGTCTACCCAGCGAGGATAATTTTACAACCCTGAACTATGTGTGGCCTCTAGACTTGTACCATAAGCTAACACTACGACAGGTTTGGTGTTCAAGGAAGTTGGTGTACGTTTTATCATTCGACTAACTTTCAAAGACATATAATTGGTATTCACACCCAAATCAGACAATATAGTAACATAGAAGTCGACAAGAAGAAACTTACCCACTATTACGATAAGATCGTTCCTTGCGTCACCCTGACCAATCACGTACGCGCGGCCCCGGCGTCATTGTTTCCTCCGTTTCCCGCAACGCTATCACCATTGTCGTCCCTGTTTCCATGATCGTGGTTCTGAGTCTGGTCCTGGTTCATATGCGGACAATGCCTCTTGTAGTGATCTTTAGCATCACACTGAAAACATCCTTTAAAACTTTGTTGTTGCTGTTGATTCTGTGAAGATTGAGGCGGTCGTTGTTGTTCTTGAGTTACAGGACGTGAGTTTCGACAATCCTTAGCTTCATGACCAATCTTGAGACACCGCTGGCAACGACCCCTGTTGCACTGGCCACCGTGGTGTCTGTTACATTTGTTGCACCATGGGTGAATTCCTCGATATCTTTTCTGCCCATGACTACTAGAAAACTGCTGTCTGGGGCTCTGGTAGTCATCTATCTCTTGCTGCTGCGTCAGAGGCTGGACCAAAATTAATCCCGTGCTCAGGTTTTCATCCCACTTGCGTTTGTTATCTCTAGAAGCACATGCAGTATCAGTCTTAGCTCGTTTCGGTAGTTTGTTCTGTTCTACAGCCTGGTCTGTGAGACGATGAGCCAGTCGAGTGGCTTGCTGGATAGTGCCAAGGTTAGCTGTGGTCATATGACTCTGAATTTCAGGCACCAGACCCTTGAGATACAGTTCGATGCGTTTGGTGGGAGGGTCTACCATAGTAGGACAAAGTGTGGCTAACTCGTTTGATCTCCTCGTATAAACTTCAATTTCAGACCCCACCATCTGTAGGTTGAGGAACTCTACCTCAAGTTTGTGGATGTCCTCTCGACTGCAAAACTCTTCCTTAATTAAGTCCTTGAACTCGTTCCAGGGGGTGGCATTAGCAGCTGCCAACCCTAACATCTGAACCTGTGCTTTCCACCAGGTTAATGCAGCACCTTCGAGTGTTCCAGTAGCAAACTTTACCCTACGTGACTCAGGGCAATCATGCACCTCGAAGTCAGTTTCGAGTCTCTCGAACCAATGGAGGAGGCCTTCAACCCCCTCAGTTCCACTGAAGGTACTAGGTTGGCAATCCTTGAGATTTTTGAAGGTGCAAGCAGGTGACTGAGCGTGTTGACCTCCTGCTTGTATGGCTGCCAGTGCCGCAGCAATTCGTTCATTAATGAGAGCCGTCAACTGGGCTTGTGTCATGTTGATATGTCCGGCCATGATCTTCATAGCAAATGTAACGTAAGTGAGAGAGGTTCGCGAATAGTGCGATGACAGAAGAGTGTAAGCACGTAGGTGTTCTCAAGCAATAACAAGTAGTGAGCAAAGTAATGTAAGCATACTACGAGCAAAGTTCTATGCAATTCTAGCAAGTAGGCAATAAACATAAACCTTATTACCTAGTATGTTGAGTCTTGCACGTGGAGCGAAGCGTCGTTGTGGATCGTTGAGAGCACTGTTCTGGTTATAGTCTGGTTTTAATAAAAACGTTTTCCCATATCAAAACCAAGTTCTCTAGAACCAATGGCTCTGATACCAATCTGTCACACCCCCAAAATCCACGTGCGGAGTATCACCGCTTGGGAGCGGGACTGACCAGGATCAAGCCACCAATCATATAGAACAATATATATATTAAAAGTAATTGCCATTAAACCAAACCAAATCCATATGAAAGGTGATCCAAAATCATAAGTAAGTTATCATTGTTTAGCGGAAGCGTATAATCAAAACCCAACATAATTAAGTACGAAACGTCATAAGTGTTTAATAAGATATTCACGATCCAAGCCCACAACGACCAGCTCCTCCATGTGCAAGCTGCATGTACCTAACGACCTGCAAGGCATGTAACAGAGGATCAACAACTAGTTGAGCGAGTTCACAGAAAGTAAATGCGTAATAGTAAGTTCGTATGTAACAGGTGGCTCTACTAGGCCGTTAGTACGTTCTATTGGTGGGGGCTTCCCATGTTGTATAACCACTAGACTATTCGTAACCATAAGTATCCTTCACAACCGAGGATAGTAGTAAGTATAAATACACGTAGGTTTTACGTGAGTATCCTTCACAACCGAGGATAGTGATAAGTATAAGTCTACGTAGATGGTAAGTATGTGTCCTGCACAACCGAGGACAGTGAATAGCATAAGTATGTGTCCTGCACAACCGAGGACAGTAAGAAACATAAGTATGTGTCCTGCACAACCGAGGACAGTAAGAAGCATATGCATATGTGGGCTTTACGCCTGTGTCCTGCACAACCGAGGACAGTAAGTAGTATAAGCATACGTAGGTTTACGTATGTGTCCTGCACAACCGAGGACGCTGGTATGGTAGTCTAGTGTTAGTGTCAGTACGAATCTATTCAACCTTATTCCTTCAATCCCATTCCCAAGCCCTTGGGAATCCCATGCCTTAGTAAGGGTGTGAACTCACCTTGGTCTGCTTGGTATGCTATGCTCTAGGGTTTAACAATTGCCTAAGTCCGTTACACACGACCTTGATTGATTCTAGATGGATTGGAAGATCAAACTTGTTGCAAAAGACTTGTGAAGCCAAGAATGATGAGAAGATGATTGTAGAGAGGATTAGGGAATGTGAGGGTACGTGTTTTGATTCTTGTGATGATTAGTGAATGATTAGGAAAAGAGATTAGGGTTAAGTATCTCTAGGATTTCACTAATTACCCATTACTTCCCTAAGTATCATAATTTACACATGTACACCATCTCATAACAATTTCACAGTTTCGCCACCAAGTTCATATATTTACCAAGTCTTTCACAACTAACAAACAACCATGCACAATCACACAATACGATTCATTGCATCAAGACGTGTAAAATTCCATAGCAATTAATTGTGCAAATAATCAACTAAACAATACAAGAACGTGCAATAAATGCGAAACAAAAATCTTGGAAATTCGAGTTGTCACAGTTTCCGCCATGGTTTGTTGTTTTACGTGGTCGGGGTGTGACAAGAAGAGTTCGTAAAAATAAAATAAATAAAAAAGGAAAAATAACACCGAGCAAAAAACAGACGTAAAATCGTTGAACCACGCATGTCTGTTGCAGCTTGTTAATGCGAAGAAATTAGACCGAAACGTAAAACATAGAAAATAATAACTAAGTTGATCTAGGACATGTGCCTTGCGACGAACTTATCAAATGGAGAAAAATAGAGGGGTTGTGACGGGTTTGTTAAACGGGAAAAAAACAGACGAAAAACGTTGAACCCCACACGTACGTTGTAGCGTGTTGACTTGCAAAATTTAGAATGTAAAACGAAAAACTTTAGAAAAATATAAAGTATGAGAGACCAAAGTTGAAAATAAAAAAAGTGTTGGGATTAAATTTTAAAGATGAAAAGCCTTGGGTTAAAAGTAAAAAAATAACCAATGATTTCTTGGGCTAGTGGTCAGGAGGGAGGGGGCTGGGAAGCTTTGCTTTTTCTTGGAGGTCTTGGGTTCAAATCCAGGCAATGGGGGATTTTAATACTAACTTGGTGATACTAACATACTAACTACTAACCCGATTAGCGATATCCTAACCATACGTCATTCAAAAAAAGTAAAAAAATTAAAGTGGTTAAATGTAAAAGATAAAAACCTTTGTATTGAAAATGAAAAGGTCAATTATATTTTGAAAGACCCCCAATGCATAAGGTGCAGCAACATAAAACAAGAAAGTGTTGCTAATTTATATTATAGTTTTTACTATTTGGGGATAACCTTTAGTTTAATTTAAATTATAAACAATAACAACAATGTTGTGAAACAATGGTTACTAGCAACCAATATATGAAGAAATAAAGATAAGAACAAGGATTATATGATCACAAGGACAAAGAGAGAAAACTTATTATCATTGAGTGTCAAAATATCAAATACAAGAAGCCTTTATTTATAGGTACATAATATTATCACAAACTTAATTATAACATGGGAGTTAGAATGTGGATTATAACAACCCTCATAAAACGCCCTAATTATACCGCGTATACACGTAAATGGACCCGTTTAACCTTAATTTCATAAAAAATCAAATTAAATAAGAAATAGGTATTGCTCGCGGGCCACAACTAGGTCCTAAGGGTGGCTTGCGGGGCGCGACAGCCCATAGATTGCCGGAGTCTCCTTGCGCCACGTGTCCTGGTATGTTTCGAGTCTAGGTGGTGAGAAGGCCACCCTAGCCGTAGCTAGGGGTCTCTCGCGGGGCGCGAAGGAAACCAAGTTGGGGCTCGCGGGGCACGAGCCAATCCAGATTTCCCCTATAAAAGGAGGCCTTCGGCCTCAGTTCAAATTCCTTCAATTCTTATTTTCTCTTAGCCTCTATTATAGCTAAAAAGTAGCTCGGTATTATACCCCTAAAACACGAAGCTCTGCCTTGTCGTAAGTATTTTAACCCCCGATCACTAATTCGTCACCCTACCCGATTGATCTAGGGCTCCGTAACGCATGTCAAGGCTCTGCCTGACTAAGTTCGTCGGAGTTCTGTCTCATGTTGTATGGCTAAGTGACTTGGGTTATCTTACTAACACGTGTGCATTGTCTATAATCAGGAAAAGCAACAGGAAGCTATAGAAACACCTAAGTCTACAAAGTGAGCCATTCTCTTTTTCTACCAAACTGTTTTACAAAACCTCAATTATTTTCAGTTATACTTACAGTGATTGAGTTTTTGTATTCTACAATTGCTGCCGGTATGTGGGTTTTGTATACAATACTAGTAAAGCGTTATTATTGGACAATGAGTTAGTTAATAGTAATATAACCACAGTCATGGAACTGCCAATATGACAAATACTGAATGAGTATATTGGTAGATATAAACATTGTATTCGCTGTAGGTCCCCTGGTTCGTACAGATCATCACAGAATTGTCAATCCAATCTAGAGTGCGGAATCCTCTAGAACAAATTAGCACAGAAACGAGTAGAAACAAAAATTTCTATAAAAGGGGTTTTTATTGATTATCTATCACAACGATTGCAATCAATCAAAACCCTAATTCATCCAAGCCCTAATGCCTTCACGAATTCTCTCTCACAAACTGTTTTAGCTGATTAACCTAAACCCTAATGCAAAGCTTTGGTTATATAACACAAGGTTGCAACTTGAGCTAGGGTTTCCTACATGGGCTAGGCCCAATTCGTCCCCCTTGACCCAATCTGGGTTTGGTTTAGCCCAAACACTATTATTTGACTAATACAAAGCTAAACCCGCTAACCGTTTATCGTTTTACTAATTACGAGATATCTAAAGACCAAATCTAAAAGCTGTTGTCACAAATATGCACCAACAAACTCCCCCTTGACAATAGATGTGACATTTGTGCCTTTACAACCATCATACAAATACGAATCAAATCAAATCAAATCTTATGTTTCACTCTCGAGATTTGTACAACTACATATGACATTACACATATCAAATTTCGTATGATTTCGAACTCTCGAGAAGCTTTTCTTGAAGTTTTACGTAAACTATTAGGCAAACGTAATCAGTTTAACGCAATGTACACTCCAGAATAGTGACATAAGCTAAACATACCCAAAATATCCTTTACATAACTTAGAAATAAGTTGTGAAGGGTTTGGTATGTCAAAAACAAGTTTATTAGATCACAGGGACTATTTGCGACAAACTGCAAAAAATCTACCAATTCGCGTAGCAACATACACTCTGGAACAAGGTCATAAGCTAAACATACCTTAAATACCCTTTACATAGTTTAGAAGTAAGTTTTGAGGGGTTCGGTATGTGAAAATACGCTTATTTGATCACAGGGACTAAAAGCGTCAAAACTGTGAAAGTATGCAAATGCGCACATATCTTGCGTTCTGACCATATCCGGACATCCAAAAATGTTTGTAATCACTAAAATATTGTATTTTAGTGATGGGAATGCAAAAATACCATTCATCACGTAATTTGGATCGTTTTCGCGTCCGTTCGAGTTTCGTCGTAATTAACCGAACAACGCGATCGTACGATCAAACAAACCGACATACACAATATACCGAAGCATATTTCAAGTCCCCTATGCTTTAGCATCCTTTTAGAGCTTTGAAATGAGTTAACGGAGGTTAAACGCGTTGAAAAACAAGTTTCGGAGTTGTAGGGACCTGTTCTACCAAGTTTGGAAACTTCTGGTCTGCGTTCTCTGGCGGGCCGCAACTCCTGAGGCCTTACTGGGTCGCGGGCCGCGAGACCTGGAGCTGGCAGAAACCAGTTTTTCCTGAAATCAGCTGAATTCCATGGTTTTGGCTGGTTGTTTCTTTGTTTGAGGACCAAGTTAAGTATTCTCCAAGTCCACTAATCAGCCCCTAACACATGGATGGTGAGGATCATGTTGTCACACCCCGACCGCGTTAAAACAACGAAACCACGGCGGAAACGTCGAGGAGTGGAGTAACAGAATCATTGTTTCACAACACATGGATTAAAGTTTCGTTTTATTGAATTATTAAACGTTTAACATCGTCTTAAAGTAAAACAACAAGTTCAAACACATTCTCTTTCTTGTTTTGTAGTCACTAATGCCTCGTCCATTCCTACGTGAGCATGCATCTTAATCATCATCAACATCATCAAAAACACCACCTGAAACATATGTGAAAATAAAGTCAGCATAAAATACCGGCGAGCACATAGGTTTTGGGTGTATGTCAAATTCATGGCTTGTATACATGTTACAATACCTCGTACGACTACTAGAGTCGATATTTTAAAACCTTGTATTGAAAAGTGTTTGGTATTGTAATATGATTAACCAACCTAAACAAGTTGGTTAAATATTTATGAAAACCTCATTGCCTGAATCTTGACTCAAAACATTTGTTTTTGTAAACCAAATTGTAAATCGTTCTTATAATAAAACTCGTATGGTTTATATCATTTAGTAAACATCGTTGTGTGTCATCGTTTGGAATCGTTCGTTCCAGTGAACTAAATAATGCCACGGAATATAATATGATAAAAGCACTTATATATAAGAAGTACCAGCGGCGTATCTACCATGCTTTTATCATATTACACCCGTCCCGTTATCTAATCACATACCAAAAACCAATCATTCAATTGTACTTGTTCTCAATCGTTCGTGTTATCAAAACCAATCGTTCAAATCGTTTAACTTGTTTGTGTTATAAACCATCATTCAATCGTTCAAATCGTTCGTGTTTTAATTGTGAAAACTAACTTTTGATCATTCTCATTGAATACATTCAAAGCTGTGTTCTGACTCGTTCCCAATCGTTCAACTCGTATTAACAAACCACCAAAGGGTATGTTAACAATCATCAAGTTCTGTCAATACCCACATTACCCCCATACATAACCATGGCGATAATCCGAAAACGGGATTTGTCAGATCCTATGGTACCATAACATACTACTGGTCAGCTCGGCCAAAGCTAATGAATGTCATTCGTGTTATGTAATAACGTCCCAACAAGTTCGTTCACATTATCGAAATCGTTGTGTTTAATATAAACCATAGTATTCATTTTTGAAAACATCGAAATCGTTTAGCACATATGAATCACCCCAAAACAATTGAAAGCAGTAAAATAGGGGAACTATGTACTCACTTGAGATTGCAATGTATCCTCGATTAAAGTGAACTAACAAGCTCGGCCAAATCATGGAATTCAAGTGGCACCTAGTAATCGGATCACTATGTTAATAAATCGACACCTAAATCGGGAGATCGGGTAGAATGAGGTTTCGTATGCCAAATATGTATTGGAACTCATGTGATATGGTTTAACAAAGCCTACATTCTGATTCAGAACCTATCCTAAGTGCTTATGACGCGTTATGACCCGTTAAGGTAGTCTACGCTACTTTAACACGTCATTTGCGCAAAAGCGCATTCGGATAGCCTAACTAGTCCTATGACAAGTATTATATGCCCTAACATGTTTAATAGTATTGCATAATCAGTTTAAGTGTCAAAAATTAAGTTACATACGCTTAAATTCAAATTATGCATGAAAACGGCATTTTGGTCATTTTCCTAAGGCATATAAACTACCTATCATACAACTAATTAAACTAAGTGACCATAAGGTATAACCTCGGAAGGTTATTCCCTATACAACTATGGTCACAAAATATGTTTGGTCGGATCCTAAAGATCGACCAAACGGGTCGGGTTCGAAAGTCTAAGCGGTTGTTTAGACCGCTTGACTTACGACCCTAAACAAGCACTACACTAAAAATGACGAGTTAAACATGTTAAAACATGTTTAACTAAGTTAGAAAACTGGTTTGATATCAAAACAAAGTGTTTTGATACCTGAAAATAGTTTCGTCACAAAATGCACATAATCGTGCATTTTGACCGAAACTTTGACTCGTCACTTCGACTAATCAACGTGGTAATCAATAGGTATAGTCACAAGGGACTATAACCATCGTGATTACACTCATGTTTCAAAGTTCAAACAAACTATGTCTTGACCAAATCATGGTCAAAGCAAACAAGATATGAAAGAACACTTACAAGTTTTCAAGGCTGAAAAAGAAGACAAAGAATACTTCAAGTAGGAGGCCTTCAACAATTGTGAGAGCTTCCAATCAGAGATTCAGTGAAAGAAAATTGAATGAGCAAAGATTTGAGCAAAAGAAGTGGGTATTTATAGGAAGTTATGAACCATTTGATCAATGCCAAGTGTTTTTGCATGGATCAAAGCATGATATTGACCCTACAAATGTTATAATCTGATTAGGGGACTTGATGAGCACAAAAACCAGCCCATATGTTGCTAAAACAAGGATTAAAAACCATTACAGCAGGCTATTTTGAATACAATGAATCTGCCATATACAGCTATCGCACCCCGCGAACTAGTATAGACAGAAGTTTCAAATTTGGCAGAACAGGCCCCTTCATGCTATAAAGTTGATTTTCGACACGTTTAACCCCCGTTAACCCAATTTTAAGGCTCTACAAGGATGTTAAAGCATAGGGGACTTGAAATATGCTTGAAAATATTACGGATGTCGGTTCGTTTGGTCGTACGGTCGCGTTATTCGGTTAATTACGACGAAAACTCGAACGGACGCGAAAACGATCTAAATTACGCATCACTAAAATAAAATATTTTAATGATTACAAAAATTTTTGGATGTCCGGATATGGTCAGAACGTAAGATATATGCATAAATGTAAACTTATGCAGTTTTTGACGCTTTTAGTCCCTATTGATCAAATAAGCGCATTTTCGCGTACCGAACCCTTCAAAGCTTATTTCTAAGCTATGTAAAGGATATTTAGGGTATGTTTAGCTTATGATCTTGTTTCGGAGTGTACGTTGTGTAACACCCCGTGTTTCGAAAGTCAAAGTCAAATTCGAGATTGAAGTCAAAGGGAGACAAGATTGCTAATTGCAATCTGTCACTCCTTGCTCAATTCCTGTTTTAACTTCTTTGACTTGTAATTATTCTATTTTATGCTTTACGTTAGTTGTATTATGTGGAGTACTTATTAATAATCGAGGTTTATTCGATATTTATCGCATGTTTTATGGCTTTATCGCTTATTGCAATCGCACTCACAACTCGAATTACGCGTTCTGGATATTGTTTTATGTGTGTGTGCCTTTTATGTGTTACTTGTGCATGTTTACTTATGTTTATGTTGTGGTGAATAATCGAAACGCAATCGAAACTCAATCGTAATCGAATCGCCAACGCTAAACGCAAGTGAATTAAGGATGATTGTATGTTGATATAGTAGTTGGGATTAAAAGTAATTTGAATAGGAGACTCTATCGCATCGCAACGCTCTAAACACGAATCGAAATCGCAAAACTCATCGCGCCGTGCCCTCCAACCGAGTGGCCAGCCGATCGAACTGCCACCCAGTCGGGCTGCCATCCGATCGAGGTGCCACTCGATTGGGCTGTCACCCGACCAGGGTACCGCTCGATCAACCCGCCCTTTCCACTTATGGTAAGCCTATAAATACCCCTGTCAACATCACAAACTTACCATTTTCGGCACCTCTCGTCCGACCAGCGTTCTTGCCCACTTTTCTTCAGATTTCTCACGATTCTTGTAAGTTTTCCATCTAAATCTTGTACTTTCTTGATCTACACGCACTCCTACACCTTTCTATCTTTTGAATCTTAACTTTTAACCGTGAAATCACTAGATTTGAGGTGTTCTAGGATGATGTCATCATGGTGTTCTTATGAACTTCATGTTTTGGCTTCAATCCACTAAGAACAACTTAGATCTGAATGATTTCCACACCAATAAACAAAGATCTTGCATAGATCTGAACATATTCACGGTGAAAAGGATTGAAAGATGGTTTTTCCAACTTTCTTTCAACTCTTTTACACTCAATGCACTCAAAATCGATAGAATCGGAGCTTGTTCTGATCTTCTACTCTTTCTTGAGAATGTGTCGGTTCAAGATCTGCGTTCTATCCACGAGATTACCGATTTCGGGTTAAACATGGGACACCGTCTCGAACAGTTAACTGGTCGGATTTGGGTGGTTCCTGTCCGATCAGGATTACCAAGTATTGACGAAGTTTCTGTTGCTTAACGCGTTATCAAAACATCTCGATAAAACGACAAGCTATCAAAATAACCAAGTGTAAGACGATCAGGTCGACCAGGACGGAATGCCGTCCGATCGGACCACCGTCCGATCGGATTGTCACCCGATCGGGTTGCCACCCGATCGACTTGCACCTTGGCCCCACACTTAACTTCTATTTCAAAATTTCAAGAAGTTTTGAACGCCGAACGGATTGCCACCCGATCGACCGACCATCTGACCATGTGATGTTTTGAAACTTCAATACTTAAACAATTTATGACATGTTCAATCCCAGTGGATTGCCATCCGATCGGACTACAGCCCGATCGAGTGACAAACTGCTGTGAACTTGTTCTCACTAAGGTGTCCAACCAATCGGATTGTCGTCCGATCGAACAGTTGTTCGATCGATCGACCTGAAAGGTAGAGATACTTCTATGTTTTCAAAATGCTACAACAAAAACTTCAAAAGACAAGCCATCATATACAAACACATCCTTCACAAAAGAAGTAACAATCCACTCGAAAGTTTACCCGAACGACCGGCCACCCGATCGGATTGCCATCCGATCGGATTGCTGTTCGGCCCATTAACGCTTTGTATCGCTTTACGCGCCGCTTATCATTTATACTATCGTTCTGATCAGGCTAATCTTACTCTCTAGCGCTCCCTTCAATCCATCAATCGCTGTGAGTATACTCGATCCCTTTTTGCTTTACGCACTTTTGGGTGTTACATACGTTACTTATTCTAAATCACATCGAACACACTACGCAATACTTTAAACACTAACCGATTACCGCATGTTATACGTGACTTAATGAATGCTTGTTTGTTATGTTTACACATGGAATGTTGTCTACCTGCCTTAGCAACGATAGTACTATTTGTTTGGACTCAGCACCTGTTCACTCAGGGGTTGTTAAGGACAATTTGTTACATGGCTCACAGTGGTGAGTGTGTATTACGAACTGCCTTGGGTTATCAACCCGTAGTCATCGGTGTCGATAGGTTCATGTCGATAACTAACATGCCTCCTTTTACACTGTGTACGTGCTGGTTATGCGTAACGATTTCGAACTCTATTATATCTATTAAACTTGTATGCTCACCTTTACACTAAGTGTATTGACTTCTACTTTAACGTATGTGATAGGTGCTTAGGATGCTTATTTGCTTAGCTTGCTGTGAAATCGAGGCTAGGAAAGACCTAGAAACAAATAAATAATTGTCTGTATTTTGAAATCTGAGTTGTCGGAACAGAACAATTTGACTAGATCTTGTCCATAATAATTATGTTATCTTTTATGACATGGTATGGGACATGTTGCTTTAAATAATTGGTAATTGTAGTTGTTATGGAAACTTCTGGACAATCTGTTTCGCTCAGTGCCGCGCCCCGATGATTCCGCCATCGGTTGGGGTGTGACAGATTGGTATCAGAGCCATAACTATAGGGAATTAGGCAAGACTCGACCTAGTCCGGGTCGATGTCTTAGAAACGACCTAGTCTATAGTTAGGTACCAACAGACCGACTTGTGCGTACCCTTACGAGCATTGTACGAGCTTGCTTGCTCTTCTCGCTGTTCTCGCCTACGCTACATTACCACCGCACTTTAGTTTTCGAAAAGGCGATTAGGTCGAGATTAGGTGTGAAAACCGCAAACTCTCGACTAAATTGTTTTTTCGACCCGCATTTTTATCTATAAACACGAGAATTTGCGTTGAATCAGGAGTGAAATCCATACTTTGACGCATAGTTCTCCTTTATTCTATCGAAACAGGAATGAAGTTGTTAAGTTAGGGGTGAAACCCGAACCTTGACGACTTATTCCGCCCTATTTTATTTTTACAGAACTCTCACCAAAGTCTCGACGGACTCCAACGACTTGAAGTCACGATACGACTGGAGGGATGCGTGCCGATCGCCCAGATTCGAGGCGAGAGCACAGTCCCGAAGGCCAAAGTGTGTACCAAGAGTCCTTGTGAATAGTCGAATCACTTTGGTTAGTCGATGTCTATATAGCCGCAGACAATCTATTTCTCGTATTTTATGTGTTTCGATTCTGAGCTCGCTACTGCCGACTCTGATATTTCGTCATTTTATGTGAATTTTATGTGTTTTATGTGAATTATCTGTTATGTGTTACGATTTTTGGTGATTTATTCGCTTTTCGCTATTGCTTTGATCAACACACACGACGCACTGCACTTCTACCTCAAAACGCTGACAAATCGCTACTACATGAGAAACGACTTATGACATGATGATTGCCATGATATTCGCTTATGCTATACTACTCGCTATGTTAATCGCGATCGGTATTTTTCGAACGCTCGCGGACTTTGAATGATAGGTTTCTGTATTCTGACTGCCTCTTGTGATTACGTGCTTGTCAGTTTCTGTGCCTTACGTGCTTATGTGCTTCTGTGCTTATGTGAATCTGTGATTATGTGCCTATGTGGTTACGTGATTAAATGTGTTCCTGAGCTTTAGTAGTATTAAACGTGTGAGGTCAGATTTGACTATACTGTGTTTGAGTCTTCTGGCGATGTCTATTGCAGACAATGTCGTCATCTGGATCCCGTCACACTCGCACTACTCGCCAAAACCAGAAAGACAAACACCTTGCTGCTCTTGTCGCCAAGCAAATGGCAAAGGCTGTTCCTCAGATCGTGAGTGAACTGTATAAGAACATGAGCAAATCGTCTAAAGAATCCAGGACCGAGACTCCCAAAGATGCTTTCAGCTTCAAACAGTTCAAGGCATGCGGACCGAAATAGTTCACTGGCGAAGATGGCCCTACGACCTTGTTTCAATGGTTTGACTCCATCGAAGTCACCCTGCGACAGAGCGGATGTCCTGACAATCTCCGCACACTGAATGCGACTGGCGTCTTCCAGTCCCGCGCACTAGACTGCTGGACGGCTGAAAGGAACAAGCGCGGAAATGATGTAGCCTATGGTCTGTCATGGGACGAGTTGAAGAACGTTATGCTCGACGAGTTCTGCCCTCCCCATGAGCACCAAAAGCTGGAGGATGAATTCTGGCATCTGAAGCAGAAAGATGGTGACAACGCTGCCCTGACTGCTTGCTTCAAGCAGCTCAATATCATCTGCCCCGATCAAGTGAAGACCACCGACATGACAATCAAGAAGTACATCCGCGCTCTGCCGGATTGTGTTGCAGATTTTGTGCATACTTCAAAGCCAGCAACAATCGAAGAAACTTATTTGCTTGCCGCTGAAATCAACGACAAGCGAGTAAAAGCTGGTTTTTGGGATAAAGCTTCAAAGAACCTGCACCAAGCCACCGCCGCACCATCTGCTGACACCGCAACCGCATCGCAGTCATCCAAGTCCTCTCGCCGCAAGAGGAAGAACAACAACAACAGCTCCAGCAACAAGAACTGTGCTGTTACGACCACTGCTGCTCCACTCCAAGCTGTACCGGCTCAGCAGCAACCCCAGAACCGATCAGCTCCAGCGCCAATCACCTATGCACCGCCTGCAAAGCGTGCATACACAGGCCCTCACCCTGCCTGCCCAACCTGTACTTATCATCACCCGGTGGGTATCGCCTGCCGATTTTGCATGCACTGCAATATGTACGACCACTTCACCGCTAACTGCCGTACTGGTCCTCGCCAAGCACCAGCTCAAGCTACTGCTCATCAAACTATACTTCCAGCTCCTCAAGGCCAACAAGCGGCTCAGGCACCCGTGGTCAACGCCAGAGTCTGCTTTGCGTGTGGTGATCCCAACCACTTCGCGAACATGTGCCCGAACAGGGTTGTGAAACAAGAGCCCCAGCAGCAGTAGCCTCAGCAACAGCAACAACAGCAGCAACAGCCTCAACAGCAACAGCAACAAGCCGCCCGCGCCAGAACCTTCAACATCAACTCGCGCCAAGCCCAAGCCGACAACAATGTGGTTAATGGTACGTTTCTCGTAAACGGTATTCATGTTTTGTGTTTATTTGATACTGGAGCCGATAACTGTTTTGTGTCGTTTGAATTCGAGAAGCTCCTAAATCGTAAGCGCTCCCATCTCCCCTCGACATTCGATGTCGAAGTCGCCACCAGAAGAACTGTCGCCGTTAATTATGTTCCTCGTGATTGTACTCTTGAGATCAATAATCACATCTTTCCGATTGATCTCATTCCGATGCAGCTCGGAAGTTTTGACGTCTATAGTAGGCATGGACTTTCTTCGTGAAAACCATGCTAAAGTTGTGTGCTTTGATAAGATGATTCGATTCGCGCTCGCTAATGGTGATGTATTATATGTTTATGGTGAAACTCCCTCGAAAGGTCTTAAGCTCATGTCATGTGTCCAAGCTAGCAAGTATCTCCGCAAGGAATACAGAGCTTTCTTGGCTAACATGGTAGTAGCGGAGGAGGTAAAGAAAGGAAAGACAGAAGTGAAAGACGTTCCTGCGGTTCATGAATTTCCTAATGTGTTTCCTAATGATCTTTCCGGACTCCCGCCAAGTCGTGATATCGACTTTCGTATCAACCTCATTCCTGGAGCAAACCCTGTTGCTAGAGCTCCTTATCGACTCGCTTCGTCCGAAATGCGTGAACTCTCGAGTCAGCTCCAGGAATTGCTTGATAAAGGCTTCATTTGCCCGAGCACCTCTCCATGGGGCGCACCAGTCCTTTTCGTCAAAAAGAAGGATGGGTCGTTCAGGATGTGCATCGACTATCGGGAGTTGAATAAGTTGACGATCAAGAATCGCTATCCCCTGCCTCGAATTGATGATTTGTTTGACCAGCTACAAGGTGCTACGTGTTTCCCAAAGATCGATCTACGCTCAGGCTATCACCAACTACGTATCCAAGAGGAGGTGATACCCAAAACCGCTTTTCGCACTCGATACGGCCACTATGAGTTCGTTGTTATGCCTTTTGGTTTAACCAACGCACCCGCGGTTTTCATGGACCTGATGAATCGGGTGTGTAAACCATTTCTTGACTGCTTCGTCATCGTGTTCATCTATGATATCCTGGTCTATTCCAAATCGAAAGCCGAACACGCGCAACATCTACGTTTGGTTCTCGAGCTACTCCAAGGAAATCGACTCTATGCCAAGTTCCCCAAGTGCGAATTTTGGTTGGAGGAGGTTCAATTGCTCGGTCACATTGTCAATAGTCAAGGTATTAATGTCGATCCCGCGAAGATTGAAGCAGTTAAGAGTTGGGTTACACCGAAGAACCCGTCTGAAGTCCGTTCTTTTCTCGGACTAGCGGGCTACTATCGTCGATTATCGAAGGGTTCTCTAAAATCGCTGTGCCGCTTACCGCTCTCACGCATAAAGACAAGTCTTTTGTTTGGGGAACCGAACAAGAGTCTGCTTTCCAAACCCTCAAGCACATGCTTTGCAATGCCCCAATCCTCACTTTACCCGACGGAAACGACGACTTTATCGTCTATTGCGATGCCTCGAACCTTGGTCTTGGTTGTGTTCTCATCAACACGACAAGGTTATCGCTTACGCATCTCGTCAGCTCAAGATCCACGAGAAGAACTATACAACCCACGACCTCGAGCTAGGCGCAGTTGTTTTTGCGTTAAAGATTTGGTGACACTACCTATACGGTACCAAGTGTACGATCTTCACCGATCATAGGAGCCTACAACATATCTTTGATCAGAAATAACTTAATATGCGTCAACGCTGATGGGTAAAACTTCTCAACGATTATGACTGTGAGATTCGTTATCACCCGGGTAAAGCAAATGTCGTTGCCGACGCTCTAAGCCGACGAAGCTATTTGCATAATGCTTGTAATGTTCCAGCCCATCATCATCTCGAAACCCTCATCCGCGAAGCCCAGCATGCGTTTTTACTAAACGCACTTTGAAGAAGGAAAGAATCCACCACGATGGAGCCCATCTTGTTAATAAATCGAATGGGATATTCCATTATCTGGACCGAATTTGGATCCCTAAGTGGACCGATTTGCGACAGATTTTGATGGACAAAGCCCACAAATCTTGGTATTCTATGCATCCCAGTGCCGATAAAATGTACCAGGACCTTCGCTACAAGTACTGGTGGTCGGGCATGAAGAGGGATATCGCTCTCTACGTCGGAAGATGCCTAACTTGCTCAAAAGTCAAGGCTGAACACCAAAGACCCTCTGGCTTACTTGAACAACCTGTTGGGATTGAACCCTACCAGAGGAACAGATAATGAAAGCCAAAACTGGATCACATCAGTGGACTCACAATAAGCAGCAGTTTACACTTTGCTTTCCCCTTGAAGGTGGCTCAAACATCTGATATGCTCCAAAGTACTGCCTCTATCAACATCTGCTGACCTACAACTGCTGATCAACACAAAGACGGATGAAGACTAAAAGCCCTGCTGTTCAATCTGCTGCCTTGAGTCAAGCACTTCTGATCATGACAAGTACTGCTGGGTTCACAGCAGTAGAATGATGGAGCAGCAGTTTTATTCATCTCATGTAATGTAATGCAATATCAGTAGTTAGCAAAGCAGTAGTTGTATAGATCAGTAGATAGAGTTGTTAGGTTGTTAGATGTCACTTTCATGGTGATGTCAGCTGAGATGCTTCAGTGGTTTGGATTGTCTATAAATGTAACAGTACTCTGTACTATTACACTTGATCGTTTTGAGTGAGTTCTTCTCCTCAATTCAATCCTTTCATCTTGTGCAACCAACCTTGGGGTATCAGGCTGAGGGGGAGTTTAGTTATGTAAGCATGCTTGTAATCTTTTGATTTTCATTGTAATCATTCAACTTAATGAGAAAGCATGTGTTTATCAAACTATTCTCTTCTTTGATTATGTTTATAAAGTTTGTATTCATTTCCGCTGCACTTTACATTGTTTTATGTCCATTGATTTGTCAAATTCTTACAAACAAGCATAATCATGACAGCCTCCGATCCTAACAATTGGTATCAGAGCATGGACAGTCAAATTCGATCTAACAATCAATTTGACATAACAGTTCAGCTCAAAATTCATTGATACTAAGGTTGATTGTATTTAGTTGAAAAACAGAACAAGTGAAATCATGTTCAAAATGATGAATCCGATTCTCAGTAAAACAACCAAGATGTCATAAGATTCACAAATTTCAAACAACAAGTGATGTCATGCACAAATCGCTCACAGTGTCCAGATCTGGAAACTTATCTGGTAACTATGATATATCTTCATTCAAAATTGATTTCAACTATTGTTATGAAATTTGTGATGATTTCATCACGTTTTATGCTAAAGTATGAACCTCAGATTGACAAAACCTATGTTCATAATAAACACTAGTGTTTTGCTAACTTAGAAAGAGGGAAATAAAACTTTAGTCATGAAATCTTTTGTGTTAAAAGGCAGGTTGAGAATCCTCAAAAGGATCAAATCTACTCTGTTAAAACACATGAAGAAAATCTGGGGTCAAAACTGTCCATATCATATGTAATGTGAGAACTGGTAATAAAACATGTACAAATGTAGCCAGATCTCTCAAAACATTGCTGAAAATGATTTTGGATTGAGGATTCTTTCATAAAAACCTCCCAGTAAGTAATTTATTACTTATGAATGGGAAGGGTAAAAAGGGAAGAAAGAAAATGAACAAAACTCAAAAGTGTGCTTATCTCAAAACTCTTGAAGCCAAAAGAAAAAGAGTATAAGCATAAAACACTTATGAGGTCAAAGTGAGGTAAACAGTGGTCATCATGCAACTGTGTGCTTTCATCAAATACAGGAATCGTTCAGGTAACAATGGCATCTCCAGTAATTGTCCTTAAAAGGAGAATTTACAATCAATTGTCAAGAAAATGACCCTAAAACAATGGTCAAAATAAATTGAGAATGATATGATCATGTTCTTACTTGAAAAGCTGTCAGATCCTTTTGATGTTATTTTCAAAACATCCTTTAACTATTTCTTAAGGTGTTTTTCTCAAATAAAACCGGATATATTACTTCATTTTCTTTGAATAATATATTTTGGACCTTTACTCATTTTTATAGTAAAATGTTCATCTCTGGTCAGGATGTAATTTCCTTAATTTTGTGAGAAATTACTATTCCTAAAACTAATCAAAAGGAAATGATACACATGTCAAGGTCATGTCAAGCTCAAGTTAGTTTATCACTAATCAAAAATTGATTGTAAAATGTTTTTGAAATACTAAGATACTCATGTTCTAATTCAAATAATTAGACATAAAATGAGTAGCCTTAGTAGAAAAGTCTTCATCTCTAGGATGCTAAACTATTGTCAGAGATACTGAACATGTGGCAAAACCTTGAACAAAGATTTCTAAGATAACTGCTGGCAATTTAAACTTGATAATTTACATCTAAAATGTATATTGTTAAGCATAGCATTCCTGAAGCTAAACAGATGTTGGACATGATATTGAGTTCACACAAGGCAAAATAAATTCCTACATCTGAACAAGCAGATGCTAACATTATTTGTCAAAAGTTAAACCATTGCTGCACTAACAGTTGTTGTACAAATGGTCCTCATTTTTCTACCACTGTTCTCCCTTAACTGCTGTCGTGCCTTAACATCTGCTCCCTAATATCTGTCCACAGCTAAAAGTCAACCCCTGTTCTCAGTTTCCTTTGATAAGCACTGATGTTCAAAATCCGTGTTGTATCCACTGATATGCCATCCACTGATGGTAAAAATCACCCACTGCATCATTTATTACTGTTGTAACCACTGATATTTGTTTCATCAGTGGCCCCCCAAAACAACTGTCCTCCATTATTTACTCTTTCATCAGGGGTTGGCACGTGGTCAGCTTTTAGCCGTCAGATCATTATAACCACTGCCACATCAGCATTAACACCCCGAAAATATTGATGTTACATTTTTAAATTAAATACTAGTAGTAAGTTAAGATAAAAGACTAGGAAAGATAACCTAGTTAGTAGAAATCTTAACATAATATGACAAAGTTTAATAAAAAACCCTTGTTCTATAGCCCATGTATAATTGAGGGACCAAAATTGTCAATTCTGGAACTTAAATTATTATTAGTAAAAATAACACACTAAACACACACCTAAGTGTGTGTTTAATCGATCAGAACGCAGGAACAAAGGGGATTTCTCCTCAAACCCTAATGTTCATAAAATCCATCAATTGAAGGTTCAAATCGAGTCCGAATTGAAATCTGAATATAGATTTGTGATCACCTTGACTAAGGGATCGTAAGGTATGCAAAATTTCATGATTTGGTTCTACCTTAGATTTTAGGTAAAATCATGAGGTTCAAATCTGAGCATGCATGATGTCTGTTTTAATTGAAATAGTGTATAGGGATGAACCCTAGTAGATTTCTCGTTGAAATTTGGTTTAATTCTTGTAAAGTTCATGATCACCATTAGAGGTGATATGTGGGTTTTTGTAGAAAAGTATGAGACATTAGGATTTTGAGGTATCCTAGAGTAATTCAAGCTTTATGAACAAGATTCAGAAATTATTGATGTAAAAATTTAGCGAAATTGCTTAAATTGATGTTTGCTATGGCTAAATCATGAATGTTAAACTTAGTCACAAATTGTAAGAAATTACGCACACAAGATGCTTGATAAAATGCCTAAAAGACATTGATCGACACAAATGTGGTGTTGGTTAAGTAACAAGCTTAATCATGAGCCGAATGGTTCTAATGATAAATTGGCTTGTATGTTTTAGGCAACACGAGCGAGGCGTCGGGAAATCAAGCCGGTGCGGACGCTCGCCAAAAGGGAAAGCTCTAAGGTACGTGGTTAACGCTACTATAATGTTGATGATCTAGTTTTCATTTTAATGGTTTACTAGTTATGAATAATAGAGAGTCGTGATGGTTTGGTTGCTTGAAATGAGGGACCTCATAATAGCAACCAAAATGAGCTATAGTGGTGGGTACAAACCGGGTAACGGGAGTACCTCATCCGTAGTCCATAAACCCGTGTGTCGGGTAATGGGAAGAATATTATTTGTCACGCAAACCGGAAATGGGAGCGTGTGGGTTGAAGTAAGGGATCCTAAACGGATCATAATTGCTGTAAAGGAATACCCCGTGCTGTGCTTTGATGTCCTTAAAGTGCAGGAATTGGTATAAACGGGTCAAAACAGCAAACAGGAAGGATATGCAGAGACTACCGTAAATTACGGTACCACCGTAATTTACGGTAGAGAGTAAACCTTTACGGTGGTTCTCTACTGATTTACGGTAGAACCATAAACGTCCAGCTCTCACCGTAAATTACGGTGACCACCGTAATTTACGGTGGAGTCCAGCTAAAAATGTCAAGTTTTGTATAATTTCATATTTTGAATCCGATTTAAAAGCATACTTAATTATGTGAAATTTGAGGGATTCTAACCTTGATATTTTGTTAAATTTCCAGCTTTAAAGTAAGTCAATCAAATGGATGGTGATCAACGCAAGGCTTCGGAACCGAACACAATCAAGAAGTTGTTCTTCACTTTTGTCTTAGATGTTCGCTAGTGATAATTTTGTAATGAAAGGAATACTTATGTATCCTTGTTGTGTTGTGATGGTTTTCAAACACTTATGTTCTAAACTAGAATTAAAATTTGTGTTTGTGTTTTAAATGATTATGATCCTTCTTGTCTAGTCGGTATAAATATTGGGCATTTTAATTGGAGTGTTACAAGTTGGTATTCAGAGCTAAGGTTAAAGAGAATTGTGTTCGGTTCAAGGCTTGATCAACATCCGGTAAGAATTTATTTAAAGCAAATTAAATTTAAAAAGATTAAAAAGGGTAATGATTTGTTGTGTATGGGAGGAGTATAGTGATATACTCGAACCCGGGAAATACACTTAGTATAAATGATAAGGCAAAGTTACATACTTGGCCGAATAATGAGTACGAAGTCTCATGTAAAGGCATGAGAGCGATTGAACAAGATTATTTATTGAATCACTTTAACATTTCAGTAAGAAGATGTCGGGAGGTGCTAGTGACAATGTTCTATCCCTCACTACCGACGAGTTGAAAGAGAAGATTGCCGAGGAAGTTGGAAGGGCCATCGAATTTAGCCTACCAAGATTTGTGGAAAGAATGCAAAACACCTTACTTTCGACTATGGAGGAAAGAATTGGTGAATTAAGAGAAGACCTTACCAGTGATAGAGGCAAGGCTAAGGAAAAGAAAGGTTGTTCTTACAACAAGTTTATGGTGTGCAAGCCCCCGATTTTCAATGGAGAGGTAGATCCAATTGCTTGTCAAAGGTGGATAAGCGATATTGAAGGTGTTTTCGAACGCACGCATTGTGATGAAAGTGACTTCGTGGCGTATGGAACTGGCCAACTTAGAGGCCAAGCCAAGGATTGGTGGGACAACCTCAGAAACGAAAGGGGTGTTGAAACAATAAGGGCAATGACTTGGGAAGATTTCAAAGTACCATTCCTCAAACATCATAGCCCCAAGGCAGTGATAAATAAGATAAAGGAGGAATTTATGCAATTGAGGCAAAAGGGTGAAACCGTTGATAAAATTACGGGGATGTTCATGGATAAGCTCAAGTTTTGTGATGACTTAGTCAAAACTGAAGAACAGAAAATCTATTATTATCACACCGTGCTTAGGGCTGAATATAGGGAGTTCATGACCCCCTCACATTATGAAAGCCTCACCGATATAATCAATGCGGCGCGGGAACGCGAGATTGAACTAAAAAGGCAAGTTGAAAGAGGTGAGAGGAGGGCCTTGGATGAAAACCCGAGTCCCGCAAAGAAGCCAAAGGTAGCTGAATCTTCGAAGAAGGGAAGTGCAAAAGGAGGTTCTCCGAGTTGCAAAACATGTGGACGCACTCATAAGGGTGAATGCTACTTCAAGAATAAACCTTGTGTGGCATGTGGCAAGATAGGGCATGGGGTTGCAAATTGCCCAGACAAAGTAACGGTGTGCTATAAATGTTACCAACCGGGTCATAAAAAGTCAGAATGTCCGGAATTAGTGGGAAAGAAAGAGAGTGCCGACTCTAGGGATGAGACCCCAAAAGCTAAGGCAAGGTCGTTCTAAATCACTGCTGCTGAAGCAAAAATGGAACCTGACGTGGTTACAGGTATATTTACTATAAATTCGATCCTTGCACGTGTTTTATTTGATACAGGTGCGAATAAGTCTTTTGTTTCACATAGATTTATTCAAAACCCAATGTTTACATTAACGAAATTACCTATGCCAATGGAAGTAGAAGTAGGTAATAACAAAAGTTTTCTTGTTTGTGATGTATGTCGGGAATGCAAATTGAATATCGATGGCGAGGAATACTCCATTGATTTAATACCCATGTCCATGGGTGAATTTCAAGTGGTCGTCAGAATGGATTGGCTATCCAGCTACCATGCTAAGGTGATATGCTTACGTAAGGAGATACACCTAACGTCTCCGAGCGGAAGGCGTGTCATCATCTATGGGGAGAAGGCTTGTAATCCTATGATATGCTCGATGATAGAAGCCCGCAAGTTTATACTACACGGGTGTAAGGCATATTTAACTTATATACGTGACGTCGAAAAAGAAACGCCAAGAATCGAAGACGTACCTGTGGTGCGTGAATTTAAAGATGTCTTTCCCGAAGATCTTCCGGGAATGCCACCAGAGCGTGAAATAGAGTTCGGGATTGAGCTGACCCCGGGTGCTAAACCGGTTGCTAAGGCACCGTATAGATTGGCACCTTCGGAACTGCAAGAGTTAATGTCTCAGTTGCAAGATTTACTTGAGAAGGGATTCATCCGGCCTAGTGTGTCTCCTTGGGGAGCTCCCGTGCTATTTGTAAAGAAGAAGGACGGGAGCATGCGGATGTGTATTGATTACCGGGAGTTAAACAAACTCACGGTAAAGAATCGATACCCACTTCCGAGAATCGACGACTTATTCGATCAATTACAAGGCGCTAGCTGGTTTTCAAAAATCGATTTGAGATCGGGTTACCACCAACTAAGGGTAAAGGATAGCGATGTACCAAAAACGGCATTCCGAACACGATATGGACATTTCGAGTTTCTCGTAATGTCTTTCGGATTAACGAATGCGCCCGCGGCCTTCATGGATCTCATGAACCGGGTTTGCAAACCGATGCTCGATAGATCGGTGATTGTTTTTATAGACGACATCCTCGTTTATTCAAGAAACGAGGCGGAGCACGCTAACCATTTGCAGGAAGTATTGGAAGTATTAAGGCGGGAAAGATTATATGCTAAATTCTCAAAATGCGCCTTCTGGTTACGAGAGGTGCAATTCCTAGGGCACGTCATAAGTGCCGAGGGAATATTGGTGGATCCGTCGAAGGTGGAAGCGGTGTCAAAATGGAGCCCTCCAAAGAATCCATCCGAAATTAGAAGTTTCTTGGGGTTGGCAGGTTACTATCGGAGATTCATTCAGGATTTCTCCAAGATCGCAACGCCATTAACCAAATTGACCCGCAAGAATGAGAAGTTCGTCTGGGGAAGCGATCAAGAAAAGGCATTTCAGACATTAAAGGAAAAATTAACCTGTGCACCGGTGTTGACTTTACCGGATGGTACGGAGGATATGGTAGTGTACTCGGATGCATCGCACCTAGGCCTTGGGTGCGTACTAATGCAAAGGGGAAGGGTGATCGCCTATGCCTCTAGGCAACTTAAGCCGCATGAAACAAAGTACCCAACTCACGATCTTGAGTTGGCAGCCGTGGTCTTTGCCTTGAAAATCTGGAGGCATTACTTGTATGGTGTGAAAAGTACTATTTTCACTGACCATAAGAGTTTGAAGTACTTTTTCGATCAAAAGGAGCTAAACATGAGGCAGAGACGTTGGTTAGAAGTGGTAAAAGACTACGACTGCGAGATCCATTACCACCCCGGAAAGGCTAATGTGGTGGCGGATGCCCTTAGCCGAAAGGACGAATGCGCTCCAATACGAGTACGGTCTATGCAGTTGGTAGTAACTTCAGGTTTGCTCGAGCGTATCCGAGAAGCCCAAACCGAAGCGTTAAAGAAAGAAAATTGGAAGAAAGAACGTATAAAAGGGATGGTAAAAGACCTTACGGAAGGAAGTAATGGGATGAAATGCCGGAATGATCGGATTTGGGTCCCGAACACATGTGGTGTTAAGAGTCTTCTGCTTGACGAGGCTCATAAGTCTCGCTATTCGATCCATCCCGGGGCAACTAAGATGTACAGGGACTTGAAGCAAAACTATTGGTGGCCGGGGATGAAAAGGGATGTGGCTAAATACGTGGAGAAGTGTTTGACTTGTTTACAAGTCAAAGCGGAGCACCAAAAACCCTACGGCAAGTTGCAACCATTAGATATTCCGGTTTGGAAGTGGGAACAAATTACAATGGACCTGCTAACCAAGCTGCCCAGAACTAGCCGTGGTTTCGATGCCATTCGGGTAGTTGTGGATAGACTAACCAAAAGTGCCCATTCCATCCCTATCCGAGAAACTTATATGTCAGAGAAGATGTCAGAAGTGTACACTAATGAGATAATAGCACGCCACGGAGTGCCGGTATCCATCGTGTCCGATAAGGATACCCGGTTCACTTCAAATTTTTGGTGCGATTTCCAAAAACAAATGGGAACTAAATTGTTTATTAGCACCGCGTACCATCCTCAAACGGGTGGTCAAAGTGAAAGAACAATACAAACATTGGGGGATATGTTACGGGCGTGCATAATTGACTTCGGGGGTAGTTGGGATATTCACCTACCGTTGGTTGAATTCTCATATAATAACAGTTACCACGCAAGCATCGGTATGGCTCCGTATGAAATGCTATATGGAAGGAAGTGTCGAACTCCGGTATGTTGGGGTGAGGTTGGCCCGCGTGAACTTGAACATAAAGATATAATCGGACTCACGAATCAAAAGATCGACATAGTCCGAGCTCACTTAAGGGCGGCTCAAAATCGACAGAAGGCGTATGCGGACAAACGGAGAAAACCGATTGAGTTCCAAGTTGGTGATAAGGTTATGTTGAAGGTATCACCGTGGAAAGGAATAATCCGATTTAGAAAAAGGGGAAAGTTAAGCCCAAGGTTTATCGGGCCCTTCAGAATCATCGAACGAGTCGGTAGGGTGGCTTACCGTCTCGAATTGCCCCCAGAGTTGAGTGGGATACATAGCACGTTCCATGTATCACAGCTCCGGAAATGTCTAGCTGACGAAACCGCGTATATTCACTATGACGACATCGAGGTGGATAATAGTCTCAACTACGCGGTGAGACCAATTGCTATTCTAGACCGTAAGGTAAAAAGCTTAAGGAACAAGATGGTCTATCAAGTAAAGGTCAAATGGGAACACCGAAAAGGATCAGACACCACTTGGGAGTCTGAAGAGGAAATGAAGCGACTATACCCTACACTTTTCGGTACGTATAAGAAACTTCTGTCATATACATAAACAGGTTTCGGGGACGAAACCCTCTTTAAGGGGGGGTGGACTTGTAACACCCCGAAAATATTAATGTTACATTTTTAAATTAAATACTAGTAGTAAGTTAAGATAAAAGACTAGGAAAGATAACCTAGTTAGTAGAAATCTTAACATAATATGACAAAGTTTAATAAAAAACCCTTGTTCTATAGCCCATGTATAATTGAGGGACCAAAATTGTCAATTCTGGAACTTAAATTATTATTAGTAAAAATAACACACTAAACACACACCTAAGTGTGTGTTTAATCGATCAGAACGCAGGAACAAAGGGGATTTCTCCTCAAACCCTAATGTTCATAAAATCCATCAATTGAAGGTTCAAATCGAGTCCGAATTGAAATCTGAATATAGATTTGTGATCACCTTGACTAAGGGATCGTAAGGTATGCAAAATTTCATGATTTGGTTCTACCTTAGATTTTAGGTAAAATCATGAGGTTCAAATCTGAGCATGCATGATGTTTGTTTTAATTGAAATAATGTATAGGGATGAACCCTAGTAGATTTCTCGTTGAAATTTGGTTTAATTCTTGTAAAGTTCATGATCACCATTAGAGGTGATATGTGGGTTTTTGTAGAAAAGTATGAGACATTAGGATTTTGAGGTATCCTAGAGTAATTCAAGCTTTATGAACAAGATTCAGAAATTATTGATGTAAAAATTTAGCGAAATTGCTTAAATTGATGTTTGCTATGGCTAAATCATGAATGTTAAACTTAGTCACAAATTGTAAGAAATTACGCACACAAGATGCTTGATAAAATGCCTAAAAGACATTGATCGACACAAATGTGGTGTTGGTTAAGTAACAAGCTTAATCATGAGCCGAATGGTTCTAATGATAAATTGGCTTGTATGTTTTAGGCAACACGAGCGAGGCGTCGGGAAGTCAAGCCGGTGCGGACGCTCGCCAAAAGGGAAAGCTCTAAGGTACGTGGTTAACGCTACTATAATGTTGATGATCTAGTTTTCATTTTAATGGTTTACTAGTTATGAATAATAGAGAGTCGTGATGGTTTGGTTGCTTGAAATGAGGGACCTCATAATGGCAACCAAAATGAGCTATAGTGGTGGGTACAAAACGGGTAACGGGAGTACCTCATCCGTAGTCCATAAACCCGTGTGTCGGGTAATGGGAAGAATATTATTTGTCATGCAAACCGGTAATGGGAGCGTGTGGGTTGAAGTAAGGGATCCTAAACGGATCATAATTGCTGTAAAGGAATACCCCGTGCTGTGCTTTGATGTCCTTAAAGTGCAGGAATTGGTATAAACGGGTCAAAACAGCAAACAGGAAGGATATGCAGAGACTACCGTAAATTACGGTACCACCGTAATTTACGGTAGAGAGTAAACCTTTACGGTGGTTCTCTACTGATTTACGGTAGAACCATAAACGTCCAGCTCTCACCGTAAATTACGGTGACCACCGTAATTTACGGTGGAGTCCAGCTAAAAATGTCAAGTTTTGTATAATTTCATATTTTGAATCCGATTTAAAAGCATACTTAATTATGTGAAATTTGAGGGATTCTAACCTTGATATTTTGTTAAATTTCCAGCTTTAAAGTAAGTCAATCAAATGGATGGTGATCAACGCAAGGCTTCGGAACCGAACACAATCAAGAAGTTGTTCTTCACTTTTGTCTTAGATGTTCGCTAGTGATAATTTTGTAATGAAGGGAATACTTATGTATCCTTGTTGTGTTGTGATGGTTTTCAAACACTTATGTTCTAAACTAGAATTAAAATTTGTGTTTGTGTTTTAAATGATTATGATCCTTCTTGTCTAGTCGGTATAAATATTGGGCATTTTAATTGGAGTGTTACATTTTCCCTAAAATAAAACCCTGATTAAACCCAAACAGGGGCTCACACTGTCGAATTGAATTCCAAAAATTCTCTTCTCAAAGCAGTTTCCCACTCTTCTTCACAAAAACTTTCTTTGATCTTCTTCATCAAAAATGACGAAACCAAAATCGAAGTCAAAATCAAAACCATCTTCTTCCTCCACCCCAACAGACGCCACTCAAATGGTCGTAGAAACCACAGAAATCCGTTACAAAGCCCCTCACAATTATGTGGGTATACTCACAAAACCCACAACTGACAACACCTTCGACTCCATCATTGATACCCTATTTGCATCAAAGTATAAAACTTTGTTAATAGCAGACGCTCCCATTTATCTTCAAACCCAGAGAGAGTTCTGGAAAAATGCCACCCTTAAAAACAAGGAGACATCATCACAGCCATCAACTCCTCGATACAGGGTAAGAAGGTTCAAATCTCTCCACAATCTATTTCTGAAGTCTTCAAACTCGATGACTTGAAAGGTAAAACCTCATTTTCTAAAACCGAGATGAAAAAGGATTTCATGAACAGGGGCTATGCAGAGCAACCAAAAAGGGATACCTTACAAAAGGGTTATTTTCCTTCTGCACCCAGATTTTTATTTCACACACTGTTAATGTGTGTTTCTAATAAAACAACGTCTTTTAATGAAATACCAACAAAAATTCAATGCCTGGGGTATGCAATTTTAAACAATGAAAACTTTAATTACTCCCCGGAAATATTTAATGATTTGGTAAAAAAACGTTGATAATAAGGCATTTCTGCTTTTTCCAATATTTTTAAGCTACTATTTTGAACAAAAATTTGTAGAGAAAGATGCAGATTTGCCCAAACAAGGTGCTTCTTTTAAAATAAACTGTTTAACACCTGAAACATTCTCTAGAATGTTGGCACCAATAAAAACAAAAGCAGAGGTGCCTGAGCAGAATTTAGCAGATGAAACTGCTCCTCAGGTATCTGCTGCTGAGCCCACTGCTCCAGGTGATCAAAGCAGCACACCCACTGTTTTGAAACCCACACCTGCCACCACTAAAAAGACAAAAAGAAAAACATCCAGAAAGCCCACCAAACCCAAAACAAAGGCACCTCTGGAAGATGAGATCCCAGAGTCAATGCCAGTGACAGCACAAAAGTCACCAATAACCACTACTGCTACTTCCTCACAGCAGATGGAAGAAAGATCTCAACCCCTGCCTCAAACTCCTCCTGCATTCTCACAAAAGGATCAGGTTGTAAGCACAGGGACCCCACAATATGAAGCTCTGGACCCACTCGGATCCATCCTCCACAGTCCTGATCCCAAGTACATGTCTCTTTCAACCCCTTTACCCTCACCCCATATAATACCACCATCCACTATACCCTTGTTGCATGCAGCTGATGTTACTCAGACACAAACCAGTTCCTCTAAACACCTATCACTGAGAGTATTCTTCAACAGGTGACTGGGTCTGATGTTGATATTTCTGCTATCCCAGCAACAACTGAGGAGGTTACACTGCAGGAATTACAAGTAATTCCTGTCAGTAGTTCAAGTGGAGCAGCCACTACAAATGTTGGACCCACTGGTTTGCATTTGGACAGTGGTTACATTCATAAGACTCCCTTGAAGGCAATTTCTTCAATAACACCACTGAGAACCACCAGTGAGATTGTTTTAACTACTGGCAACATCAAAAGGTTATCAAGTGCTGAAGAAAGAAGTCCCCAGTACCAAGAACAAGGGGCATCAATGGCTGATTTTTGGGACTCTGTTCCTAAGTCATACATTGGTAAAACCACTGCTGGTGGGGATTCAGATGATCCTGTTAATTCAGGTGATGATTCAAAATACCAGGAATTGACGGGCAGGGTCGAAAACCTTGAAACCTCAGTTGCTGAAATAAAAGATATGGTGCAGTAGCTATTAAAAGCTCAGAAAGCCCAATCCACTGCTCCTCCTGCTCAAGCACCTGCTCAACAGGCACCTGCTGCAAATGAGTTATGGAACTTATTCCAACCACTGCTGGAACGACACAAACAGATGGCAGATCAGCATCATACCATACATGTTCAAAAGCTGACAAATATGGTGGAATCAAGATTCAAGGATACTCAGGCAGATATTAAAGCTATAAAGGCTCACATTCAAAGTGCCTCTGGAAAGGTTCCCTCCACTGTTCTCTTCATGAATGAACCCTTCCCAGATAATGCCAAAAAGGGGGAGAAGATCAAGTGGAAGAAAAAGGGAATTGATGATGGTATATATGTTGAGCCAGAAAATAGTCAAACCAAAACTGCAGTATCAACACACACCACATCACCACACACCACCACAACTACTGCTCCATCACCATCTGTGTCTACAGCACCAAAACTACCATCACCATCAAAAATAACTAACCCATCATCACCTCCTGCCAAAAAGCAGAAGACAGCAGATGTTATAACATCTGATGTAATGACAACAGTGATTGAAACACCAGTTGTTCCAACTACTGTTAGTCAGCCATTCATCACCACTCAAACAACTGCCATCACAACCCCTGCTCAAAAGCAGAAGACATCTGCTGATACATCAGTAGTTGTAATGACAACAGCGGTTGAGGCACCAGTTGTTTCAACAGCTGTTAGTCAACCATCCACCACAGCTCTCACCTTTTCTACATCACAACCAAAGCTCTTCAACAGAAAAAGAAAGCCAATCTCTGCCAATGAGGGCATACATGATCCTAATGCTGCAAAATATCCATTGGAACTTGAAGCTATCAAAAATGAGATGAGGCAATTCTATACAGAAGAAGATTCTTCAAAAAGAAGATTCTCCTCAATCATAGGCTACATGGCACCAGAGGATATGGATGATTACCTCAAGATCAAGGCAAGGCAAGCTAAACTAAGAGCTAAAGTTGAGAGTGAAAGTGAAGGTCTAAGTGACAAAGGCATTGCTAAAAGACTGGATTTCTTCCTCACAAAAGTAAAGCAGATAGAAGAGTTTGCACAAGAACTAAACAAAGAAAAGGCTGATCAACGAAAAAAGTTAAGAAAACAATATCTAGCCTACATCATGAAAGAGAAATTCTATCCTGCTGAAGAAAAACAGTTTGAAGAATGGCCAATAGTTGCTTTAAAGCATGAGGCAAAAAGGATTGAAAAAATCAAGAATGATCCTACAAAGAAGAAAAATGCTCCAAACTGGAGCAAATACAAAAAGCTCATTGCTGACCTAACTGCTGAGTATAAAGGAAAGAAAAAGGAGCTGGTGGATGCAAAAATGGATACTGCTGAAGCCATATCAAAATGGTCAAAGCAGCAGACTGATGAAGCCTATGAAAGGCTAAAGAAAAGAAAGATAACTATTGCAGGTGCTTCAAAGAAACGTGAACAAATGATGAAGCTTGAACAGCAGATTGAAAGCCTCAAAACACTGTTCAAATCAGCAGATAATTCTACTCTTGTGTCAAACCAAGAAAAAGGAAAACAACTGTCTGAAGAAGAGTCAAGGAAAAGGAAGCTGAGTACTTCAATGATGCCATCATGAAAATGGGATTAAAAGAAGAGAACTCAACAAAGCTTCGGAACCTTTTTAAGAAGGTATTAACCAAGCCTGCATCACCACACACTACAACAGGCATGACAGACTTTGAAAGGCAAGAGCTGATCGAAAAGGAGACTGTAGAAGACATAGCTGCAGCTAACAAAGTCATTGAGATGGCCTTCAAAAGAATGTCTGAAAGTCTGCAAGTTTTCACAAGGCCAACATCTCCAAACTCATCTAAGAATAAATCTCTCCCAAGAAACCCATTAGGTTTAAAAATACTAAAGTGGATATCTGATCAAAAGACCCACGTATTGACTCTGGTCAGAACCAATGGTGAAGTGAAGTACATCTCAAGGAAAGAAGCTCTTGGCCTGAGTCTTGAAGATTTGCAGGATCTCCTTGAACTTACACTGTGTAGGGATGAAGATGACCTAAGTTCCAAGAATTTTGAAGAAGAGTTTAAAGAACAAGCTAAGGAACTTCTGATGAGGAATAAAGGTCCAGAATAATGAAGGGTTTTGGCATTATCTGTTCCACGGGGAGATTGTTGGGATTGAACCCTACCAGAGGAACAGATAATGAAAGCCAAAACCGGATCACATCAGTGGACTCACAATAAGCAGCAGTTTACACTTTGCTTTCCCCTTGAAGGTGGCTCAAACATCTGATATGCTCCAAAGTACTGCCTCTATCAACATCTGTTGACCTACAACTGCTGGTCAACACAAAGACTGATGAAGACTAAAAGCCCTGCTGTTCAATCTGCTGCCTTGAGTCAAGCACTACTGATCATGACAAGTACTGTTGGGTTCACAGCAGTAGAATGATGCAGCAGCAGTTTTATTCATCTCATGTAATGTAATGCAATATCAGTAGTTAGCAAAGCAGTAGTTGTATAGATCAGTAGATAGAGTTGTTAGGTTGTTAGATGTCACTTTCATGGTGATGTCAGCTGAGATGCTTCAGTGGTTTGGATTGTCTATAAATGTAACAGTACTCTGTACTGTTACACTTGATCGTTTTGAGTGAGTGCTTCTCCTCAATTCAATCCTTTCATCTTGTGCAACCAACCTTGGGGTATCAGGCTGAGGGGGAGTTTAGTTATGTAAGCATGCTTGTAATCTTTTGATTTTCTTTGTAATCATTCAACTTAATGAGAAAGCATGTGTTTATCAAACTATTATCTTCTTTGATTATGTTTATAAAGTTTGTATTCATTTCCGCTGCACTTTACATTGTTTTATGTCCATTGATTTGTCAAATTCTTACAAACAAGCATAATCATGACAGCCTCCGATCCTAACACAACCCCCAATCCTTGTGTGGAATGGGAAAGTATAGCTATGGACTTCAAAACTAAACTCCCGCGCACGCCATCAGGTCACGACAGCATTTGAGTTGTCGTTGACCGTTTGACCAAATCCGCTCACTTTCTACCAATACGAGAAGATTACAAGGTAGAACGATTAGCCCAAATCTACACCGATGAGATCATTTTTCGTCATGGACGCCTCACGATATCATCTCTGACCGTGATGCTCGGTTTACCTTGCGTTTGTGGGAAATGTTTCAAGCAGCTCTTGGTACTACGCTTAATCTAAGTACTGCATTCCCCCCTCAAACCGACGGTCAGACTAAGAGAACGATTCGTACCCTTGAAGATATGCTTCGTTCGTGTGTCATAGATTTCAGTGGTAATTGGGACGCTTACCTGCCGTTAGTCAAATTCTCGTATAATAACAGTTATCATTCCAGCATTCAAATGGAACCATTTGAGGCTTTATATGGAAGAAGATGTCGATCGCCTATTGTATGGCACGAGATCGGTCACTCGCAATTAACTGGTCCTGAGCTATTACAAGAAACGACTGACAAAGTCCTCCAAATTCGAGACAATCAGCTGAAAGCTCAGAGTCGTCAGAAAAGTTACGCAGATAGACGACGCAAGCCCCTTGAATTTGACGTTGGCGACTACGTACTCCTAAAGGTATCACCTTGGAAGGGTGTGGTCAGATTCGGCAAGAAAGGGAAACTAGTGCCTCGATATGTTGGACCTTTTAAGATTCTAGAAAGGATCGGAAAAGTCGCCTACAGACTCGAACTACCGGAGGAACTTAGCAACGTTCACCCGACTTTCCACATTTCGAACCTCCGAAAGTGCCTGGCTGAGCATGATTTAATTGTACCTCTAGATGATCTCCAAATAAACGAAACACTACACTTCGTGGAGAAGCCTGTCGAGATCATGGATCGCCAAACCAAGCAGCTCAGACGCTCGCGCATTCCTATTGTGAAAGTCCGATGGGAAGGCAAACGAGGCGTAGAGTTCACTTGGGAACTAGAAAGCGACATGAAGGCGAAGTACCCGCAGTTATTTGTTACGGCTTCGACCTAATTTCTGGACGAAATTCCCTCAACTAGGGGAGGCTGTAACACCCCATGTTTCGAAAGTCAAAGTCAAAGTCGAGATTGAAGTCAAAGGGAGACAAGATTGCTAATTGCGATCTGTCACTCCTTGCTCAATTCCTGTTTTGACTTCTTTGACTTGTAAATAGTCTATTTTATGCTTTACATTAATTGTATTATGTGTAGTACTTATTAATAATCGAGGTTTATTCGATATTTATCGCATATTTTATCGCTTATCGCAATCACACTCGCTACTCGAATTACGCGTTCCGGATATTGTTTTACGTGTGTGTGCCTTTTATGTGTTACTTGTGCATGTTTACTTATGTTTATGTTGTGGTGAATAATCGAAACGCAATCGAAACTCAATCGCAATCGAATCGCCAATGCTAAACGCAAGTGAATTAAGGATGATTGTATGTTAATATAGTAGTTGGGATTAAAAGTAATTTGAATAGGAGACTCTATCGCATCGCAACGCTCTAAACACGAAACGAAATCGCAAAACTCATCGCGTCGTGCCCTCCAACCGAGTGGCCACCCGATCGAACTACCACCCGGTCGGGCTGCCATCCGATCGCGGTGCCACTCGATCGGGCTGTCACCCGACCAGGGTACCGCTCGATCGACCTGCCCTTTCCACTTATGGTAAGCCTATAAATACCCCTGTCAACATCACAAACTTACCATTTTCGGCACCTCTCGTCCGACCAACGTTCTTGCCCACTTTTCTTCAGATTTCTCACGATTCTTGTAAGTTTTCCATCTAAATCTTGTACTTTCTTGATCTACACGCACTCCTACACCTTTCTACCTTTTGAATCTTAACTTTTAACCGTGAAATCACTAGATTTGAGGTGTTCAAGGAAGATGTCATCATGGTGTTCTTATGAACTTCATGTTTTGGCTTCAATCCACCAAGAACAACTTAGATCTGAACGATTTCCACACCAATAAACAAAGATCTTGCATAGATCTGAACATATTTACGGTGAAAAGGATTGAAAGATGGTTTTTCCAACTTTCTTTCAACTCTTTTACACTCAATGCACTCAAAACCGATAGAATCGGAGCTTGTACTGATCTTCACTCTTTCTTGAGAATGTGTCAGTTCAAGATCTGCGTTCTATCCACGAGATTACCGATTTCGGGTTAAACATGGGACACCGTCTCGAACAGTTAACTGGTCGGATTTGGGTGGTTCCTGTCCGATCAGGATTACCAAGTATTGACTAAGTTTCTATTGCTTAACACGTTATCAAAACATCTCGATAAAACGACAAGCTATCAAAATAACCAAGTATAAGACGATCAGGTCGACCAGGACGGAATGCCGTCCGATCGGACCACCGTCCAATCGGATTGTCACCCGATCGGGTTGCCACCCGATCGACTTGCACCTTGGCCCCACACTTAACTTCTATTTCAAAATTTAAAGAAGTTTTGAACGCCGAACGGATTGCCGCCCGATCGAGTTGCCACTCGATCGACCGACCTTTCGACCATGTGATGTTTTGAAACTTCAATACTTAAACAATTTACGACATGTTCAATCCCAGTGGATTGCCACCCGATCAGACTATAGCCTGATCGAGTGACAAACTGCTGTGAACTTGTTCTCACTAAGGTGTCCAACCAATCAGATTGTCGTCCTATCGAATGGTTGTTCGATCGATCGACCTGAAAGGTAGAGATACTTCTATGTTTTCAAAATGCTACAACAAAAACTTCAAAAGACAAGCCATCATATAAAAACACATCCTTCACAAAAGAAGTAACAATCCACTCGAAAGGTCACCCGATCGGATGACCATCCGAGCGGACTGTCACTCGAACGACCGACCACCCGATCAGATTGCCATCCGATCGGATTGCTGTTCGACCCATTAATGCTTTGTATCGCTTTACGCGCCGCTTATCGTTTATACTATCGTTCTGATCAGGCTAATCTTACTCTCTAGCGCTCCCTTCAATCCATCAATCGCTGTGAATATACTCGATCCCTTTTTGCTTTACACACTTTTGGATGTTACATATGTTACCTATTCTAAATCACATCGAACACACTATGCAATACTTTAAACGCTAACAGATTACCGCATGTTATACATGACTTAATGAATGCTTGTTTGTTATGTTTACACATGGAATGCTGTCTACCTGCCTTAGCAACGATAGTACTATTTGTGTGGACTCAGCACCTGTTCACTTAGGGGTTGTTAAGGATAATTTGTTACATGGCTCACAGTGGTAAGTATGTATTACGAACTGCCTTGGGCAGTCAACCCGCAGTCATTGGTATCGATAAGTTCATGTTGATAACTAACATGCCTCATTTTACACTGTGTACGTGCTGGTTATGCGTAACGATTTCGAACTCTATTATATCTATTAAACTTGTATGCTCACCTTTACACTAAGTATATTGACTTCTACTTTAACGTATGTGACAGGTGCTTAGGATGCTTATTTGCTTAGCTTGCTGTGAAATCGAGGCTAGGAAAGACCTAGAAACAAATAAATAATTGTTTGTATTTTGAAATCTGAGTTGTCGGAACAGAACAATTTGACTAGATCTTGTCCGTAATAATTATGTTATCTTTTATGACATGGTATGGGACATGTTGCTTTAAATAATTGGTAATTGTAGTTGTTATGGAAACTTCTGGACAATTTGTTTCGCTCAGTGCCGCGCCCCGATGATTCCGCCATCGGTTGGGGTGTGACACGTTGCTATACGAATCGGCAGACTTTTGCAGTTTGTCGTAAAAAGTCCCTATTATCGAATAAACTTGTTTTTGACACACCAAACCCTCTAAAACTTATTTCTAAGTTATGTAGAGGTTATTTAAGGTATGTTAAGCTTATGTCACTGTTCCGGAGTGTTTGTCGCGTTAAACTGATTACGTTTATGTAATAGTTTGTGTACAACTTTCCAAAAAGCGATTAAAAGCTTGAAATCGAACTAGAATCAAAATGTGAAATGTCAAACATAATTAAACAAAACAATATTTAAAACCTTAAAACAGTCCATCAAATCCTCATCATCACTTTACTATGTCCATAAATCATCAAACTATTCATAAATAAATAACCTCACAAAACATACAAACAAATACCATAAACAATCTACAAAGTAAAACATCAAAATAAACAATAACAGTTCAACTATTAACAATGGTACGATCAAACAAGCCCAATCAGCCTAACATTCAACTAAATTATAGAAAAATCACAAACCAACATCAAGATTCAAGTCCATAAAAATAAAAAAGATAAAAACTTTTTAACCATTTCTTGCTACACCTCGTATTTCAAACATCCAAAGGCAAAGCAACCTGTACATCATTCTTCATCTTCCACAATAGTAGAAAGCAAACCAGGAATAATGTGAGGATCATCTTTGTGTGTCCAGATGGCAGCAACGGAGGCATGACAGCCTTGAGTAACAATGCTACCTAACAGCCACGTGTCAATCAGATCTCGTCGAAGAACTACGTACTGCACCAGCACGTCGGAGGTGGATTCGGAGTTCACGGCAGCGGCCGGAGACTCTGCAGCGTCGGTGGTGGAGGCCATGGGAGCTGAGCTCCGTTACAAATCTGAACCAGATCTCCAACCACAAAACCTTCAAACTTAAACTAGGGTTACCGAAACCGAAAAATTGAACAAGTTACATATATATACACAAAAACAGATCAAAATCAAGAAATTAAGTTACAGAAACTTATATTACACGCTTGAATTTAGATAATTTGAGCTTACTGAAACCCTAAAATCTCGAATTGTATGTGTGTGTAAGAGAGAGAGAGAGAGAGAGAGAGAGAGAGTCATTGATTGAAGAAGAGGTTACGAATAATCATGTATGTTATATATGTATATGGTTTGAATTTTGAATCTGGAGCCAAAATTTCGAATTTTGAATATGGCCAGAGGTTTTGAATTTTGAATGGTGCGCAGAGGTTTGAATTTTGTATAGATAAAATGTATTTTAAATAGATTTTAAATTAAGATTTATGATACAATAATGACATCAGATAGGCATTGTTGGACAGCCTATCTGATTGTCACCAGGAAAGTGATGTCAGATCTATTTCCCTTATTATAGAAAGTATAGATATGTATATAATTTGTCTATAGTATTCCTATATTTGTACCTAAAAACACACATGTTATTAGAGGATAAACATTATATGATTTCTTAAACGTTCATGAAGTTGATTTCATTAATGTACTAGTTTATAGACTCACGTATTACACGAGTTTGTACAATATAAATGATATAGTTATATAATCTTTAAAAAAAAACTTTATGTTACTAACGACGTATGTTAATTAGTAACGAAACTTTATATATATACGAATTTCCATTACCATATAATGATTCATAAAACTAACTTGATTTTATCACAAAAACCGACCCATCTTAATTAATAATACTGAAAATACCATAATAATCGTGTATTACAAAAGTTGAATACTTAAAAACATGTAATAAACAAATATATATATATATATATATATATATTAATGAAAATATGTATTACGTTACATATAACAATGTATAAATATTAATAATTTTTATCATTATGTATCTTTGAAATATAACTTTTATTTAAAATAAATCTCTAAGACCTCAATTCTATTTACAAAATTCATTATTTAAGTTGTTCTTTTTCTCTTTATTGGTAAAAAACCATTTTTTTGGTATGACATATATTAGATTTGTTTTTCTTACTAATAATTGTCATGCGAATTTAATTAATAAATAGTATTTGTAAAGTTATGATATAAGTTAAATGTTTATATATGATGAATAAATCTTTTCATTTTTAAAGGTTAATTGACTATGTCACAAATGGGTATAAAATGAAATTAATATATTTCTTAGCTCTATTAAATTGAAAATACATCATAAATTAATATAGCTACAAATCTTAAAATTATATCTTTTATAAAACTTCAAAACGTTAAGTTACAAATCTTAATTTTAAAAAACCGAGTTCAATAAAATTTTAGTCTTGCTGCGAGATAGTCCTCTGGTTAGTTACTCTTTTTTTAGCTTTTATTTATATGTTAGAAAAACTCATATATTGATTTATAGATAATCTCATATATGAATAACAGTTTTTATTTTTTTTTTCTTTTGTAATTTAAACTATTTTATTTTAAAAAATACTAAAATCATAGTTTTAAATATTATAGATCACTTATGTATATTTTTTAATCATAAATTAGAAATAGATATTAATTATTATATATCATTAATGAATTATAATAAATTGGAATTAGATATTAATTATTATATATTATAAAATGAATTAAAGATGAAAATGACATGTGACATTAATTAAAAAGATGTTAGAGGAGAAAATATGATGTAACATTATTAGAAGTATTCTTTTATTAGTATTAGATTTATACTTATATGTACAAAGTACAAAATCATATCACATTATATATATATATTTTTTTTTTGAAGGGCGATATCACATTATATATTTGACTCTCATGAATATATAAATAGCAACAACACAAGGTTAATGTATCGAATGAAATAGCAATAACAACACATTCTATAACTAGAACTAATTTTATCGTTGTTATCGTTGTTTTCCTCCTTTTAATTCATATTTACTTGGTGCCCCCTTTATCCAGTTGTCATCAATGTTTTAAAAGCCGGTTTAAACTTGTTGGTTGAACCGAATGCTTGGCCGGTACGAATCATAATGGTAAACAAAGGAAATGGCAAATAAGTTGTACCGCCGGTAAATTGGGTTATATCGGTTTAAACCGGTATATCGGTACCGGTTCTTAACAGGATAAAGGTTAAAATTTTGAACTTTTAAACTTCTAGGTGCGCAAAAAATGTGACTATTTATCTTCTTAGTTAAGGTGTAAAACTTAGCATCCACAATTGACAATCCACATCGATCAAACTTCTTCCTCACTCTAAGATAGAAAATCATTGGGTCTTTCAAATTAAGTTATTCAACCGATCATTCATGTTTACCTTCTTTTGACTTTTGTTCAATCATTCATGTTGTTAATTGTTATAGTGTTTGCTAATTGCTGTATAATGGGTATTTAATCATGAACTTTTGGATGTTTTTTGATTATTGATATAACTTTTGGAATAGAATGATGTAGTTTTGGATTATTTTTTTAGTTGAAATTATATTTTATGGATTTAAAGAGTTAATTAGTCAACACGATTGAACTGCCCAATAGAACTCGGTTCAACCGGTTGAACCATTTCTGAGTCTAACCCGATACGATTAAAATACCAGTTTTCAAACATTGGTTGTCATTGTATAATTTTATATGTTGTACGTTATACTTTCAGCAAATTTAGGAATTAGGAAGCTATTCCGTAGAAGATATTTTTAAGTGGTTTTTAGCCAATTTTTCGTTGTGGATTCTGTATATATCCAAGAAATTAGCATTTGTTGGATCATAATTTATTATATCAACCCATGTAAATTAGCAATTGAAAAACCATTATATTCCTCCTTAAAACATAATTTTAATTTTTCCTCTACATTTAAAAGTAGTAAATTCATTTGCCTTAATTATTTTTTTAGTTTTTATATTGAGTTGAAGTTGAAATATGATAAGTGACAACCAAAATTGAGTTGAAATTATGAAAAGGATACAACCAAAATTAACTTCTATTCTTCTTCAACATTTAAAAGTAGTAGATTCACTACTCTTGATGATTATGAAAACGATACGAGCAAAATAGAGTTGAAATTATAATATGATAAGCGATAACAATGAACAATGTTATTCCCAATCATACCTTTTGACCCAATCATCGGGGCCAGGATTATCAAACTTAGCAACATAAAATCCATCGTCCTTTACCAGCCAATAACAGTTAACTTTGGCATCCCAAGGACCACCAAAACAATAATCCGGGTTGTGCTTCGCCTTTGTGGCAAAAACATTGAACACCTTCTGGTTGGATTCCCAGTAAAAGTGGCAGAAGTAGAGCGTCGATCTTGCAAAATTTATGCAAAAATTGATGTCGTATTCCTCTCCAGCATTTCGAATCACGATGCCAAGATCATCATCTTTTGACTTACAATGAAACCGAAGATTGTTTACATCACTTTCGATATGAACAATGAAGCGTTTCATTAAACATATATTCTTAGGAATCGTGTTTCCCTTTCCATGACCAGCATCAACATTTGCATAAACAAGGTTAAGTGCTATGAATATGAATAAAAAGAGGAATGATAAACCTATTTTTCCCATCACAAAACTCTAACTAGTTAAGCATTATATTTACCTTATGTTATAATATATAGAGGGTGATATTTCAATTTCAATTTAATGCATTAGGAATGTGAGATATTTTGGACTCTTGCAAGTAAATTATATATATATATATATATATATATATATATATATATATATATATATATATAGGGGATGGTTCAAATGAAAACCACTTTTATTGTGAAAACTCGAAAACTAACTAAAAAAAGCCTAAAAAACACACAAAAAAAATTTTTTTTTTTCAATTTTTTTTATAAAAATCGCTAGTTTTTATATATAAAAAAAACTTTTTTTCAAAAAAAAAAAAAAATTTGTGTAGTGCACATATGTAATAATACACATGTGTAGTACACATACATATGTGCAGTATTACATATGTGCACTACACAAAAATTTTTTTTTTTTTTTTTGAAAATTTTTTTTTATATTAAAAAACCTGCGAAATTTTGATTGCAAAAAAAAAAATTAAAAAAAAATTTTGGTATGTTTTTTTGGCTTTTTTTAATTAGTTTTCGAGTTTTCACAATAACTAGTGGTTTTCATTTGAACCTTCCCCTATATATATATATATATATATATATATATATATATTTAACGAAGCACGATGAATAGTAACTTTATTTTTAAAATAATATATAGTTTTTTACTATTTTTATTTAATATATTATAATAGTTTCTTATAATATTTACTTTTAATAACATGATTTTAATTTTTTTCCTTTTTCAAAGAGTTAAATGCTTGGTTGGTGCCTGTGGTTTGCAAAAATTTCATACTTGGTCCTAGTGGTTTACTAATTACACGCGTGGTTCCAAAAGTTATGAAAAATGAACTCGGTTGGTCCCCTGACCTAACCTCTGTTAAATTTCTCAGTTAACTATATGTGAATGACTATATTACCCTTGAACAATTAAAAAAATAAAAAAAAATATATAAAGAAGATGGACACTACTCATCCTCATCAACCCCTCTCTCTCAAAAAACTCTAACAGCAACAAATAATCATCCATCCTTACCACCGGTGCAAGTGTGAATTTGAATTTGTCCAAATCAAACATTACCCGACCCGTTACCACCGGTATGCGATAAAAGGGAACAAGATTCCTGGATCTGCAATTTTAATAGATGAGGTAGCAACAACAATTGTAATCTGAGTTCTACACGAACCTCTCAGAGTAGGCGACATCAAAATCCACCTGATCAAAATCCAGATCCAAGTTCAAATCGAAAGGCGAATTTGTGACCGAGTTTGGTGTTGAGTTGATGATGTCACTAAGATCAGAATCTGAAGTCTGCAAATTGGGGTTAAAATCACAGAAAAGGTTCTCTAACTTCTCTGTTTCAATTGGTGTGGAGGCAAAGGAAAAGCAAGGGAACAAGCCTTCCTCTCCCTCTTTATAAGCTGCCTTAAAGCTCGCGATCCATACACTTTTCTTCTCCTTCTTTCTTGGGCTTTTTCAGTTGCAGGTTCGTTTGGTAGAGAGAGAGAAGACTGGACTAAAAAAAGGAGGAAGAAGAATATGGTGGTGGTGGAGGTAGTTGCAGGTTGTGATGGGTTGTGAAGGTGGAGGATGTGGTGGTGTTAGAGTTTTACGGAGAGAGGGGGAAGGGGGGGGGGGGTGGTGGGTTGAAGAAGATGAGTAGTTCTTCTTTATATATAATTTTTTTAATTTCTTTTAATTGTTCAAGGGTAATATAGTCATTTAATACATAGTTAACTGATAAATTTAACAAAGGTTAGGTCAGAGGACCAACCGAGTTCATTTTTGACAACTTTTGGGACCACGCGTGTAATTAGTAAACCACTAGGACCAAGTATGAAATTTTTGCAAACCACAGGGACCAACCAAGCATTTAACTCTTTTTCAAAATATATATTTTCTTTACCATTTTTTTAATAATTCTTTTTTCCTCTTCGGATACATAGCCTTTTGTTATTTTTTATTTAATATATTATAATAGTTTATTAATATATTTACTTTTAATAATATATTTTTAATTTTTCCTTTTCTAAAACTATATATTTCCTTTATCATTACGATGAATAGTAACTTTATTTTTAAAATAATATATAGTTTTTTACTATTTTTTATTTAATATATTATAATAGTTTCTTATTATATTTACTTTTAATAACATGATTTTAATTTTTTTTCTTTTTCAAACTATATCTTTCCTTTACTATTTTTTTAATATTTGTTTTTTCCTCTTCGGATATATAGCCTTTTGTTATTTTTTATTTAATATATTATAATAGTTTATTATTATATTTATTTTAAGAATATATTTTTAATTTTTTTTCTTTTTTAAAACTATCTATTTCCTTTATCATTATGATAAATAGTAACTTTATTTTTAAAATAATATATAATTTTTTACTATTTTTATTTAATATATTATAATAGTTTCTTATTACACTTACTTTTAATAATATGATTTTAATTTTTTTTTCTTTTTTTAAACTATATATTTCCTTTACCATTTTTTTAATAATTCTTTTTTCCTCTTCGGATATATAGCCTTTTGTTATTTTTTATTTAATATATTATAATAGTTTATTATTATATTTACTTTTAATAATATATTTTTAATTTTTTTCCATTTTTAAAACTATATATTTCCTTTATCATTTTTTAATAATTTTTTTTTTCTTTTTTTAGAACATATATTAATTTATCAAATAATTTGATACTTCTTTAATAATTTATGTTTATAACTTTTTTCTAAAAACTTAAGTACGTAATTGTACTTGATTTTTTCCCTCGACATTTCGTTATAAGTTTGTTAAAAACGAAATTGTACTCAAAATAGAGTATTTATTCGGTATCATAAAATGGTACATGATAAACTAAACCGTTCAAATGGTTTGGCTTTCTAAACAACATTCTTACTTCCAAATCACGTTTTTTTTACATTATCATTTGCCCGGTTTCGCCGCAACGCGCGACGTAAAAAAAACTAGTTACTCTTTAAAACTTAAAAACTATGGTACAGTTTAAAAAATATACATGCTTTACCATTTTTCTTTTCACGTATATTCATTGATGCATTTTTATTACCTTACTAGTTTATATATCACGTAAGTAAAAGATAATGAACACCATATAAACATTTCTAAAGCTATTCATATAAATAAGATGTTAATTTCTTTTTTCTAAAATTAAAAAAAAACAGAATAATTCTAAAAATAAATTTACATAATATAAGAGGCCAATATATGATAATCATTGCTGGTTTTAATTAAATACATAAGTTAAAATTTACGTTTTACAAAACATGAATTATAATTATAAATAATTTAAAATAGAAAGCTAAACATGAAAAATCTTCTGATACTGCTAAATCTTAAGCATTATCTTGCGCACGGATTATATTAATGTTTTTCACTTTAATATCATGTTTTATTTATAATAATATTTTAATTTTTTTAAATGATCATAAAATTTTTATATTCTAAAGTTTAACGACTTTATTTCTTTATTTTTTTCTTTCACTTCTTATATTGAGTGTATGTACCATAGCAAATGATACTAATTGAAACCGAGTTCCCGCCGCATTGCACGAAGGAGTTTAACAACACTCAAATGTAAACTTAAGGAGCAAAGTAAATATCTTATGCAATAAGAGTTAATTGCCAAAATCGTCCCTGAGGTTTGGGCATGTTTGCTATTTTCGTCCAAAATAACACTTTTGTACCAAATTACCTCCAACGTTTGTAAATTTTTGCCATTTTCATCCAAACCACTAACTTAGTTTATTTTTTTCTGTTAAGTTGAGGATATTTGGATGAAACTGGCAAATATAAAACCAAAGGGATGATTTTGGCAATTTTCTCTAACCCTTTTTAATTTCTTTTATTTAATTATTTTTGTTACATATATAATAAAAAAAAGAATATACATGAAGTTTTTAGAAAAAAAATTAATAGTTTTGTCACATAATTTTTATAAATTTTCATCCAAATCACTAACGCAGTTTATTTTTTCTGTTAAAGTGAAGGATGCTTTAAATTTTATAAATTAAGACAAAAATTAATTTATAGCTTCTTAATATAAATCAGTTTTATAAAGAGAAAACTTCATTGGTGTGCAACACATAACAATCTATTACAACTTTTAGTATTTATCAGTTGTAGAGATAGAAAAAAATTGTTAAACGTTACATATTTTTTAAATGTGTTGAGCACCTAGGAAATATGTTGGTAGAAATAAAATATTTATTTAATTAAGATTATGAGGGTAACTAACTAATACTTATTCTGAGTGGTTTGAGTAAAGAAACTTTTGGTTCATAGCATTATAATTACAATTTGGTGGGTAATTTTAAGGTTTGGTAACGATACGTTGTTTGATTGGGGGGGGGGGGGGGGGGGCACTGGCTTCTGTTTTTTCTTAGGAGCGAATTTAAAAGAGTAAAAGATGAATTACAAACTTGGTACATATGATAAGATTTTTTTATTTGACCTTTTTCAATAAGGTCACCAGCATTTTAGTTTTATAAAATTTAAATGTTTAAGTAGATTTTATTTTTATAGAACTGATCTATATAAAAAATTAGAAATTAATTTCTGTCTTAGTTTATAAACATCCTTCGCCTTAATAGAAAAATTAACTTAGTTAGTGGTTGGATGAAAATTTATAAAAATTATGTGACAAAGCTATTATTTTTTTCATATAAAAATTGCATGTATATTCTTTTTTATTATACCTGTAACAAAATTAATTAAATAAAAGAAATTTAAAAGAGTTTGAGTAAATTGACAAAATGGTCCCTATGGTTTTATATTTTCCAGTTTCATCAAAATATCCTCAACTTAACATAAAAAATAAACTAAGTTATTGATTTGGATGAAAATGGCAAAAAAGTTACAAACGTTGGGGGCAATTTGGTACAAAAGTGTCATTTTGGACGAAAATGGCAAACCGGCCCAAACCTCAAGGACAATTTTGGCAATTAACTCTATGCAATAATGAGAAATAACTTAACTATTATTGATCTCAAACTACAACTATAAATTAAAACATAATTTGATAATTATATAAAAATTAATTTAATTTTAATAGTATATATTTATTACTTCTCCAACCTTCAGTAGCTATATTCATCAATAACTTATATTTATTTGTTACTATAGTAATAATAATTAGAGATACATAAAATATATATTTATATAATAATTAAATTTTTATATTATGTTATCATACGTAAAGAATGTTAAGTAAATTTTTAAATCTCATCCTTATATTGGGGAATGAGACGAAGTAAAAAAAAAACTAATGAGCACATAAAGGTTTCTTTAAAATTTTGAGATGATAATGAGAAGACTTTTAAATCTTAATTGAGATGGAGTTGGTGGCTAGAAATGGTGGTGATGGAGATGGATTGTGGTGGATATGTCTAATTCTAATATAATATCTTAATCATATAATATTCTCTCTTTCAATTCATTAATATTATTATTAATTAAATTTTGTTTGAATTAATAGATTTAACAGATAAATTTATCACAAAACTATTTAGTTGAAATAGTGATTTCACTTCACTATTTCTAATGTATTAACTCAAATCTGAGTGTTATTATTTTACATATTTTGTTTGGTGTTGATATGAAATATTAATACATATAGTTAAAAAATAACATTTTTAATAATATAATACCATCTATCTTAGAGAATAGCAATTATTTCTTTTCAAAGGTAAATATACAATTTAATTATATTTATACTTGATTTACACATAAAAAGATAAAAAAAATAAATCAAATAATATGCTCATCCAGTTTAAGAATTAATAAAATCATACGTTTTCAAAATTATGGAATTTATATATTTTTTATTCATAAATTAGAATTAAATATTAATTAGTTAATAATATCATTAATGAATTGAAAGAGAAAATGCCATTTGGCTTTATTTGGATAATGAATAGAAAGAAAAATGTCATGTGGTATTATTTGTATTCTTTTATTAAAATTAGATTTTATAATTTATAGATGTTGCTCCTTTAGTCTATAGCCTAGTTTTATATATACTAGCAGTAAATCCCGTGTGCAAATACGAGTGGTTTTAGAAAACCATGCATACCACATTCTAACAGAAAGTATAGATAGATGTATAGATATTGTAACTTTTAGTTTAGTTTTTCTTTTGATTAATTAATATTAAATTAGTTATGAGTTATTCTCACAAATTTTGCATGTTGATACATTTGAACTCTGATTTACAACTAAATAAATAATCAGCCTCTAAACAAATAATCAAAAGTAGTCAATACATTTCATCGTAAAAAGCGAGAACTACTATTTTACTTTGTCGAATGTTCATATCTGTTGGAAATGTATTTATCAAACTTCAATACAGAAGTTGTATAACATCGAACGAATATGCTAGCAAACTTAAAATCTTTACTTTGAAAAAAAAAAATCAATAGAATTTGAATACAACTTAAGTTTTAACAAACATTAACCACGATCACACGATCGCCTGCTTCAACAACTTTCACCAAAGCCCAATCAAGAGTCTCTTACCCAGCAACATCTCCTTTGCTACATGTTGTGTCCTGGCTACATATGCTATTGGAGACAATGTCACAGCTGCTAATCCAACAAATCTCCCTATACAACAGATGGTACCAAGACCCTTCTTTATTACTGATCTTTATTTCTCATCAACATCTTCCTGATTTTTCCTTTGAATTGTAGTTCAAAGTCCAGGGAGAACATGTCTTCTTCATCATCCCTTTCAAGTTGAAGGTCCAACAAATCTTGGAAATCGTATACTGTGACAACTGTGTTCTGTAATCGATATACAATGTAAAACAATGTTGATTATCAATAAAACAATGAGCTTTGGTGTTATTATATGTGTTTTGGTGTTATTATGTGTGTATTTGTGTTTGATGATTTTACGATTTGATTCGAGTTCGATTTCAAGCTTTAAATCGCTTTCTGGAAGGTTATACGCAAACTGGTGCGTAAACACAGTCAGTTAAACGCGAAAAACACTCCGGAATAGTGAAATAGGCTTAACATACCTTAAAAAACCTTTACATAACTTAGAAATAAGTTTTGGATGGTTTGGTGTGTTGAAATTGTTCGATCGCAGGACTATTTGTGTCAAACTACGAAACTATGCCGATTTGCATAGTAGGGAACATTCCGGAACTTGATCATAAGTTAAACATACCCTATCCTTTTCATAGCTTAGAAATAGGCTTTGAGGGGTACGGTATGCTAAAATAAATTTTATTGATCAATAGGGACTAAAAAGCGTCAAAAAGTGCATAAGTTTGCATTTTCGCGCATATCTTACGTTCTGAATACATCTGTACATCCAAAAATTTATGTAATCATTAAAATATTTTATTTTAGTGATTGGCATGATAAAATTCCATTCGTCGCGTAATTTGGATCGTTTTTGCGTTCGTTACGATTTCCGTCGTAATTAACCGAACAACGCAACCGTACGACCAAACGAACCGACATCCGAGATATTTTTGAGCACATTTCAAGTTCCCTATACTTTAACTTCATTTTAGAGCCTTGAAATAGGGTTAACGGGGCTTAAAAGTGCCAAAAATCAAGTTTTACAAGTGCAGGGACCATTTTTGAAATTTCTGGCAGATACATTGAATCTGGTCCAAATTTGAAGTTTTGATGGGTTTTAATAGCTGGTTTTGGATGCTATGGGCTCAAATTTGATGGTTTTTAACATCCCCATGGTTTTGAAAACCATGAGCCCAAGTGGAGAGCTAAGATCGAAGCACGGAAAGCGAGAAACGATCCTAACGGTTCTCCGAAATCTACATAAACCCATGTCTTTCATTCATTTTTCCTCACACCTTGATTCATTTTGCTCTAAGTTGAGTTTTAAACACTTCATACCTGAGCAAACTTGGATCAAATTCCTAGCATGGACCCTTTGTAAGCATTCTTTCGTTCTTTTATGCGTTTTAAGCATTAAAGTCAAACAGTATTTGACTTTCTGCTTTGACCACGAGTTGGTCAACACAAAGTTCATTTGAACTTTGCAACGTGAGCGTAATCACGATGGTTATAGTCCCGTGTGACTATACCTACTGATTACCACGTTGTCTAGGCGTAGTGACGAGTCGTAGTTTCGGCCAAAATGCGTGTTTATGCGTATTTTGTAACCAAACTACTCTTGGGTCAAAACCCTTTGTTTTGATATCAAAAGCTGTTTTCTAACTTAACTAAACATGTTCTAACATGTTTAGCTCGTCACTTTTAGTTTAGTGCTTGTGTAGAGTCGTAAGTCAAGCGGACTAAACACCCGCTTAGACTTTCGAACTAGACCCGTTTGGTCGATCATTAGGATCCGACCAAGCACGTTTAGTAACCATAGTTGTATAGGGAATAACCTTCCGAGGTTATACCTTATGGCCACATAGTTTAAGTAGTTGTATGATAGGTAGTTTATATGCCTTAGGTAAGATGACCAAAATACCCTTTTCATGCATAATTGAATTTTAAGCACATGTAACATAAACTTTTGTCACTTAATTGATTATGCAACATAATTAGGCATATAATACTTGTCATAGGACTAGTTAGACATCTCGAACGCGTGTTTGCGCGAATGACGCGTTAAAGTAGCGTAAGCTACCTTAATGGGTTGTAACGGGTCGAAATCACTTAGGTTAGGTTTCGATTTAGAATGTAGTCTTTGTTAAACCATATCACATGAGTTCCAACACTCATTTGGTTTACAAGACCTCATTCTATCCGATCTTCCGATTTAGGTGTCGATTATTTGACTAGTGATTCGATTACTAGGTGCTGCTTGATTTCTCTGGTTTACTTGAGTTGTTGAAGTTCTTTTGATTAAGGATATTTTGCACTTCATGTGAGTACATAGTTCCCCTATTTTACTGTTTTCAATTGTTTTGGGGTGATTCATATGTTAAACGATTTTCGAGGTTTAAACGATGGTTTCAAAAGCGATTAAAATGGTTTATATTAAATTAATAACGATTTAGATAAAGTGAACAAACTTGTTGGTTGTAGTTACATAACGAATGGCATTCATTAGCATTAATCAAGCCGACCATTATTAGGTTATGGTACCATAGGATCTGACAAATCACGTTATCATACTGCACCCATGGTTATGTGTGGGGGTTGTGGGTAACATCTGAATCTGATGATAGTTAACTTGCCCTTTGGTGGTTTGTTAATGCGAGAAGCGAGATAGTCGAGTCACGAAGGTTTGAATGTTATTAGCGAGACGACCAAATAGTAGTTTTCACAATTAAAACGAGGATGATTTAAACGAGTTAAACGATTTCGAAACAAATTAAAAAAGTTAAACGAGTTGGATAAACGATTGGTTTTTGGTTAGTGTTTAGATAACGGGACGGGTGTAATGTGATGAAAACATGGTAGATACGCCGCTGGTACTTCTTATATATAAGTGTTTTCCTCATATTACATACCGTGGCGTTATTTAGTTCACTTGGGTAAACGAGGTTATCACGATGTCACATAACAATGTTTTTGAGAAGATATAAACCATACGAGTTTTATTAACGAGTTTTTACGAAATATTTTACGAATTGGTTTACTAAAACAAATGTTTTTGGGGTTAAGAATCATGGCTACGAGATTTTTATAAACTATAACCAACTTGATTTGAGTTGGTTAATTATGTTGCAATACACTTTTGTATTTTGACTCTTGTAGTATAATAAAGTATTGCAACATATAAACGAGCCATGAATCCAACACTCTTATAAAACCTATGTGCTCGCCAGCATTTCTTTGTTGACTTTGTTTTTACATATGTTTTAGGTGTTGTTGTGTGATGTTGATTTCTAGGATGCATGCGTCACATAGGATCTGGATGAGGCCTTAGTGACATAATAACAATGATAGTCGATATGTAACTTGTTTGTTTTGTGTTAAGACAATGTAAATTACTTAACGAATCAATAAAACGAAACTTTTTATATCCATGGTTGTGAAGCAATAATTCTGTTACAACACTCCGCGACGTTTCCGCCACGGTTTGTTGTTTTAACGTGGTCGGGGTGTGACATATACATTCAGATTATATACACTATCCATTTTAACCTCTTCAACACTACCATCTGATCTAATCAAAGTCAATACTTGGGTTTCTAAGCATGACTTCCACTTTGCTATTTTTGGATGGTTTTCTTGGGAAAAGACTTATTGAAGATGAGTTTGGTGATTGTGGTCTACTAACTAAATTTGCAACTGTTTCTCTGAGTTGAGCAGCAAGTAAGTCAGCAGCAGGGTCAATGTGGTCCTCCATCATCTGCTTTATTGCCTCTTTTCTATGTTTTTCATACTTCTGCTCATCTTCCTTATCAGTCTGCTTTTGCCTTTTTAATTGTCTTAAGGCATTTGCGGAGAAAGTTGATGGTGAGAGAAGCCTTTTAGGAGTATGGGTTTGGGTTTAGGTTTAGCAGATGATACAATTTTTGTAGGAGTAGCAGTGCTTTCCTTTGTATCTTGCTTCTTCTGCTTTTTCTAAAGCTATCTCTTTAGCTTTCTTGTTTAGGATCTCATCAATCCCTTTTTCCTTTCCAGCTTCTGAAGCTTTTGCAGAAGATTTTTGTTCAGCTGACTCTGGCTGTTGTTGCACCTTTGGTTTTGGTTTAGCTTTTGAATCAGGTGGCAACTTTCTCCCTGAATGCTTATATTGGAAACTTTCTCAATGAAACAAATGCCCCCTTTTCTCCCTCTTTTTAGCATCATCATCATCTTTCTCAAAGATTGGTGTACGGGTAGAGACAGTAAGTTTGAACAGATGTTCCTTAACGTCCGTAACATATGCTTGTGTATCTTTATACCTAGCATCAACCATATTTCTGATAAGTTCCATATGGGAATTGTGGTTGCTTTCAGCCAAATTCCTCTGAGCTTGAAGGATGGGTTGCATAGAATTCCAAAGCTCATTGGCAATTTGCTGAGTGCTAGGTTGACTTTTAGAAAACTCCATCATCTGCTTCATCATTTCTTTCATTTCAACAACAAATGTTTCAATGGTAGACATTCATCACCAATATTTTAATTCATCACCTAGTTTAATAGGATCATCTGATTCCCACCTATAGTGGTTGTATTTGTTTTGATAATAGGAGAAGATTCCATATCATTAGAAACAAATGCCCCTTTTTTGATTTTGGGGACTTCCCACTGAAGTAGAGGTTACAGTTGTAGCCTCAACAGTGGTTGCCTTCAACGGAGTCTTAATGATGTAACCACTGTCCAACTGATAACCAATGGGTTCAGCAGTTGTGGTGGCTGCTCCACTTGAACTACGACCAACAGTTTCATAAAACTCAAGGGGTGTAATCTCCTCAACTGTTTGTGGGATAGCAGATTGAATTGGTTCAGACAAAGTCATTTGTTGGTTTATACTGTCAGTAATCTGTGGGCGAGAGGGACTGTTTTGATTCTGAATTTCAATTGCTTCAAACAGAGGTAATATTGTTAATGGAAGTTGGGAAGAGGGTTGTGGTGTAGAAAGCGACATTGCTCTTGGGGGGGGGGGTGCTTCTAAGCATACTTTCATATGAAAGGTCTGCTTCATGTTGTGGTCTGCCATGTGGCATTATTTGTATTCTTTTATTAGAATTAGATTTTAAAATATATAGAAGTTTCTAGTTATATATATATATATATATATATATATATATATAGGAGATCGCTAAAATGAAAACCACCTCTAGTTGTAAAAACCATGAGAACCACTTTATGGCCCTTAGATCAACTAGATGGATGGTTGTGATTAAAAGTAGTTAATATTAATATTAAAAGCTTTTTTGTCTTATTATGTCTTTAATATTATAATACAAAAGGGTATTTAAGTAAAATAACTCTATTTTGTCTATTTATATATATTAATTTTAAATTACCTTTTTTGTCATATTCATTAATTACTTTTTATTACTTTTATTTTCTAAACATAATTTCTTTATTAAAAACATTTTTAAATTCAGATTTTTTTTAAAAGATTTTTATACATTTTACAATTTAAGTTTTACGTTAAACTTTTTACGTTTTTTTGACGCGCCGTTTTTAACGCCGTTTTTTAACGCGCCGTTTTTCAAGCGTAACGCGCCATTTAAACGCTGTTTTTTAACGCCGTTTTTTTAACGCGCCGTTTTTAACGCCGTTTTTTACGCGCCGTTTTTCACGCGCTGTTTTTTACGCGCCGTTTTTACGCGCTGTTTTTTTTAAGACGTTGATTTTCTCAATCGGCGTTTTTTAACATACCGTTTCTAACGCGCCGTTTTTAACGCGCCGTTTTTAACGCGCCGTTCTCAATTGGCGTTTTTAACGCGCCGTTTTTTAACGCCGTTTTTTAACGCGCCGTTCTCAATAGGCGTTTTTAACGCGCCGTTTTTAACGCACCGATTTTTTAACGCGCCGTTTTTTAACGCCGTTTATTAACGCGCCGTTTTTTAACGCCGTTTTTTACGCGCCGTTTTTCACGCGCCGTTTTTTTCGCGCCGTTTTTCACGCGCCGTTTTTCACGCGCCGTTTTCTAAAGGCGTCGTTTTTCTCAATGGGCGTTTTTTTAAGGCGCCGTTTTTTAACGCCGTTTTTTACGCGCCGTTTTTTTAAGTCGTCGTTTTTTTAAGTCGTCGTTTTTCTCAGTCGGCGTTTTTTTAACGCGCGGTTTTTACGCGTTTTTTACGCGCCGTTTTTTCCACGTTTTTTAACGCGCCAAATTTTTTACACGCTTTTTACACGCCGTTTTAACGCGCCGTTTTTCCGAAGTTTTTTAATGCGCCGTTTTTTTGAAGTTTTTTAACGCGCCGTTTTTCCGAAGTTTTTTAACGCGCCGTTTTTTTACGCGTTTTTACGCGCCGTTTTTTCAAGCGTCGTTTTTTTAAAACGCGCCGTTTCTCCACGTTTTTTAATGCGTCGTTTTACACGCCGTTTTAAACGCACCGTTTTTTCACTCTTTTTAACGCGCCCCTTTTTGTACACTTTTTACGTTTTGCGTTAAAAATTTAAACTTTTTACATTTTACGTAAAAGTTTTTACGTTTTACGTTTTACGTAAAACTTTTTACTTTTTACGTAAAACTTTTTACGTTTTACGTAAAACTTTTTACGTTTTACGTTAAAAATTTAAACTTTTTACGTTTTACGTAAAAGTTTTTACGTTTTACGTTAAAATTTTCACGTTTTACGTTAAACTTTTTACGTTTTACGTTTTACGTAAAACTTTTTACGTAAAACTTTTTACGTTTTACGAAAAACTTACGAAAAATAAAACTTACGAAAAAAATTTACGAAAAACTTACGAAAAAGTTTACGTTACGAAAAACTTTTTACGTTTTACGTAAAACTTACGAAAAAATTTACGTAACACTTTTTACGCTTCACGCTTTTACGTTTTATGATAAAAAGTTTACGGTTTACGTTAACAAGTTTACAGTTTAATTTTTTTTACAAAAACGTTTTTACGCAAAACCGAACGCAAAAGAAAATCGCCGTTTTTTTAAGTTAATTTTTTTACGTTTTAACGCGCCGTTTTATGATAAAAAGTTTACGGTTTACGTTAACAAGTTTACGGTTTATTTTTTTTTTACAAAAACGTTTTTTACGTAAAACCGAACGCAACAGAAAATCGCCGTTTTTTACGTTTTTTACAGAAAATCGCCGGAGATGCCGCCGCCACCAACCCCAACGTTATAAGCAACCAACACCGTCACCACCCGCCACCAGCCACCATTCACCGTCGCTCCTCACCACCACCGGAACCGCCCCCTCTTTCCCTTCAATTTTTTTAAAAGTAAATATATGCAAATTGTTAGGTGTTTGATACCAAAATGTGGTCATATAAACAATTTAATTGCAATAATGAAGAGGTCATTCTATCACAATATGTCGTTAAATTTATTTTAGTAAGAATATCACAATATGTCGTTAAATTTATTTTAGTAAGAAACAAATGTACGTATCTCTTATATCTTGTGAAGCACTTTAAAGAGACATTGCAAGATAGTGTTCATCACTTAAGGCTTTTCAATCAAAGAGGTTGTTGATGTGAGATAAATGATTTTGCATCCAGCGTGTGAACATAACCGGAGTCCGGCACCGACCACCTTACTGGAAAACCAATTGGAAAGAAACTGGTTCGCCGGATGAGGCTCCGGCGGCGGTATCTTCATCACTGATCTACTTCATCACTTATCTTATCACCCTCGTTCATCGTCACTCCCGGTCATCTTCTCCGATGGCCATCGTTCACCGCCGACCACCGCCATTCTCCGATCATCCTTCTCACCTCAGGTAACCAACAACAACCACCATAGCCACCACCTGCAATACCATTACCTCGCCAAACAACACCTCGAACCACCATCTCTGATCACCTCCGGCGACCACCATCAAGCTGCTCTACAACTCCGACCATCTCCATTCGCCGTCACCTTCACCATTAACCACCCTCTACACCACTGCTCGGTAACCTTGCACCACAACAACTATCTCTGACTTGTGTGTGTGTGTTTGGTTTGGATTTTTTCCTTATTCACAAAATTACAATTGTGACATGAAAGAGAGAGAGAGAACACATGACTTTTGATGGAGAGAGAAGATCTGACATATACATATGTCAGTTTGTTTAATTTACAAATATACCCCCCTATAATACACACATGTGTAATGATATGTCCATTTTTAATTGGTTAATATTGGTTCTCGCGGTTCTTACAACTGGAGGTGGTTTTCATTTTAGCGGCCCCCTATATATATATATATATATATATAGGGTTAGGTTTATTTGTGAACAAACCCCTTAATAGTCAACTGTGTGAACTAATCCTAGCCCTTAATTATCAATACACAAGTGTAAATCAATGACCAGGATTTCATTAGAATTTGACGATGAAAATACACTAGTATATTTTATGATTTGATGATGTAAATCAATGGCCAAGATTTGTTCATTTAGTTCACAAATACACTAGTGTTCACTCTAGAACCCTATTAATTAAGAAAATTAAGAAACCCAAATGAATGGATCTCATTTTGCCACGTGTTACACTTTTTTGTAGATTGTGCTATGTGTAACAACCAGAGGCTGCGACATGTTACGTGTAGCAGCTTTTGCAGACTTTCATTTTTTCTTAAAAAGTAAAAGCTGTTACGTAACAAGTGACAGTCTCTGGTTGTTACATGTAACACGTTTGCAAAAAGGTGTAACACGCGGCAAAAGGAAGTCCATTCATTTGGGTTTCTTAGTTTTCTTAACTAATATGAGATTTCTTCCTATAGTTGCCCTATATATAATACAATTATCATCCTCAGTGAATAGTGCTTTAAGTTTTTTTTTCTTCTTATTTTTATATATTTTTATACTTTTACCCATCAACTTTCTAGAAACTTTGTAATCTAGTTTTACATGTTTATTTTTACGTGGGTATAAATTCAAGCGGATTTATGTTTTGATATAAATTTTCTAAGCTTGGTGAACAGTGCTTTAAGTTTGTTTTTTTGCTTTTTTCTTATTTTTGTTTTTTTTTTTGTAATGTTTTATACTTTTACCCATCAACTTTTAGCATAGATACTTACAACTCCTTAACTTTCTAAAAACTTTGTAATCCAGTTTTACATGTTTATTTTTATGTACACGTGGGTATAAATTTAAGTTGATTTACGTTTCAATGTATAGTTTCCTCATAAATAAGTTGGGTCAAATATAATATGTTTTGCTTATAATTATGTATGTTTTTGGTTGGTCTAGATTTTGATGTAATGTTTTTTTAAAAATGAGTCGAGTCAAATATAATGCATATTCGTGCTCACTTTTTTATGTAGATTTTTTGTTGAGCTACGTTTTGACGTAATTTTTTTTCGAAATGCCACGACAACGTACGGGGCAATTTACTAATAATATTAACATGTGTGAAATAATTTACTAGTAATGGCTTTTTTAAGTAATTGTATTCCAATTTAATGCATGAGTAATGGTTGATATTTTAGACTTTTGAAGGTAAATTACACATTAAAAGTTTCACAACTGTTATTACTCAAGTCGATAATTATTATTTCATTAGGTTATAGACCCGTGTATTGCACGGATTATGTGTGTATATGTGTGTGTATATATATAATTTATAAATCTTTAAATACATCATAGGAAAAATTATATTTTTACATATGATAGTAGAAACGATTAATTGGAGTCGTTTTTTTCGGAAAGATTTAACTGAGAAACATGTTTCATTTAAAAAAACAAAAAAGTAAAATGACCACATGTGTCAAAAGTATTTGAATGCTTAAAATATTATTAATCATTTTATTAGAAATAAATCTTATATCATACTTTTGATAATATGTTTTTGCTACTCATAAACAATACATCAAACATTACAAAATGTATATATATATAAAATAGAATGCACAAAAGGTGTTGAAACGTTGGCCTAACATGACCCAAATCCTTTTGACCTATAAAAATCACTCGTTTTGACATGAACCCGTTACATCCTGAAAACAAGGAAAAATAAAATTCAAACACTTCCAATTAAAAAATAAACAAATCCTATTACAAATCGGAAACCGCATGTTGGCTTATGTGGATCCCACCTTGAGAACAGATGATAGAAAGCCAAAATAATTCTGCAATCAATTGATCTAGAATAACAGTGTTTTGGATTCATTCTCCTCCCAATGACAAAGGCATTAAACAACTGCTGCTTCTAATGTCTGCTACAAAGCTAAGGTCTGTTGGTTCACAAAGTCTGCTAAAGCTAAACCGCTGATAATGACCAAAGGTCTGCTGGAAGCAAAGGTCTGATCACCCTTTAAAGAAGCTCTGCTAAAGCTTCATCAAAGGATAGAGCTCATCAGAGGATAGAGTCATCAGGGTTTGTAATCAGTTCTTTGTAATGTAACAGTGTTTATCTTAGTAGAGGTTAGAAGTTGTTATAGTTGTTAGATGTCATTGTCTAGGTGACGTCAGCATAGATTCCACAGTGGTTTGCTTTGTACTATAAATAGAACAGTGCATGTACTGTTCTATTGGATCACTTCACACACTTGCATTTTGTACGAATAATCTGAGTGATCTAAGCCTAAGGGAGAGTTTGTAATTCATGCATATGTAAATCAATCATTCAATTGAAAGTATTCATGATGAAAGCAAATCTCTCATTGTTTGTGCTATAAAGTTTACTTTCATTCCGCTGCAATTATTTCATAGTTGTTATCTTCTTCCATTGCTCATCTTAAACAAACACAAACAATTCAAACTCAGATCCTAACAATTGGTATCAGAGCACAGGCCAATGAAGTTCGATTTAACAATCAATTTGATATAAAAGATTAGCTCAATTCATTGATATCGTTTGTTCATAGTAAGTTGAAAAACAGAGTTAAAAGTTTAATCACATTCAAAGTAGTTTAAACGAAAAACTTTGTAAAACAACCAAAATGTCTCAAAACACACAAGATCCTCATAACACTGGCACCCTGTACAAACCACCTATGCTTGTCAGATCTGAGTACAATATCTGGCAACGTAGGATGGGTCATGTTCTTGCACAGCAAAACACCGGCTGCTGGAAATCGGTTATCTTTGGACCACATGTTCTGATGGTGCCGAGTGCAGAAGATCCCAAGGTCCAAGTACCTAAGAAACCTGAGAATTACTCTGAGCAGGATTTTCAGAAAATTGAGTTAGATGCGAAAGCATCCAGTATAGTTGCTCCCCAATGATATCTATGCTGGCCTGTTACATTGTAACAGTGCAAAAGAGTTATGGGATGCACTAAAAGAGCAATTTGATGGTACAGAAGAGGTCATTAAGAACAACAGAGAAGTGTTGAACCAACAATATGAAACGTTTTGTCATGTTAAGGGAGAGTCATTAACCAAACAATTTGAGAGGTTTAGTTGTCTGATAAGTGAGCTAAGACTGGTTAATGTAGAATACGCTAATTCAACCTTGAATAGTAGGTTCCTTAGATCATTGCCAGAAAAGTGGGACACTATAGCCTTTGTTACTAGAAACTCTGTTGGTTTCAAGGAAATGTAGCTGATGACTACTCTTTTGGTAGTACAACACTTTTTGGTCATGAGGAATCATCTGATGGTAGTAAGGATCAGAGTTATGATCATTTCATTAATATAACATCTGGTGGAGCATTCAACTCTGATTTTTACTCAACCAATTTTGCTTTCACAGCAAATGGGGAAAACCAGATCTCTAACAACTTATCCTTTGAATTAAGTGACCTTTAACATTTGATCAACTTGCCTTATTGAGTGTGAGAACAAGAAAGTTTTATAAAAGAACTTATAGGAAGTTTCTAGGGTTGCATGGGAATTTGATTAAGTGTTATAAGTGTAATAGGCCTGGTCACTTTTCTTGGGAATGTAGGAGTCAAACCAGTGGTCCTATAATCACTTACCCTAGTCCAAGACCTCAAAACACCCAAAATACTGTTCATTATTCCCAATATACCCCTGCTCCTCAAATGCAAAACACTGCTCATTTTGCACACCCTGTAAACACGGTTCTTGTCCAGTATGTCCAAACCACTGTTCCTCAAATTCAGTATGTTCAAGCCCCCGCACCTCAGGTCCAAGTGCAACCTGCACCACAAGCTGCATAAATATCTGCTCCAGCAGAGGCCAGTCAACAGAGCTTCTTTACACAAGTCATTGTTGATTAGAGTAGCTTACCTGAGGATTTAACCAATGAAAATTTTGCTCTAGTTGCTAATTCTGATGTTTTACTTGATGAATTTTGTTTTATGGCACTAGAAACAATACCAGATGGCTTGAATATGTGGAAGTGGACTCCAAATCTGAAGTGGTAGAAGAAAATGCTGAAACAGATGTTACAGCAGAAAATGTTGGTGAACAGATGTTAGAAAAAAGGTTGTTGAACCTCTGTTGGAACCTCTGACTGACCCGTGGGATTCCAGTGTGTGTGATGGTGAATGTGATTGTGCCATGATGGCTGCTGCTAAGGTATCACCTCAATTTTTAAAAGACTTGTGTTAAGATAAATGCATTATTGCTTTTGCTAACATCAAAGAGGTGAATGAAAACTTTAGAAACTAGATCTTAAACGATGAAGTACAATTTGAGAAAACTTTTAAAGTGTTAAAATCCAAGTTGTTTCAAAAAGAAAGTGAAATCAGCAACTTAAAACATGAATCAAGCATAACCAAAGATTTTTTATTTTTTTATTTTGAAAATCTATATTCATTCCACACGAAAAAGGGCAATTACAAAGCAATGGCAGGTAGTCGGGCAACAAGTTGCGTCGCCACCTCCTTTTGAATAGAAAAACCAATTTTACTAAATATAAAGTTTGAAACCTTTAGCGACGAAGAATTACTATTAACGACTTTTTGAACCCGATTCAAAAGTCGCACAGCGTCAGGAGTGAGACCACCAAAGGTATCAAACGCAAACGGGACAAACACATGTTGATTCTCCAGGCAGGCTTTCTCATGTTTTGCCACTTTGCTTGCCTCTGCCTTGAGCACCGCTTGCCCTATGACAAAGCCCTTATCCTTGAGCCCGACAAGGGGGGAGAATCCAGTTAGATCTACACAAGCGTGTTGTCACACCCCCAAAATCCACACGCGGAGTATCACCGCTTGGGAGCGTGACTGACCAGGATCAAGCCACCAATCATATTGAACATGTAATTAATATTAAGTAAAATAAATGTAAACCATCCAATCAATACGATAGGTGTTCAAAACATAACCATAGTTTCAAAGTGTAGCGGAAGCATAGTAAATAAATCAACAATAGTTAATAGTTTTTAATGTCATAATAGTTCAACGTAGAAACCACGATTCCTGCCCACAACGACCCGCTTCTCCAGTGCAAGCTCCCAGTACCTAACGATCTGCAAGGCATGTAACAGAATGATCAACAAACTAGTTGAGCGAGTTCACAGTTAATAGTTTAGTTTGGGTAATAGTACGTTTGTTCAATTAAGTTTCATATCGTATCAGTTCCATCGCGGCCTCACAGGCATGTGTGCGAAGATTAGGTTCGTTAATTCGCGACCGTAGTCTTTACCGACCAGGGTGTGTGCGAAGGCAATTGATCAGTTCGCGACCATAGTCTTTACCGACCAGGGTGGGTGCGAAGGCAGTTGAGTAGTTCGTTCGCGACCATAGTCTTTACCAACCAGGGTGTGTGCGAAGGCAGTTCGACAAGTATCATTTAAGCATGCACAAACAATCATCCAACCCATTCCCACCCTGGGAACCCATGCCTTGGCTGTGTGAACTCACCTTGGTTTGCTCGGTATGCTAGGTTATGCACTCACAAGTAATTAATCACGTCCTATTGTATGCACGTATAACAAATCAGTTCATGTTCGCAATGATACGCATGCAATTTAATGTTCACATAACAGTCAGTTTGCATATCGGCACAACACGTATTGTTTCACATCCAATCATCAGCTAGTGTACACGAATACCAATGTTAACATTCATCACCAAGCATGGCATGCCAAATAAATCAAGCATACATTCAATCATTCAAAGTATGTTCACAACCATATATCTTTCGATCCACTCTTATCTTTCGACACATTCGTGATCTTTCGACAAACAGTTATCATAGTTATCTTTCGGACCGAATGTTATGTTTCGAACCAGTGTCATCTTTCGGTCAATGCTATCCTTCGGTCAACACTACTATGGTTCGGTCAAAGCTATCCTTCGGTCAACACTACTATGGTTCGAAGGACATGTATCTTTCGGTCACAACTATGTTTCGACCAACCAATATCTTTCGACAATTAACAGTTACGTTTACAAAGTTTCCAAGTTTAACCGATTATCAATTAACACCAATCCAAGTATTCAGTTACTTCAGAATCGATCAAACAGGCAGATTTCAATTGTTTCACAAGAACCCTAATCGAACCATACATGAACACAACCTATTTACATTCAATCAGGTTAACTTTAAAACACGACAAGTTCATAACTAATCAAGATCAATACTCGAACCCATGGCGTAACAATCCGACTAACATAAATATTTTCCAAAACATATATACCAACCGATTATAATATGAACAATTCGATTAACGTATATCCGATTAACATACATATCCGGTTATCATAGTCGATCCACAAAACATTATCATTGAACATCATCAAAACAGATCCGATTAACATACTAACAATATATTGCAAGACAAATTATTAATCATGAAATCAAAGCATCATAAACAACATCACACACTAACCGGAAATCTGGATTACGGAATGAAATCCTTCGAACAGAGAGTAGGTCTGCTATATGCCGTCACACACACACAATGGAACTAGGGTTTTCGAAAACTAACTGTCGACTTACATGCATTCACGTATTTAAATCGTTTGACAGGAATGGGCCAAGCCCATTGGAAAGACTGGGCCGAAAGATGTCGAAGGATAAAATCCTTGGTCGAAGGATATGTTTCGAGATCCTTCGAACCGAAAGTTGATCCTTCGAATCGAAGGATATGTTTCGAGATCCTTCGAACTGTATGTCATGTTTCGTGATCTAGACTAAGTGTTTTAAATAATAATTTCTAATATTACTTTCTACCACAGCAAGTAATCACATATAGGCAAAATGACAATACATTACATTAAAACACAACGCATACAATATCAAGTCCACAATCCAAACAACTAAACAGTCAAAGTCAACGCGCATTTAATGCGAAAGTGAAAGTCAGAAACTCGAGTTGTCACATTATCCCCAACTTAAAAGAAATTTCGTCCCGAAATTTGGTACGCACTCACTGAGGAAGCTAGGTAAGTTACATCGTTCACTGGTTTTCCTGGGGTGTCACATCATCCCCCCGTTGATTTGGAATTTCGTCCCGAAATTCAGTAGTAGTAGCTTCAGCCTCAGAAGTGGATGCATTGGTTTCGAATAACTGGGGATACTTTTCTTTCATCTGATCTTCGCGTTCCCAGGTATACTCCGGGCCACGCTGGGAGTTCCAACGAACTCGAACAAGAGGGATTCTCTTGTGTTTGAGGACCTTAACATCCCGGTCCGTGATTTCAACTGGTTCCTCGACGAACTGCAACCGCTCGTCGATAGTGAGTTCCTTAAAAGGAACTATAAGGGTCTCATCTGATAGGCATTTCTTCAGATTCGACACGTGAAATACATTGTGAACTGCACCGAGTTCAGCTGGTAGGTTTAATCTGTAGGCTACTTTGCCAATCTTTTCTAAGATTTCGAATGGTCCGACGTACCGCGGATTCAGTTTGCCTCGTTTACCAAATCGAACCACACCCTTCCAGGGTGAAACTTTCAATAAAACCCGGTCCGCGACCTCAAATTCCAATGGCTTTCTACGCTTGTCCGCGTAGGCTTTCTGACGGTCGCGTGCTGCCGCCATGCGTTGACGTATCTGTGCAATCTTTTCTGTGGCGTCCACTACGATCTCTGGACCCGTAATTTGACTATCCCCCACCTCTGCCCAACAGAGAGGTGACCGGCATTTACGTCCGTACAATGCCTCAAATGGAGCGGCTTGAATGCTGGTGTGGTAACTGTTATTGTATGAAAACTCCACTAAAGGGAGGTGTTTTTCCCAGCCGTTGCCGAAATCGATGACACACGCTCGAAGCATGTCTTCTAGAGTTTGGATAGTTCGCTCAGACTGCCCATCCGTCTGAGGATGATATGCTGTGCTCATGTCTAACCGTGAGCCGAAGGATTTGTGCATCGCTTGCCAAAGCTCTGACGTGAATCGTGCATCGCGATCCGAAATAATAGAAGTGGGCACTCCGTGCCTCGAAACAACTTCTTTCAAGTAGATGTCTGCTAGGGTAGAAAACTTATCCGTTTCTTTGATAGCCAAGAAGTGAGCAGACTTTGTGAGTCGATCAACGATCACCCAAATAGTGTCATTCCCACGCTGAGATCTAGGTAAGCCCGTAACGAAATCCATGGAAATTTCTTCCCATTTCCACTGAGGTATCTTGGGCTGTTGAAGTAGGCCTGCTGGTTTCTGGTATTCAACCTTGACTCTCGCACAGGTTAAGCATTTTCCAACATAGGTGGCGATGTGGGCTTTCATACTTGGCCACCAGTATGTTGTGCTGATGTCGTGGTACATTTTATCCGACGCTGGATGTACCGAATAGCGAGACTTGTGAGCTTCATCCATTACAAGTTCGCGTAAACCGCCATAAAGTGGGACCCAAATACGCCCCGTTACATAGTAGGCGCCGTCTTCCTTTTGTTCCATCTGTTGCCTTGAACCGCGTAAGGCTTCAGCCTTGACGTTTTCGGGTTTCAGTGCTTCTAACTGAGCAGCTCGTATCTGTGCAGGAAGACTGGACTGAATGGTAAGCTGTAGCGCTCGCACGCGCTTCGGTAGAGTGTCTTTCCGACTGAGGGCATCAGCCACAACATTGGCCTTGCCTGGATGATACTTGATGGCGCATTCATAGTCGTTTAGAAGTTCAACCCATCTCGGTTGACGCATATTCAAATCCTTTTGCTTAAGAATATGCTCGAGACTCCTGTGATCGGTGTAAATCGTGCACCTGGTACCGTACAGGTAGTGTCGCCATATCTTAAGCGCGAAAACAACAGCTCCCAGCTCTAAATCGTGCGTCGTGTAGTTCCGTTCATGAACCTTGAGTTGCCGAGAAGCGTAGGCTATCACTTTATCACGTTGCATCAACACACATCCAAGACCCTGGATGGATGCATCACAGTATACCACGAAGTCATCTGTGCCCTCTGGCAATGAGAGAATAGGTGCGCTGCAAAGCCTATCCTTTAAGTACTGAAAAGCGGTCTCTTGCGTATTACCCCATCTGTAAACGACACCTTTCTGTGTTAGCATAGTAAGTGGTTGCGCGATCTTGGAGAAGTCTTTAATAAATCGCCTGTAGTAACCCGCCAAACCCAAGAATTGGCGTATTTCAGTCGGTGTACGCGGTACTGGCCAGTTTCTAATCGAATCAACCTTGGATGGATCGACATGAATCCCATCCTTGTTCACCACATGACCTAGGAAGTGGACTTCACGAAGCCAGAAGTCGCATTTCGAAAACTTTGCGTACAGTTGCTCCTTTCGAAGAAGTTCCAAAATAAGACGTAAGTGCTGCTCATGCTCCTCCTGACTCTTGGAGTAAATCAAAATGTCGTCGATGAAAACGATAACAAACTTATCAAGATAAGGTTTGCACACCCTGTTCATAAGATCCATGAAGACTGCAGGCGCGTTCGTAAGCCCGAATGGCATGACAAGAAACTCGTAATGACCGTAGCGAGTTCTGAAAGCGGTTTTGGAGACGTCCTCATCCCGGACTCTCAGCTGATGATACCCTGACCTTAAATCAATCTTGGAATAGTAACACGACCCTTGCAACTGGTCGAATAGGTCATCTATGCGCGGAAGAGGATAACGGTTCTTCACCGTCACCTTATTGAGTTCGCGGTAGTCGATGCACATCCTGAACGTACCGTCTTTCTTCTTCACAAATAACACTGGAGCTCCCCAAGGCGAAGAGCTTGGACGAATAAAGCCCTTTTCCAAGAGCTCTTGTAGCTGCTTCGACAGTTCTTCCAGTTCGGTTGGAGCTAAACGATACGGTGCGCGGGCTATTGGTGCTGCTCCAGGAGCTAACTCAATCTGAAACTCGACTTGACGATGAGGAGGTAAACCAGGTAAATCTTCAGGAAACACTTGAGGAAAATCACGCACAACTGGTATATCCTCCAGCTTCCTTTCCTTTGTTGATGCGTCAGTGACAAGTGCCAGAATGGCAGTATGTCCCTTTCGTAAACATTTCTGCGCCTTTAAGAAAGAGATGATGCCAACCACAGCACCACTCTTGTCACCTTGTACTTCGAGAGGTTCTTGACTGGAGCGAGGAATACGAATAACTTTTTCTTTGCATAAGATCTCCGCATGATGTTGGGATAACCAATCCATACCGATGACGACGTCGAAACTACCCAAAACTATGGGTATGAGATCAATCGAGAAAGTCTGACCCGCTAGAACAATACTACAACCCTTGACTACATGCGCGGCCTCTACACTCTTACCATTTGCTAGTTCTACGACGTGTTTGGTGTCTAGGGGTGTTGGTGTACGTTTTAATAATTTACCCATTTTCAATGACATATAGCTTGTATCAGCACCCGAATCAAATAAGACAGTAACATAAATATCGTCGAGAAGAAACTTACCCATAACCACATTGGGATCATTCACTGCGTCACCCCGACCTAGCACAAAAGCACGACCCCGAGCTTCGTTGCCATTGTTGTTGTTGTTTCCCCCGTTGTTCTGGTTATTGTTGTTATTTCCGTTGCCCTGGTTGTTGTTGTTGTTGTTGCGATTCTGGTTCAACTGAGGGCAATCGCGTTTGTAATGACCTTCAGCCCCACACTGGAAACATCCCCGATTTCCACGCTGTGGCTGCTGCTGCTGATTCTGTGGAGCTGGCGGTGGTAGTTGCTGGTTCTGGTTTACTGGTCGCGCGCTTCTACAATCTTTGGCCTCATGGCCCATCTTGTGGCATCTTTGACAGCGCTCTTTCCGACACCTTCCACTGTGGTGTTTGTTGCACCTGTTGCACCGCGGATGATTTCCCTGATAACCACGTTGTCCCTGACTTCCCGATGATTGCTGGCTCGGACTCTGGTAATCGTTGGTGCGACGTTGCTGAGTTTGGGACTGAACAGACACCGATCCCCTGCTGGAATCCCCATCCCATTTTCTCTTGTTGTCGCTGGGTGTAGCAGAAGTAGCAGCTGGAGTGACTGTAGCAGTAGCGCCGACACGCTTTGGCAGTTTATTCTGATCCACTGCCTGATCGGTGATGCGATGAGCGAGACGCTGTATTTCCTGGATATTGTTGAGATTAGCCGAGGTAACGTGGCTCTGTATTTCTGGCGCCAAACCTTTGAGATACAACTCAATACGCTTGTATGGAGGGTCCACCATAGTTGGACATAACACAGCCAACTCATTCGATCTCTTGGTGTAAGCTTCGATTTCCGAACCAACCATTTTCAAGTTATACAACTCGTCCTCCAACTTGTGAATGTCTTCTCTAGTGCAGTATTCCCTCTTGATCAGTTCTTTGAAATCATTCCAGGGTGTGGCGTTAGCAGCTGCCAACCCTAAGATCTGCACTTGTGCGTTCCACCAAGTGAGCGCAAATAGTAGCGAGACGACCAAATAGTAGTTTTCACAATTAAAACGAGGATGATTTAAACGAGTTAAACGATTTCGAAACAAATTAAAAAAGTTAAACGAGTTGGATAAACGATTGGTTTTTGGTTAGTGTTTAGATAACGGGACGGGTGTAATGTGATGAAAACATGGTAGATACGCCGCTGGTACTTCTTATATATAAGTGTTTTCCTCATATTACATACCGTGGCGTTATTTAGTTCACTTGGGTAAACGAGGTTATCACGATGTCACATAACAATGTTTTTGAGAAGATATAAACCATACGAGTTTTATTAACGAGTTTTTACGAAATATTTTACGAATTGGTTTACTAAAACAAATGTTTTTGGGGTTAAGAATCATGGCTACGAGATTTTTATAAACTATAACCAACTTGATTTGAGTTGGTTAATTATGTTGCAATACACTTTTGTATTTTGACTCTTGTAGTATAATAAAGTATTGCAACATATAAACGAGCCATGAATCCAACACTCTTATAAAACCTATGTGCTCGCCAGCATTTCTTTGTTGACTTTGTTTTTACATATGTTTTAGGTGTTGTTGTGTGATGTTGATTTCTAGGATGCATGCGTCACATAGGATCTGGATGAGGCCTTAGTGACATAATAACAATGATAGTCGATATGTAACTTGTTTGTTTTGTGTTAAGACAATGTAAATTACTTAACGAATCAATAAAACGAAACTTTTTATATCCATGGTTGTGAAGCAATAATTCTGTTACAACACTCCGCGACGTTTCCGCCACGGTTTGTTGTTTTAACGTGGTCGGGGTGTGACATATACATTCAGATTATATACACTATCCATTTTAACCTCTTCAACACTACCATCTGATCTAATCAAAGTCAATACTTGGGTTTCTAAGCATGACTTCCACTTTGCTATTTTTGGATGGTTTTCTTGGGAAAAGACTTATTGAAGATGAGTTTGGTGATTGTGGTCTACTAACTAAATTTGCAACTGTTTCTCTGAGTTGAGCAGCAAGTAAGTCAGCAGCAGGGTCAATGTGGTCCTCCATCATCTGCTTTATTGCCTCTTTTCTATGTTTTTCATACTTCTGCTCATCTTCCTTATCAGTCTGCTTTTGCCTTTTTAATTGTCTTAAGGCATTTGCGGAGAAAGTTGATGGTGAGAGAAGCCTTTTAGGAGTATGGGTTTGGGTTTAGGTTTAGCAGATGATACAATTTTTGTAGGAGTAGCAGTGCTTTCCTTTGTATCTTGCTTCTTCTGCTTTTTCTAAAGCTATCTCTTTAGCTTTCTTGTTTAGGATCTCATCAATCCCTTTTTCCTTTCCAGCTTCTGAAGCTTTTGCAGAAGATTTTTGTTCAGCTGACTCTGGCTGTTGTTGCACCTTTGGTTTTGGTTTAGCTTTTGAATCAGGTGGCAACTTTCTCCCTGAATGCTTATATTGGAAACTTTCTCAATGAAACAAATGCCCCCTTTTCTCCCTCTTTTTAGCATCATCATCATCTTTCTCAAAGATTGGTGTACGGGTAGAGACAGTAAGTTTGAACAGATGTTCCTTAACGTCCGTAACATATGCTTGTGTATCTTTATACCTAGCATCAACCATATTTCTGATAAGTTCCATATGGGAATTGTGGTTGCTTTCAGCCAAATTCCTCTGAGCTTGAAGGATGGGTTGCATAGAATTCCAAAGCTCATTGGCAATTTGCTGAGTGCTAGGTTGACTTTTAGAAAACTCCATCATCTGCTTCATCATTTCTTTCATTTCAACAACAAATGTTTCAATGGTAGACATTCATCACCAATATTTTAATTCATCACCTAGTTTAATAGGATCATCTGATTCCCACCTATAGTGGTTGTATTTGTTTTGATAATAGGAGAAGATTCCATATCATTAGAAACAAATGCCCCTTTTTTGATTTTGGGGACTTCCCACTGAAGTAGAGGTTACAGTTGTAGCCTCAACAGTGGTTGCCTTCAACGGAGTCTTAATGATGTAACCACTGTCCAACTGATAACCAATGGGTTCAGCAGTTGTGGTGGCTGCTCCACTTGAACTACGACCAACAGTTTCATAAAACTCAAGGGGTGTAATCTCCTCAACTGTTTGTGGGATAGCAGATTGAATTGGTTCAGACAAAGTCATTTGTTGGTTTATACTGTCAGTAATCTGTGGGCGAGAGGGACTGTTTTGATTCTGAATTTCAATTGCTTCAAACAGAGGTAATATTGTTAATGGAAGTTGGGAAGAGGGTTGTGGTGTAGAAAGCGACATTGCTCTTGGGGGGGGGGGGGTGCTTCTAAGCATACTTTCATATGAAAGGTCTGCTTCATGTTGTGGTCTGCCATGTGGCATTATTTGTATTCTTTTATTAGAATTAGATTTTAAAATATATAGAAGTTTCTAGTTATATATATATATATATATATATATATATATATATAGGAGATCGCTAAAATGAAAACCACCTCTAGTTGTAAAAACCATGAGAACCACTTTATGGCCCTTAGATCAACTAGATGGATGGTTGTGATTAAAAGTAGTTAATATTAATATTAAAAGCTTTTTTGTCTTATTATGTCTTTAATATTATAATACAAAAGGGTATTTAAGTAAAATAACTCTATTTTGTCTATTTATATATATTAATTTTAAATTACCTTTTTTGTCATATTCATTAATTACTTTTTATTACTTTTATTTTCTAAACATAATTTCTTTATTAAAAACATTTTTAAATTCAGATTTTTTTTAAAAGATTTTTATACATTTTACAATTTAAGTTTTACGTTAAACTTTTTACGTTTTTTTGACGCGCCGTTTTTAACGCCGTTTTTTAACGCGCCGTTTTTCAAGCGTAACGCGCCATTTAAACGCTGTTTTTTAACGCCGTTTTTTTAACGCGCCGTTTTTAACGCCGTTTTTTACGCGCCGTTTTTCACGCGCTGTTTTTTACGCGCCGTTTTTACGCGCTGTTTTTTTTAAGACGTTGATTTTCTCAATCGGCGTTTTTTAACATACCGTTTCTAACGCGCCGTTTTTAACGCGCCGTTCTCAATTGGCGTTTTTAACGCGCCGTTTTTTAACGCCGTTTTTTAACGCGCCGTTCTCAATAGGCGTTTTTAACGCGCCGTTTTTAACGCACCGATTTTTTAACGCGCCGTTTTTTAACGCCGTTTATTAACGCGCCGTTTTTTAACGCCGTTTTTTACGCGCCGTTTTTCACGCGCCGTTTTTTTCGCGCCGTTTTTCACGCGCCGTTTTTCACGCGCCGTTTTCTAAAGGCGTCGTTTTTCTCAATGGGCGTTTTTTTAAGGCGCCGTTTTTTAACGCCGTTTTTTACGCGCCGTTTTTTTAAGTCGTCGTTTTTTTAAGTCGTCGTTTTTCTCAGTCGGCGTTTTTTTAACGCGCGGTTTTTACGCGTTTTTTACGCGCCGTTTTTTCCACGTTTTTTAACGCGCCAAATTTTTTACACGCTTTTTACACGCCGTTTTAACGCGCCGTTTTTCCGAAGTTTTTTAATGCGCCGTTTTTTTGAAGTTTTTTAACGCGCCGTTTTTCCGAAGTTTTTTAACGCGCCGTTTTTTTACGCGTTTTTACGCGCCGTTTTTTCAAGCGTCGTTTTTTTAAAACGCGCCGTTTCTCCACGTTTTTTAATGCGTCGTTTTACACGCCGTTTTAAACGCGCCGTTTTTTCACTCTTTTTAACGCGCCCCTTTTTGTACACTTTTTACGTTTTGCGTTAAAAATTTAAACTTTTTACATTTTACGTAAAAGTTTTTACGTTTTACGTTTTACGTAAAACTTTTTACTTTTTACGTAAAACTTTTTACGTTTTACGTAAAACTTTTTACGTTTTACGTTAAAAATTTAAACTTTTTACGTTTTACGTAAAAGTTTTTACGTTTTACGTTAAAATTTTCACGTTTTACGTTAAACTTTTTACGTTTTACGTTTTACGTAAAACTTTTTACGTAAAACTTTTTACGTTTTACGAAAAACTTACGAAAAATAAAACTTACGAAAAAAATTTACGAAAAACTTACGAAAAAGTTTACGTTACGAAAAACTTTTTACGTTTTACGTAAAACTTACGAAAAAATTTACGTAACACTTTTTACGCTTCACGCTTTTACGTTTTATGATAAAAAGTTTACGGTTTACGTTAACAAGTTTACGGTTTAATTTTTTTTACAAAAACGTTTTTACGCAAAACCGAACGCAAAAGAAAATCGCCGTTTTTTTAAGTTAATTTTTTTACGTTTTAACGCGCCGTTTTATGATAAAAAGTTTACGGTTTACGTTAACAAGTTTACGGTTTATTTTTTTTTTACAAAAACGTTTTTTACGCAAAACCGAACGCAACAGAAAATCGCCGTTTTTTACGTTTTTTACAGAAAATCGCCGGAGATGCCGCCGCCACCAACCCCAACGTTATAAGCAACCAACACCGTCACCACCCGCCACCAGCCACCATTCACCGTCGCTCCTCACCACCACCGGAACCGCCCCCTCTTTCCCTTCAATTTTTTTAAAAGTAAATATATGCAAATTGTTAGGTGTTTGATACCAAAATGTGGTCATATAAACAATTTAATTGCAATAATGAAGAGGTCATTCTATCACAATATGTCGTTAAATTTATTTTAGTAAGAATATCACAATATGTCGTTAAATTTATTTTAGTAAGAAACAAATGTACGTATCTCTTATATCTTGTGAAGCACTTTAAAGAGACATTGCAAGATAGTGTTCATCACTTAAGGCTTTTCAATCAAAGAGGTTGTTGATGTGAGATAAATGATTTTGCATCCAGCGTGTGAACATAACCGGAGTCCGGCACCGACCACCTTACTGGAAAACCAATTGGAAAGAAACTGGTTCGCCGGATGAGGCTCCGGCGGCGGTATCTTCATCACTGATCTACTTCATCACTTATCTTATCACCCTCGTTCATCGTCACTCCCGGTCATCTTCTCCGATGGCCATCGTTCACCGCCGACCACCGCCATTCTCCGATCATCCTTCTCACCTCAGGTAACCAACAACAACCACCATAGCCACCACCTGCAATACCATTACCTCGCCAAACAACACCTCGAACCACCATCTCTGATCACCTCCGGCGACCACCATCAAGCTGCTCTACAACTCCGACCATCTCCATTCGCCGTCACCTTCACCATTAACCACCCTCTACACCACTGCTCGGTAACCTTGCACCACAACAACTATCTCTGACTTGTGTGTGTGTGTTTGGTTTGGATTTTTTCCTTATTCACAAAATTACAATTGTGACATGAAAGAGAGAGAGAGAACACATGACTTTTGATGGAGAGAGAAGATCTGACATATACATATGTCAGTTTGTTTAATTTACAAATATACCCCCCTATAATACACACATGTGTAATGATATGTCCATTTTTAATTGGTTAATATTGGTTCTCGCGGTTCTTACAACTGGAGGTGGTTTTCATTTTAGCGGCCCCCTATATATATATATATATAGGGTTAGGTTTATTTGTGAACAAACCCCTTAATAGTCAACTGTGTGAACTAATCCTAGCCCTTAATTATCAATACACAAGTGTAAATCAATGACCAGGATTTCATTAGAATTTGACGATGAAAATACACTAGTATATTTTATGATTTGATGATGTAAATCAATGGCCAAGATTTGTTCATTTAGTTCACAAATACACTAGTGTTCACTCTAGAACCCTATTAATTAAGAAAATTAAGAAACCCAAATGAATGGATCTCATTTTGCCACGTGTTACACTTTTTTGTAGATTGTGCTATGTGTAACAACCAGAGGCTGCGACATGTTACGTGTAGCAGCTTTTGCAGACTTTCATTTTTTCTTAAAAAGTAAAAGCTGTTACGTAACAAGTGACAGTCTCTGGTTGTTACATGTAACACGTTTGCAAAAAGGTGTAACACGCGGCAAAAGGAAGTCCATTCATTTGGGTTTCTTAGTTTTCTTAACTAATATGAGATTTCTTCCTATAGTTGCCCTATATATAATACAATTATCATCCTCAGTGAATAGTGCTTTAAGTTTTTTTTTCTTCTTATTTTTATATATTTTTATACTTTTACCCATCAACTTTCTAGAAACTTTGTAATCTAGTTTTACATGTTTATTTTTACGTGGGTATAAATTCAAGCGGATTTATGTTTTGATATAAATTTTCTAAGCTTGGTGAACAGTGCTTTAAGTTTGTTTTTTTGCTTTTTTCTTATTTTTGTTTTTTTTTTGTAATGTTTTATACTTTTACCCATCAACTTTTAGCATAGATACTTACAACTCCTTAACTTTCTAAAAACTTTGTAATCCAGTTTTACATGTTTATTTTTATGTACACGTGGGTATAAATTTAAGTTGATTTACGTTTCAATGTATAGTTTCCTCATAAATAAGTTGGGTCAAATATAATATGTTTTGCTTATAATTATGTATGTTTTTGGTTGGTCTAGATTTTGATGTAATGTTTTTTTAAAAATGAGTCGAGTCAAATATAATGCATATTCGTGCTCACTTTTTTATGTAGATTTTTTGTTGAGCTACGTTTTGACGTAAATTTTTTTCGAAATGCCACGACAACGTACGGGGCAATTTACTAATAATATTAACATGTGTGAAATAATTTACTAGTAATGGCTTTTTTAAGTAATTGTATTCCAATTTAATGCATGAGTAATGGTTGATATTTTAGACTTTTGAAGGTAAATTACACATTAAAAGTTTCACAACTGTTATTACTCAAGTCGATAATTATTATTTCATTAGGTTATAGACCCGTGTATTGCACGGATTATGTGTGTATATGTGTGTGTATATATATAATTTATAAATCTTTAAATACATCATAGGAAAAATTATATTTTTACATATGATAGTAGAAACGATTAATTGGAGTCGTTTTTTTCGGAAAGATTTAACTGAGAAACATGTTTCATTTAAAAAAACAAAAAAGTAAAATGACCACATGTGTCAAAAGTATTTGAATGCTTAAAATATTATTAATCATTTTATTAGAAATAAATCTTATATCATACTTTTGATAATATGTTTTTGCTACTCATAAACAATACATCAAACATTACAAAATGTATATATATATAAAATAGAATGCACAAAAGGTGTTGAAACGTTGGCCTAACATGACCCAAATCCTTTTGACCTATAAAAATCACTCGTTTTGACATGAACCCGTTACATCCTGAAAACAAGGAAAAATAAAATTCAAACACTTCCAATTAAAAAATAAACAAATCCTATTACAAATCGGAAACCGCATGTTGGCTTATGTGGATCCCACCTTGAGAACAGATGATAGAAAGCCAAAATAATTCTGCAATCAATTGATCTAGAATAACAGTGTTTTGGATTCATTCTCCTCCCAATGACAAAGGCATTAAACAACTGCTGCTTCTAATGTCTGCTACAAAGCTAAGGTCTGTTGGTTCACAAAGTCTGCTAAAGCTAAACCGCTGATAATGACCAAAGGTCTGCTGGAAGCAAAGGTCTGATCACCCTTTAAAGAAGCTCTGCTAAAGCTTCATCAAAGGATAGAGCTCATCAGAGGATAGAGTCATCAGGGTTTGTAATCAGTTCTTTGTAATGTAACAGTGTTTATCTTAGTAGAGGTTAGAAGTTGTTATAGTTGTTAGATGTCATTGTCTAGGTGACGTCAGCATAGATTCCACAGTGGTTTGCTTTGTACTATAAATAGAACAGTGCATGTACTGTTCTATTGGATCACTTCACACACTTGCATTTTGTACGAATAATCTGAGTGATCTAAGCCTAAGGGAGAGTTTGTAATTCATGCATATGTAAATCAATCATTCAATTGAAAGTATTCATGATGAAAGCAAATCTCTCATTGTTTGTGCTATAAAGTTTACTTTCATTCCGCTGCAATTATTTCATAGTTGTTATCTTCTTCCATTGCTCATCTTAAACAAACACAAACAATTCAAACTCAGATCCTAACAATTGGTATCAGAGCACAGGCCAATGAAGTTCGATTTAACAATCAATTTGATATAAAAGATTAGCTCAATTCATTGATATCGTTTGTTCATAGTAAGTTGAAAAACAGAGTTAAAAGTTTAATCACATTCAAAGTAGTTTAAACGAAAAACTTTGTAAAACAACCAAAATGTCTCAAAACACACAAGATCCTCATAACACTGGCACCCTGTACAAACCACCTATGCTTGTCAGATCTGAGTACAATATCTGGCAACGTAGGATGGGTCATGTTCTTGCACAGCAAAACACCGGCTGCTGGAAATCGGTTATCTTTGGACCACATGTTCTGATGGTGCCGAGTGCAGAAGATCCCAAGGTCCAAGTACCTAAGAAACCTGAGAATTACTCTGAGCAGGATTTTCAGAAAATTGAGTTAGATGCGAAAGCATCCAGTATAGTTGCTCCCCAATGATATCTATGCTGGCCTGTTACATTGTAACAGTGCAAAAGAGTTATGGGATGCACTAAAAGAGCAATTTGATGGTACAGAAGAGGTCATTAAGAACAACAGAGAAGTGTTGAACCAACAATATGAAACGTTTTGTCATGTTAAGGGAGAGTCATTAACCAAACAATTTGAGAGGTTTAGTTGTCTGATAAGTGAGCTAAGACTGGTTAATGTAGAATACGCTAATTCAACCTTGAATAGTAGGTTCCTTAGATCATTGCCAGAAAAGTGGGACACTATAGCCTTTGTTACTAGAAACTCTGTTGGTTTCAAGGAAATGTAGCTGATGACTACTCTTTTGGTAGTACAACACTTTTTGGTCATGAGGAATCATCTGATGGTAGTAAGGATCAGAGTTATGATCATTTCATTAATATAACATCTGGTGGAGCATTCAACTCTGATTTTTACTCAACCAATTTTGCTTTCACAGCAAATGGGGAAAACCAGATCTCTAACAACTTATCCTTTGAATTAAGTGACCTTTAACATTTGATCAACTTGCCTTATTGAGTGTGAGAACAAGAAAGTTTTATAAAAGAACTTATAGGAAGTTTCTAGGGTTGCATGGGAATTTGATTAAGTGTTATAAGTGTAATAGGCCTGGTCACTTTTCTTGGGAATGTAGGAGTCAAACCAGTGGTCCTATAATCACTTACCCTAGTCCAAGACCTCAAAACACCCAAAATACTGTTCATTATTCCCAATATACCCCTGCTCCTCAAATGCAAAACACTGCTCATTTTGCACACCCTGTAAACACGGTTCTTGTCCAGTATGTCCAAACCACTGTTCCTCAAATTCAGTATGTTCAAGCCCCCGCACCTCAGGTCCAAGTGCAACCTGCACCACAAGCTGCATAAATATCTGCTCCAGCAGAGGCCAGTCAACAGAGCTTCTTTACACAAGTCATTGTTGATTAGAGTAGCTTACCTGAGGATTTAACCAATGAAAATTTTGCTCTAGTTGCTAATTCTGATGTTTTACTTGATGAATTTTGTTTTATGGCACTAGAAACAATACCAGATGGCTTGAATATGTGGAAGTGGACTCCAAATCTGAAGTGGTAGAAGAAAATGCTGAAACAGATGTTACAGCAGAAAATGTTGGTGAACAGATGTTAGAAAAAAGGTTGTTGAACCTCTGTTGGAACCTCTGACTGACCCGTGGGATTCCAGTGTGTGTGATGGTGAATGTGATTGTGCCATGATGGCTGCTGCTAAGGTATCACCTCAATTTTTAAAAGACTTGTGTTAAGATAAATGCATTATTGCTTTTGCTAACATCAAAGAGGTGAATGAAAACTTTAGAAACTAGATCTTAAACGATGAAGTACAATTTGAGAAAACTTTTAAAGTGTTAAAATCCAAGTTGTTTCAAAAAGAAAGTGAAATCAGCAACTTAAAACATGAATCAAGCATAACCAAAGATTTTTTATTTTTTTATTTTGAAAATCTATATTCATTCCACACGAAAAAGGGCAATTACAAAGCAATGGCAGGTAGTCGGGCAACAAGTTGCGTCGCCACCTCCTTTTGAATAGAAAAACCAATTTTACTAAATATAAAGTTTGAAACCTTTAGCGACGAAGAATTACTATTAACGACTTTTTGAACCCGATTCAAAAGTCGCACAGCGTCAGGAGTGAGACCACCAAAGGTATCAAACGCAAACGGGACAAACACATGTTGATTCTCCAGGCAGGCTTTCTCATGTTTTGCCACTTTGCTTGCCTCTGCCTTGAGCACCGCTTGCCCTATGACAAAGCCCTTATCCTTGAGCCCGACAAGGGGGGAGAATCCAGTTAGATCTACACAAGCGTGTTGTCACACCCCCAAAATCCACACGCGGAGTATCACCGCTTGGGAGCGTGACTGACCAGGATCAAGCCACCAATCATATTGAACATGTAATTAATATTAAGTAAAATAAATGTAAACCATCCAATCAATACGATAGGTGTTCAAAACATAACCATAGTTTCAAAGTGTAGCGGAAGCATAGTAAATAAATCAACAATAGTTAATAGTTTTTAATGTCATAATAGTTCAACGTAGAAACCACGATTCCTGCCCACAACGACCCGCTTCTCCAGTGCAAGCTCCCAGTACCTAACGATCTGCAAGGCATGTAACAGAATGATCAACAAACTAGTTGAGCGAGTTCACAGTTAATAGTTTAGTTTGGGTAATAGTACGTTTGTTCAATTAAGTTTCATATCGTATCAGTTCCATCGCGGCCTCACAGGCATGTGTGCGAAGATTAGGTTCGTTAATTCGCGACCGTAGTCTTTACCGACCAGGGTGTGTGCGAAGGCAATTGATCAGTTCGCGACCATAGTCTTTACCGACCAGGGTGGGTGCGAAGGCAGTTGAGTAGTTCGTTCGCGACCATAGTCTTTACCAACCAGGGTGTGTGCGAAGGCAGTTCGACAAGTATCATTTAAGCATGCACAAACAATCATCCAACCCATTCCCACCCTGGGAACCCATGCCTTGGCTGTGTGAACTCACCTTGGTTTGCTCGGTATGCTAGGTTATGCACTCACAAGTAATTAATCACGTCCTATTGTATGCACGTATAACAAATCAGTTCATGTTCGCAATGATACGCATGCAATTTAATGTTCACATAACAGTCAGTTTGCATATCGGCACAACACGTATTGTTTCACATCCAATCATCAGCTAGTGTACACGAATACCAATGTTAACATTCATCACCAAGCATGGCATGCCAAATAAATCAAGCATACATTCAATCATTCAAAGTATGTTCACAACCATATATCTTTCGATCCACTCTTATCTTTCGACACATTCGTGATCTTTCGACAAACAGTTATCATAGTTATCTTTCGGACCGAATGTTATGTTTCGAACCAGTGTCATCTTTCGGTCAATGCTATCCTTCGGTCAACACTACTATGGTTCGGTCAAAGCTATCCTTCGGTCAACACTACTATGGTTCGAAGGACATGTATCTTTCGGTCACAACTATGTTTCGACCAACCAATATCTTTCGACAATTAACAGTTACGTTTACAAAGTTTCCAAGTTTAACCGATTATCAATTAACACCAATCCAAGTATTCAGTTACTTCAGAATCGATCAAACAGGCAGATTTCAATTGTTTCACAAGAACCCTAATCGAACCATACATGAACACAACCTATTTACATTCAATCAGGTTAACTTTAAAACACGACAAGTTCATAACTAATCAAGATCAATACTCGAACCCATGGCGTAACAATCCGACTAACATAAATATTTTCCAAAACATATATACCAACCGATTATAATATGAACAATTCGATTAACGTATATCCGATTAACATACATATCCGGTTATCATAGTCGATCCACAAAACATTATCATTGAACATCATCAAAACAGATCCGATTAACATACTAACAATATATTGCAAGACAAATTATTAATCATGAAATCAAAGCATCATAAACAACATCACACACTAACCGGAAATCTGGATTACGGAATGAAATCCTTCGAACAGAGAGTAGGTCTGCTATATGCCGTCACACACACACAATGGAACTAGGGTTTTCGAAAACTAACTGTCGACTTACATGCATTCACGTATTTAAATCGTTTGACAGGAATGGGCCAAGCCCATTGGAAAGACTGGGCCGAAAGATGTCGAAGGATAAAATCCTTGGTCGAAGGATATGTTTCGAGATCCTTCGAACCGAAAGTTGATCCTTCGAATCGAAGGATATGTTTCGAGATCCTTCGAACTGTATGTCATGTTTCGTGATCTAGACTAAGTGTTTTAAATAATAATTTCTAATATTACTTTCTACCACAGCAAGTAATCACATATAGGCAAAACGACAATACATTACATTAAAACACAACGCATACAATATCAAGTCCACAATCCAAACAACTAAACAGTCAAAGTCAACGCGCATTTAATGCGAAAGTGAAAGTCAGAAACTCGAGTTGTCACACGTGTTTCCCCCCTTCCCATCCAAATACAACTGTCACACCCCGACCACGTAAAACATCAAATCGTGGCGGAAACATCGGGGAGTGTTGTAACAGAATTATTGTTTCACAACCATGGTAAATAAAAGTTATGTTTTATTTATCAAACAAAAGGATTACATTGTCTTAAACAGGGAAAAACAAGAGTACATAACATGTATTAACTAGTCTAGCTTCATTTTATGTCACTAAGGCCCGAGTCCACCCTAGTGTATCCTACTCAAATCTATGCGCCAGCTCCTGAAACACATGTGAAAATAGGTATGTCAGCATAAAAATGCCTGTGAGATACATAGGTTTTGTGAAAATAGGATTCATGACTTGAGTTTAAAGAGATATTTAATAAACATTAGTCATGAATCTTGTTAACTGTTTTCTTTTATAAATCATATGAAAATGTGATAGGAAATCAGATTATATAAAAGATAGATGTATGGTTAATTAAATAACCCAGTAAAATGAGTATTATAATGTAACACCTCGTAAAATCACGTCCAATGATGTATTGACAATCCTTATTTTGAGACGGCTGGCATTGATTTTTATCCTCCCCTGTTCCGGTCATGGAATAGATGAAATAAATAAAAAAATGCACGTGTGATAAACCCTAATAAAGTGCAACACAGAAATTAAGGGACTAATTTTTCAAAAAATCAAAAACTTTGTTTATGAAAGGACTGGAAGTGTTAGCATACTTAAAATAAGCTTCTAAATAACCTCTTACGATGTTTATATTCACAAATGTGCCACTTGATGAATAAGTGTAGCCGTTTGCGTAATTAATTGAAAGTTTGCGCAATAAAGGGTTAAAAGCGTCAACATGTTAATTCTTACCTCTGAGTGACCTTTCAACAACCCGGGAGCTTCATAATATTTAATTATACTCTCGGGAATGCCAAATAATGGTCGTCTAAGGTTTTTATGCCTATAAGTAAAGTTACGCGCAACTTTGCAAGTTACAGGGACTAAAAGTGTCAATATGTTTAATTATACCTCTGAATGACCTTTTAACGAACCCGAAGCATCGTAATGTTTAATAATACTTTCAAGGATGCTTAATATGGATTAAATGAGGCTTCAATGCTAATAAATGATGAAATGCGCAAGTTTGCGCAATAGAGGGGCCTAAAGCGTCAACTTTTGAATCTACGCTATTCGGTGACCATTTTAGCAAACAGGAGTGTATTAATATTTAAATATATGCTTGGGAATTATTATTGTGGGCCATGGAAGGCTTAGATATCATTAAACGGCATTTCGCGCTACTTTGCGCAATTAAGGGACTAATTGCGTCAAACTGCAAAAGTATGTTGATTCGTATAGAATCGGACCTTCTGAAATATGGCCATAAGTTAAGCATACCCTATTTATCCTTTATATAGCTTAGATATAGGCTTAGAGGTGTTTGGTGTGCAAAAATAAACTTTTATGTCATGCAGGGACTAAAAGTGTCAAAAAGTGCATAAGTTTGCATTTTCGCGCATATCTTACAATCTGGATATATCCAGACATCCAAAAATTTATGTAACCACTAAAATATTTTATTTTAGTGTTCGGCATGATAAAATTCCATTCGTCGCGTAATTTGGATCGTTTTTCGCGTCCGTTTGTGTTTCGTCGTAATTAGACGAACAACGTGACCGTATGACCAAACGAACCGACATCCGGCATATTTTTAAGCATGTTTCATGTTCCCTATACCTTAACATCATAGTAGAGCCTTGAAATGAGGTTATCGGGCCTTAAACATGTCAAACATGACCTTATATGCTCACAGGGACCATTTCTACAATTTTTAAAAGTTCTGTTTGCTGAACTAAAGTGCATCAGACCTGTAAAAACAGTTGTTTTCATTACAGCAGCTGATTTCTGGTTTCCACACACTGTTTCCTTCATTCTATGTGCCATTTTGAGCACCCATGGTATTGAAAAACAATGGGTATGAGGTGTACGGTCCAGATTTAAGCACGGTTATTGAGGAACGATCTTAACGGTTCTCAAAAACCTATAAATACCCATTCCCCACTTCACTTCTTTTGCACCTTTCCTTCTAATCTGCTTATTCTCTAAATTGGAGAGGATCTTGAACCTTTTTGAGAACCTCCCTCAGTCCTTTGGACTCTTGTAAGTAATCCCTTCATGCTTAGTTTAATTTTTAGCAGTTATAGCCGAAAAGTCAAGCGTTTCGATAAACGCTTTGACTTTTAAACGGCTAAGCCATGATTCGCAACGAACATGGCTACGTGACCGTAATTAGGTAGGTGATTAACCCTCAAAAGGGCGCCTCCTAATTACCACGTTTACTTAGTTAAATTGTCGGGTCAAATGAAAGTCAAACGGGTTAGTTTTAAATAAATTTGTAACTACTAATATAAAAGTCATAAAATCAGTTTTGTCACTTTAATAACTTGGTAAATATTAGTTGAACATGTTTAAGCATGATTCAACCGGACAATTCTAAGTATAGACCCGGTTCGGAACCGAATTCGCAAAAGTTGACTTTTGCTTTGACTTTCAGTTCTGACCCGAATTAGCCTAGTTTAGATATGCCTTAGGATTCCTTTAGGATCATGTTATAGGTTAGTATAACCCTCTGAGGTTATACAACTTGGATCCTTAGTTATCCTATTCATTTGCAAGTTTCCGTTATATGCCGAATTGTTGACCGTTATGCCCTTTTGACCTTAAAATGTAATTTTTGAAAAAGTGAAAGAATAGAAACCTTCACTACTAATTTATAAACTTGTCCCTAAAATTTGAAATCAGTTTGAGGTCTAGATTAGGAGTTATGCTCAATAGCGTAATTAGAAAGCCTTTTTATTTATTTAACGGCATAATTAGCATAAAGCCTATCTAAACCTAATTTTTGAAACCAAACTTTTTACCTACTGATATAAAGTAATATTTTTAGATTTTTAAAGATTTTTATTTATTTTTAGGCTGAGCATAACATAGGATTCTAGCTTTAATTCAGTAATTGTCGGTTTTGCCCTTTTGGGCTATAAAATGAGTTTTATAAATCCTTTTGACCCCAAACCTTTTACTACTGATCTAATATGATAATTAAAATATTTTGAGCCTTCTAGAATATTAAAAATATCAGCTTTCTATATAAAACCCGGAAATGGCTCCAAATCGCCTTTTTAAGCGTTTTTAACGCATAGTATGTATCAAAACTAGTTTAAAGATATAAGGGTTGGTGCCTACTGATTTTCTCAGTAAATTTTCATATTTTAACAGTAAGCAAAAGTTTTAAACTCAGATTTCCAGTTTTGACCTTTTAGGCTTATGTGAAATTACCAAAATACCTCTACGGTGCATATTATGGTTATAATTAATAAATTTCACATATAAGTGATACCCTACTGTTATAACTTATTAAAATGAGTTTATTTACTGATTTAATCAGACCTGTAACTCAGATTACTATTTAAACTCTTTTATAAACTTTAAAATGACCAAATTGCCCTTGCGAGGCATAGTTTGAATTTAAAATCATCTTGGGCATAACGGAAGGTATCCTACTGATATCACAACATGTTTAGGGCATATTAACTTAGGAAACCTGTTCATGACTCATTTGGTTACCCGTTACGCACTTTTCGCGTTCGGATCGGCTTATGTAACTAGTTTGCATAAATTAGCCGAAACGGGTCAAACCTTATCATTTTCATCTCAAAACCCAGAATGTGTTTAGTTTACCCATATTAAACAAGTATTCAAACTTGTTGGGACTAAACCACATTCTAATCCGGTCTCCGCTTAATCTTGCGTTTGAACCGTAAACCTTTCCTTAAAACTAACCGGTCTAAGTTAATACTTAAACAAGACCAGTTAGGAATCTAATAGGTTAATAAAAACCTTCGTTCCAGATTAAGATCCCCAGTAGAAGTACTTGTGCTTGCTGATTAGGATATACGACTGAGTATAAATTGCAATTTTAAGCTCAGGTAAATACTCTTAACTTATTTTCCCTATACGGGCTTGGGATACGGTATTATAATAATACCGCTTGGTCGAGTATTGAATGTTTGATCGTATCGTGATTAAATTATTGAGGTAACCTGCTTTAATCTGTATTGTTCTAAATAAAAGCCTTTGGGGGTTAATGACCATGTCCCGGATATCCTTAGCATCATTGTATTATAAAATGGCCACGTCTTATGCACGGGGTGTAGGCGTACACCTGACAGTTGCATAAGGGAAACGGTATCTCACTCTCTTGTGGGCCTATACTTGTGCCGTGTCTGTTAATCTTGACTCGGTTTCTACATCGGGCTCTAAATGTATAACGAACATGTAAATCTGCATACAAGATTATTTTTATATAATTGTCCCAAGTTATAAAAATTTTATGCCATGTGCATTCAAATCAATTTTTTAAAACATTTTCAAAATGAGTCAGTTAAGTTGTATTTACCAGTGTAAACTGACGTATTTTACCAAAACGTTTAAGTGACAGGTACTATACGTAATTGGCTGAGAGCTCAGGGCGTCAATAGGGAATCTCGCAAGTTCTAGATGCCTAAAGTCTGTTGAACAATGTTATCTTTCTGTTTTAAGATCCGCCTGTGGATCCAACTTACATTCCGTTGTAATAATTGACATTACTTTTGATTCAGATTGTAATATATTTATCTTTTGCTTCCGCGACTATGATGATATCAACTACGTCACGATACTCCCCACCAGGCCCACTGGTGACACGTGGAAAATAGGGGTGTGACAGGTTGGTATCAGAGCCAACACTGAGTGAATTAAACACTAGCCTTTTGTGTTTAATCTCAGTTACACAGTTGCACATTCTTGAGTCTAGACAAAGAATTTAGGACTACTCCTGATTCGTTTTTGTCCTTTATTCGTTTCCTTGTTATTTTTCTGATTAGCCCCTGCATGGGCGAGTCAGTATTGTTAGAAGTCCTGTTTAGAGCAACTATGTACCTGTTTAAATTTTAAAATGGAACGGTTAGATTTAAAATGACGTTCCTATTATAAGATCTACCAATATTATAAATTAGCAAAATCCAAAAAGGACAAGACCTAGCCCATGTTTCATTTTAAGGACAAGGCCAAGATGGCAGTTTCTCAAGTAGATACAGATCCTTATTAACATCTCAATTTAGGGTTTGTTGATGCACGAATGTCTAAAGCCTGCGTCTTAGTCTTAGTCAAGCTTGTATAGGGTCTAGGGGTCATATATGTGAATTATGTATTGTATAGGGGCTGTTTTGTAAGTTTTGTGATGTTAAGTCTTGATTCCGCTCGAAATGACATTATGTAATTTGGAGCGAAATCACAACTTAGTGATTCCGCCCGAAATGACACAATGTCATTAGGAGCGGAATCAGCCCCCTATATATAGTAGTTGTTGTTTTCTCATTTGTAACTGAATGTCGAATGTGTAGCCGAACTGCTGCCGAATTTTTCTAAGAAGTATTAATGAGAAAACGTGTTTAAAGTGATCTGCATTCTATTTCTACTCCATTCTCTTTGATTCAAGCTGTTTGTGTATTTCCGATGCATAAACAGTGGTGTTCATGCTCTGATTGACTCATTCGATCGTTAATAACGATCCTACAATTGGTATCAGAGCCAGTTATGAGCTAGAATACCATAATCAAAGCTTTTTTACTACACTTTTTGAGTTTCTGGACATTGCCACGGACAAAATGGACTGAACTTTTGACATATTGTGTAAAATTGACAATTAACAAACCCTTGAGAGTTTCAGCATGTTGGTGCACTTACATCTGTCGACTACGTCTTTCATTGAGTCTTAGAGTTAGACAGATCGAAAACGACACAGAAACCTAGAAATAGTAAATTGTATAGGATTGCTTATGTATATATGTTCTAGGTTCGCTCTTGTGTCATGTAATAGATCAGGTTCGCTCATGTGTCAGGTTAGGTCCGGTTATATGGTTTTGAATGAGGTCCGCCCATGTGTCAAGTTGTAGGTCCGCTTATACGTACATAGACGTATAAGCGAACCCAAAGGTCTATATAGGGTGTGTTTGAGCGAATCTAAAGGTATGATTGTTCCGGTGAGCCACGAAGTGCTGTCGAAGTGCTGTCTGTACGTGTAATCGAACAGTTGATCAATAAAACAACAAGATTAAAGTGAATACAGCTTGAATAGCACCAAATCATTAGTTTCCGCCTCTTGATTTGGATAAGAATTTCTCTGATCGACTCAAACAGGGCCGAACGCGATCCTACAAGTGGTATCAGAGCTCAGGAGGAGGAGTTCTTGCCATTTTAGCTCGATTTCATCTATTTTTCTACACTTTCTTCACTTTTTCAAAATTTTTCATGGTAAAACCGGCTCAATATCACACAGTGCACTCGAAATCATGAACTAATAAATCCTTGAAGTTTTCAGATCTAAAATCGACCTAGACAATAGGATTTTTAGAGGATCGCTCATACGGATTTGCGCAAAAGGTGACATCAGCAACTTACCTGGTTCGCTTTTAGAGACAGTCTTTGTGTGGCTTCGCTTAAAAATTCATACCAGGTCCGCTTGAAAAGACCAGGTTCGCTCGACTGGACATTTATCTGGTTCGCTCGAAGTTACCAAAACAGATCCGCTCGAAATTACAAATCAGAGTTGGTCCGCTCCAAAGAGACTCGCTCTTCTGGTCCGCTCATTGGACATATTTTCTGGTCCGCTTAAAAGCTATTTGACTGGTCCGCTCATCAGACTTTTTTCTGGTTCGTTCATCCGGTTCGCTCCAAGGGATAATAGAGTGGTTCGCTCATACAACAGTTAGTCTAGTTCGCGTTTACGACACTTGACCAATTCGCTTTTAAGACAGTTACAGTTTCGCTTATTTGACCAGTTTGCATAAGTTTTGAAATTTTTGTGATATTTGGACATTTGAACAATGGATACTGAATTTTATAACGCTTTTGCAACACCGATGTCAGTGACTCAAAGTGCTATGATTGAAAATGAAACCGGAACATCTCAGAAACCACCTAAACTCATGGATATTGATGATTATAATGTGTGGTCTGAACGGTTTGGTAACTGGGTCGAGGCTTATCATCTAGATGTGTGGGAACACACTGAAGAGCCATATGTTAGACCAGTTAAAAATGGTGTGCAGCAAACAATTCGAGAAATGAGTACAGATGACAAAAAGAAATACCGAGATGAAAAACTTATGGTGAGTCTGCTTCAGCAAGCAATAAAAGAGGACATTCTGATCTTGCTTCAACATGATGGAACTGCATATTCAGTATGGTCAGAATTGGAAGCAAAGTTTATTGGAAGTGATGATATGCTTAAGAATAAGAAATCTCTCATGAAAAAATAATTCGATTTGTTTCGTGGTTTAAAATCTGAAAACACCAAGCAGATTATTGATAGATACTGTAACCTAGTGAGAAATATGACAAAACTTGGTATTAAGAAAGATACTGATGAATTAGTTGAAAAACTTGCATATGCGCTTCCACACGAAACATAGGGAACATTTCTGATGATGCTGAGATCTAACAGAAAAGATTACAAAGCTATGACATTGGGAGATTTCATCAAGCATCTGGAAGCTCAGGAGATGGAGCAGAGGAAGATCGCTAGGATGAAAAACTATGATGGAGAACAGGATATCAGTTTGTACTACAAAAGTGGTGCTACTGATTCTACAAAGTATTCTCCAAAGATCGAAACTGCTTACAGTGTTAAAGATTCTCCTGAGAAGAAGGCATCTCAAGGATCAAACAGCACAAGATTTTCATCTTACGATCCTAACATCTCTGTAACAAAGAATGGTAGAAAACTTCAGTGTAACATTGTGTTAAGCCTTGAAAATGATCAAGACTACACTGAAGAAATTGCAAAAAATCAAATGTCTTTGTTAGGGATGATTTTAGAGTCTTATAGTTGCTTTGTTGCAGGAAAGATCGGAAATCCAATGCTCACGAAAGAGGATTACGATCAAATCGATGCTGAGGAAATGGAATTGATGGATATCAAATGGTGTATGGCGAGTGTGATGAGACGTGCTGAAAAGTTTAAACAAATTACAGGCCGTGATGATATTCGTGATGCAAACGTTTCAACTTTGGGTTTTGATAAATCTAAAGTTACGTGTTTTCGTTGCAGAGAGAAGGGGCATTTCAAGAGGGAGTGCAAAAACCGTGAAGCTACCGGAGCCCAGAATCCTTTCGGAAACAACGACTATCACAAGAAGGCCATCTATCATCAAATCACACCACCAGCATAGCAACAAGCACAAACTGCTCATGGGAGAGATGTGGTTGATAAAAAGGCATGTGTTGTTAGTCAGGGAAAATATGATAATTTTACCTGGGAAAAGTATCTTCCGAAAGACAGCAAAGGGTGTTGGGCTGAACAAGATGATGAGAAGTTGGCTGAAGGTTTTACCTGGGATGATTTTTGTCCGGATTAAGATCTCATGGCCAAAGAGATGTCCAAAAACATTTCTCATGCTTTCTTTGCTAATGCTTATGATTTGAAATGTGCAGAAAGGTGCAGAAAAGTCATAGAAGCTGCTGAAGAAAGACGAAGGAAGAACAAAGAAGAAGAAGAAGAGGAAGAGAGATTGAAAGCCGAAGCAAAAGCTGAGAAGAAGAGAAGAGCTGAGTTCTTACAATCAAGCAGAATTGTCAAAGAGGTTCCTGAATTTGAAGTGAAAATTGATGCAGAACAAGTTGAAGTTCCAGAAAAATGCATGAACTGTGATTCACTGATCAAACAAAACAATGAGTTGTTGCACAATATTCACAAGTTGAAAGAATTGTATGATACAATGAACAGAGAGATCAACAAATATACTGATTCGAGTGGTGAACAAGCAGTGGCGATGAACACATTGAAAGTAGCATATCTTAGACAGCTTGATGATGCGAACTTTCATATTAAGAAGTGTGCAGATCTAGAGTTGGAGTTAGCAACGCAAAAGATAGAAACTGAGAAAGTTAAAAAGTTATTAGATAGCTACTCATGTTCTTCTTTTGTTGTTGACAGAATTTATCCAGTCGTGGAGAATTTGAAGACGTTTGAAGAAGTTTGAAGAAGTGAAGACATCTGAAGAAGAAAAATCCGTGACAAAAGATGAAGAAAAGTTGAAGAATTCTGGTAAGAAATCAAGTGTGGTCTACAATAGATGTCCGCCCCCGGTCGAAAATGGATATTCACCTCGAAATCCAAATTCTGAAAGAGTCAATAAGGCAATCAATTTACAATGGGAGTCTGGGCCGTCGGATAACTTGCCAGAAAGTATTGATGTTACGTATACGTCATCAGACACTGATCATGAGTCAAAGTTGATAAAAGGTGTGGTCGATCAAGTGTTAGATAAAGATGATAGTGAGGAGTCAAAACCGGAGTCCAAACCCGAGTCAAAGTCTGGGTCAAATACGTCAAAGCTGACAAATAAAAAGGACAAACGGGTTTATGATAAAGAGTTTTTACTTTTGAAATCTAATTTGAATGATGAATCAGTCAAAGTGGCATATACTTTGAAAGGTTCTAACAAATTATATTCAGATGAAAGTTTTCCAATAAGAAGTGTCAAACTTGAAATGATTCAAAAGGTTTTCAAAATAATAGAAATCAATATTTCTGAAATAAAAGATTTACATCTTTCTGGAAAACCTAAACAGTACACTTCAAGAGATCAACAAAGAATAAACAAGAAAATGGGTTATAATTGTGGTTATCGTTTCCGAGAGAAACCAAACCATAATCGTAATTTCAAAAAGAAAGGTCTTGGTTTTGTCCCACCGAAAAACTATAAAAATGAAAAAATGTATAAACCAAAAACTATGTTTGTTTCAGGGAAAACGTCAGAGGCTGAAAAAGAACAATCATTCAGAAGACAGACAAATCAGGAATTCCTTGCCAAGAAGCAAGAAGAACTAAAGAAGAATGAAGTTCCAAAGAAAATTGAAAAGAGAACCTGTTTTCAGTGCAAGATTGCTGGTCATGTGGCAAAGGATTGTCCAAAGACATTCAGACCAAAACAGGAAGTCTCTGGGAAAATGAAAGAAAAAGTTGTTGAAAAGACTGAACTGTCAACCCGGAAGTTTACTGGCTTTGAAAATTCAACTTTTGAGAAAGGAGAATGTTCAAAGAGTGCTTCAAAAAGGAAAGATAATATGCCAAATCAAAAATGGGTTGTGAAAGGTTCAGGTAATAGTTCTGGTGATGAATCTGATTCCATAAAATCAGAGGAGCCACGTGTTGAGAAAAAGGTTGAAAAGAAAGTTCCAACTATGAACGATGAAAATTTTCCACCTTTGCGTGCTGAAAATTTTATGAAGAAAGTTGGAAAAGTTGAAATTTCAAATCAATTTTATTCTGACAAGAAAAAATTTGATGTTGAAAAAACTTTCAACGGAAATGTGAAACGTATCTTTGGACAAATGGTCAACGGTAAGGCCAAAAGCATCAAAGATTTTTATGCTTCCAAAGGACGTGTTTACAAGCCTGTTGAAAGTAAAGATAAAGAAGATGTTGTTACACCCAAGGAAGGTCAGGCTTGGGTGGATATATTTTTCAAAGAATAAAAACCAGACTTGCCGAAGATCCCAAGTTGGTATCGTGGATCATGAATCGGCATCCTTCTTAATCTGTATTTGAGGTTTTGCAGGACTTGCCGGAACTCCCAGGTTTGTAAGCGAGGAGTAGGAATCGGCACCTTGAGAATTCAACCAAAAGATGGTAATTGGTTGAAAAACAGGTTTGAAAAGCTTAATTGCTAAACCTGCAAGTGGTTGTATGTTTGTGGTTGTCATAAGTGGTTCAGAATGAGAACCAGTTGATCTTACATGTGGTTAAATCAAGGTCATTAAATTGAACTTGAGTTAACTATTATTCAGAAGATTGGTAAAACAATGTGATGATTGGATCCCCAATTTTACAAGAGGTAAAATCAATAAAACTTATTTTCCGGAAAAACCATTCTGATTAAAACAAACTTAAGTGTTTTGAAATCATTATGGGAAAATAGTTTTGTTGTGAGGGGGAGTTCTGATTGTTTAAGCCAAACGAATGGAGAATTGAGGCAATTTGATATCAGTTGTCATGTTATGTACAGTTTTGTTTTCAATTTTCTTTAGATGTATTTGATTTTTAGGGGGAGTAAGAAATTTTTAGAAAAATCCAAAAACATCAGAAAATTTGAAAAAGACAAAAACATGATAAAACTGAAAAATGAGTTTTGTTACATAAAAGAGGAAATGATAGTACATCAGTGGACTATCACAACATGCTAAAGAATTGTAAAGCTAAAAGTGATAAACAATCTTACTGTGGATGTGTCAGTAGGTTTTCGCACATTTAGTAAATTGAAACGAGATATAAACCTAAATTCGAACTTGATTAATTCGTGGGTAACTATTCTTGAATATATGGGTAACCCCCGAAATCTTGTTTGAATGGTCCCGTATTCTGAGATACTAGGTCTTTATACTCATTGATATCTGGGCTATTATTCCGGGACTTCTGCTGTATGGAAATACTGACCTAGTCCCCGAATAATACTTTCTGCAAAAAGCTTTGAAATACAAGCTCGCCCTCAGCAATCTGATTAAACAATAAAATTGATAATCTTTGCTGTTGCAATAAAAGATCCTCTAAAGGGGACCCACCTAAAGTCAAAGCCGTCATCTCTCTGCGTATACGGAAGTATCGACCTGAGCTCTCACGGCCCTCGCACATTACCCTTTTACAGATATCAGCTGTGGTATACTCACCTGTAAGATTGAATATTTGGGATCTGGATACAGGAGTATATTCAAGTGGAGTGATACACAATTAAGTTCAAGTCTTTAAAACATTAAATATCGTATCTCGAATCAATTGAAATTTGTGTGAAAATTTAAGTGGACAAACATACTGACAATCTAGGTAAATTGTTTAGAACTTAAAATGTAATCAAGCTTAACGGTGTTGATGATATGTTTAAAAAACTGATATGATCCTCTTGCACAAACTCACAAAAATATTGTTTGTAAATATTTGTTTTCTGCATTTACTTCTAAAAATTCAAAAAGATTTTTGGTGTGTTTTAGCATAAATTTTGAAAAAGTCAAAAAGAGTTTCGACAACTGGTGTTGAGATGCTGTTTTTCGAAATTCAAAGTGCTAAACTTGAAGAACTGGTTTGGGAGAATGTATGAGAAGTGGTAAATTTATTTGATAAAAGCCAGTAAAGATCTTGAATGTAAAATCATTAATATAGTTTCTGGTATAAATCTCTAAAAAGTTTGAAAGATTGATCTTTTAATAGAAACTTATGGTTAGGTAGAGATTGTGCAGGTCTTGAGCCAGATGACGATTATGTGCTGAAGTGCCAGGTTACGATCTAATAACCTGTAGAAATTGAGTTCCAGACTACGATCCCAGTTGTTTGAGTGGGGGAGTCTGAAGACACCGTGTCAACATTCGAGAGAGAGGAGTTTGTTGATGATAGAGATAAAGTTCGAGGATTCTTGGAATGACAGATATTTCAGAGGCAGATTGACGACTGATGAAGACTGTAGATTGATATGTGCGAAGACTCTATGAAGACTCCGTCAACATCCGAGGGGGAGTCTGTTGGTGCACTTACGTCTGTCGACTACGTCTTTCATTGAGTCTTAGAGTTAGACAGATCGGAAACGACACAGAAACCTAGAAATAGTAAATTGTATAGGTTCGCTTATGTATATATGTTCTAGGTTCGCTCTTGTGTCATGTAATAGACCAGGTTCGCTCATGTGTCAGGTTAGGTCCGGTTATATGGTTTTGAATGAGGTCCGCCCATGTGTCAAGTTGTAGGTCCGCTTATACGTACATAGACGTATAAGCGAACCCAAAGGTCTATATATAGGGTGTGTTTGAGCGAATCTAAAGGTATGATTGTTCCGGTGAGCCACGAAGTGCTGCCGAAGTGCTGTCTGTACGTGTAATCGAACAGTTGATCAATAAAACAGCAAGATTAAAGTGAATACAGCTTGAATAGCACCAAATCATTAGTTTCCGCCTCTTGATTTGGATAAGAATTTCTCTGATCGATTCAAACAGGGCCGAACGCGATCCTACACAGCATAAAAAACAGCTTAAAAGTGGTTAAAAATGACTCGAGACCTGATTCCGCTCGAATGTGCATTTGGTTGATTCCGCTCGTAATTCTGAGCGAAATCAGGTTTTCATTTGAAAAGTTTTAATTCCGCTCCAAACTGTAGAAGCGGAATCAATGATTCCGCTCGTATACTGAGGTTCCGCTCCAAGTGATTTCATTGATTCCGCTCCTAAGGTGATTCCGCTCGGAATTACCTGCTAATTTCGCTTCAAAGTATCAAACTGTGATTCCGCTCGAGTGATAACTTCTTATTTCGCTCGAAATTAAAACTGTGATTCCGCTCATAAAATCATTTTTAGTGAAAAATCATGGTTTGAAAGTTTAAGTCTGTTTCGTTCGTGATATCGTGTTGGTAATTCAGTCTGTGTAGAAAGTTTTTAGTAAAAGTAACCTGTTTTTCAAAAAGTTAAAAATTTTTCAGAAATTGTCACCTAAAATGGAAAATCAAGATTTTTACAACCTTTTCGCGGGTAGCGGCATGACGGCAACACAAAGTCCGACAAGCATAGTTCAAAATGTCAACATGGAGAACGAGCTAGGAACAATGCAGAAACCGCCAAAGCTTATGAACTTAGACGAGTATGCCGGATGGTCGGGTCGATTCAAGAATTGGGTACAAGCCAACCATTTTGAATGTTGGATGAAGATAGAGAAAAAATACGTTCCACCAGTTGATGGGTTGGGCTTACAGAAAGGCATTGGAAGTTTGACTGAGACTGAACAGAATGATTTTAAGGCTGAGAAAAAGATGGTCAGTATTCTCCAACAGGCCATAAAAGAAGATATTCTTGTGCTGTTACAACATGATGACGACTCGCAATCGATGTGGCAAGCATTAAAGTTGAAGTTCCAAGGCAGCGTATCTATGATCAAAAGCAAGAAAGCTTTAATCAAGAAAGAGTTTGACATCTTCACCGGGATGAAGGGTGAAACAACGAAGCAGTTGATTGAACATTATTGCCATCTTGTGGTAGAAATGAAAAGATTGGAGATTACAAAGACAGACGAGGAATGGATCGACAAGTTGTCCGATGCATTACCTTATGATGAATGGGGCACATACTTAATGATGTTGAAAAACAACTCGGATTTCATGAGTTTGAATCTCAGCGCATTCATTGAAAAGATAGAAGCTCATGAATTGGAATTGTTGAAGATCAGGAAGATGAATTCAGCAAGTGTACAACAAGATGTATCTTTGTACTATAAAGGCGGAACACCTGTTACAACAAACCAGAGTCCAAAGATACAAACAGGTTTCAGTGCTGATACAAATTCAAGTGTTTCTACAAATACTCCACAATCAAACAAGTCTTCACCATTTGCGAACTATGAGCCAAACTTCAAAGCTCCAGAGCAGCGATCACCTCAAAGCTCTACAAGTTCCAACAATCAGGCTTACGTTTCTGGGGTGTAATGCAACATCGCGGTGAACATTAAGAATGGAAATGAAATTACGGAAACAGCCGCGAAACAACACATTGCGTTACTTGCTTCCGTTTTAGAGGCGTATGAAGGTTTAGTGGCAGGCAGGATCGGTAATCCGGATATGACAAAGAGGATTACGACCAGATCGACCCCAAGGAGCTTGAATTGATTGATATAAAATGGTGCATGGCAAGTTTGGTTAGAAGGGCACAATGCTTTATGGAGATCACAGGCAGAAACAGTGTCTCAGGTCCTGATCAGAAGCTAGGGTTCGACAAATCGAAAGTTACCTGCATCAAGTGTAAAGAACGTGGCCATTTCAAGAGAGAATGCCCGAACCGTGAAGTGAACAACCATCAGAACCCGTTCACAAACGATTATTATAGGCAGGCAATCTATCATCGGCCTAACCAACAACCTGCTGTTCAGAGGCCGCAAATCGAGAACAAACCGGAGAAGGCTCTTATTGTGAATCAAGACGATGAAAAAGTAGCCGAAGGGTTCAGTTGGGATAAATATATCCCTGGAAGTGATGGGCAGGCCATGATGGCAGAAATTGTTGAAGTATCGGAGATAGTGACTGAGCCAGAAATGATTGCTGAAGATGTTCCAGCAGTTGTTGAAGATGTTTCTGTTGAGAATGTGGTTGACATTGAAGAAATCGCTGCAGAAGTTTACTATTATCAATCAGAACAGGAAGTATTGGCAAGCTCTTTGAAATCAATAATACCTCCTAAAATGTTTGAATCTTTTGCAGGTTTTTTCGAAGAACCGACGACTGGATCGTGTCCAAGATACGAAGAAAAGAAAGAATCTGTAGAGGAACTGGTAGATGTGACAAAAGAGATGACTGGAGAGACGTTGAAAGACATTACTGACAGAGCCCTCATGGGAAAGCTGAAAGAGGTAGACCCAGAACTCGAGAAGTCAGAGTCTGTCAGTACCGTGTAAGTCAAACAGGAGTCTGATCAGAAATCTGGAGTTCAGGAGGTCAAAGTGTCTGAGTCTGAGTTGAAAAATGTCGGTAAACAAGATGGGACAGTTGACTGTGATGAACAGGTTGTTGAGAAAGTCGTTTCAATCCCCGAAACACCATGCCAAAAGTGTTTACAACCGTGCATGGAGTGTCTTGAGAAAGACACTAAGTTTCAGGAATTGAAACATCATGCAGATATGCTGAAATTTGACCTTGGACAAGTCAAAGAGGCTTATGATACTCTTGCCAGGTCAATTAAAATGATCCAAAAAGAGAGTGTTGAAAATGACAAAGCAACAAAACTGGTAAAAGCAACACTGTTTGATGAACAAGTTGAGGTTAATTTTCATCTAGACACGATCGCTTCATTAAAGAAAGAGCTTGAATTAGCTAAAATTGAAAATGAGCGAATTGATAGGAAATTGATGAGTTATGTGGCTTCAACCTATGTCCTTGAACAGATTGTTCCACAGCAGCCACGTGCTGCACCGGTCTTTAACAGTGTTCCACCCCCAATGTGGAATCATTATACACAGAAATATCCAGATGGGGTGGAAGCTGCTTTGAATCTCAAGTTGAGATCAATTGAGGATGATTTGCATGAGAGCACTGATGTTACATTCTCTGCATCCGACACCGACAACGAATCACAGGTTATCAAAACCGTTGTCGAGCAGGTGTTAGATGAAGAGAGTGATAACTCTGAGAAGTCTCAATCTGAGAAAGCTGTTAGTGAGTCTGAAGATGAGGGTAATTTCTTGGATCGTTTCATACCGAAATCGGAAAAGAGTGCGAATGATGATCCGATTATGGTGGTATACACTATGATTGGAACAGACAAACTTTACTCCGATTTCGAGTATCCTCTTCAGAACGTGAAGATTGAGAATGTTGAGAAAGTTTTCAAGTTGGTTGAAATGAACATTGATGAGGTTAACAACAAAGAATTCTTTTCAAAACCTAAAAAATCTTTTGTTACATCACGTCCTACCAGCTCGGGAAAGAAAGAGTGGGAAGGTAAGGGTAATAACAAGAAAAACAATTTTAAAAACAAAGGGATCGGTTTTGAGAAGAAGACGGCTACGCAGGTGGTTAAACCAAAAGAGAAAATGAATGATATCTTTGTTGCTGGACCAAGTGTAGATGATGAAAAGGACTACATTTTTAGTCAAAAAGCCGTAGACGATTTCAATGCAGCGAAAAAGTTGAAAGAGGAGACATTCAAATCAACTTTTGTCGAATATGACAAAAGAGTCTGTTATCGCGGTAATGAAATCGGGCACATGGCAAAACAATGCAAGAAAGTGTTTGAAAAACCTGTTCAAAAACCAACTGTTCAAAAACCTCGACCAAAATCACCGATTGATACAAAAGGTAAAAAACCAATGGTTTCTCCGATTCGCATTTTAAAGAGAGGTGAATCTTTAAAGTCGGAGGATAAGCTGAAATCGATCTTCGAGGTTGGCGAATCTTCCAAGTCTCGCAAGACTTCAAAAATTTATCAGAAAACAAAAATTTTTGAAAACCAATCATGGATTGTGAAGTCGAAATCATCAGTCGAGGTCAAAAAGATGGAAAATGCGTTAAAAAATGAAACAAAGGTTTTAAAAGATGATGTTGCAGAATTTGAATATGAACTTGACAAATTTCTTGCTGAGTTTCCCCCGATTAACAACAAAGTAAAACAAATTATGAAAGATGATGTTCTTAATGTCACATTTAACTTTCCTAAAACAGATGAGAAGTATGATGTAGTGTTTGGCAGTGTGTCTGAGGTTAAGAAATCATGGGCGTCATTGTTTGAATAAGTTGATTTGATGTTTGCAGGGGCTGCCCAGGTCTATCCTTTCGAAGTGGATCATGGACAGTGGTGCATCGAGACATATGACAGGGACGCTAGCTCTTCTTTACGACGTCAAATCAATAAATGGAAGTTATGTGGGCTTCGCCGGAAATCAAGGCGGGAGAATTGTTGGACAGGGAACGTTGACGAATGGTGTCATGTCATTCGAGAAAGTGAACTATATCGTAGAGTTGAAAAACAATTTACTTAGTATTTCGCAAATATGTGATAAATTTATCAGTGTACATTTCACAAAGAACGAGTGTGTGATTATAAAACCGGGGTTTGAAATCCCTGATGAGATGGTGTTGTTGCGTGCTCCGCGGGAGAACGACCTGTATATTCTTGATATGAGCGTCGCAACACCAACAACTCATCAAAAACAATGTTTTGTGTCAAAATCTAAAGCAACGGAAAAAGAATCAATTATGTGGCATCAAAAGATGGGCCATATACATGTTCGAAAAATGAATTTTCTAGTACACAATGATTTGGTAGAAGGTGTAAACTTAAAGAATTTTCACTTGTCTGATGATTGTGTAGCTTGTAAAAAAGGGAAGCAGACTCAGAAGTCACACCCACCGAAGATACTTAATTCGATCAGGTTACCTCTTGAGAGATTACACATGGATCTCTTCGGGCCTGTCAATGTAAAGAGCATCAGTGGAGATTTGTACTGCTTGGTGGTGACTGATGACTTTACAAGATTCTCGTGGGTTGTGTGCTTAGAAAGAAAGGATCAAACTTTTGAGTCATTGATGGTGTTGTTCAAGAAGATGGAAACGGTGTATAAGCTGCCGATCCGAAGAATTCGTAGTGACAACGTAACGGAATTCAAAAACAACAAAATGTATGAGTTTTGCAATGAAAAAGGAATTCTTCATGAATTCAGTGCGCCATACACACCACAACAGAATGGCGTTGCTGAAAGAAAGAATCGGACCCTAATAGAGACAGCTCGAACAATGTTAGCCGATTCCAAACTACCGATCTTCTTCTGGAACGAAGCAGTAGCTGCAGCTTGTTATACTTTGAATCGCGTACTCACTGTCAAAAAGTACAAAAAGACATGCTTTGAGTTGCTGCAACGATACAAGCCGAATCTTGAGTTTCTGGAGCCATTTGGGTCTCTGTGTATGTTTATTGATGAGAATGGAAAATTTGGTGCTAAATCAAACGAGGGTTTCTTTGTAGATTACGCAAGCCCATTGAAGAGGGTGTTCGTACCATGCCTAGGGAAAGTGATACAAGTTCAGCATGTGGATTTTCATAAGGACACTCCATCACCACAACTTCGCGGACAAAGATTCCTGTTCGATTATGACAAGCTCTGGGAGTCGTTTCAACTACCGGTTCAGCCGAGTGATGAGGAACTAGCACTTCTGTACCAGTACCAGCAATCTATGCCACAGGAGCAAGTGCCTAGACCGCTAGTGGTTTCTCAACCCACTGAGGGTACTCACAATGATGAAGCCGGACCGAGTGGAATAGCTCACGAACCACCAGAGGAACCAGCTCCAACATTTGACGATTCTGATGACTCAGAGGTGGAACCCGCTCCAACATTTGACGAGGAACCAAATGATCCTTCGACGGAAGCTGAGGATCAAACCGTTGATCTTGATATATCGAACTTGCAATCGGAAGTGAATGTGCCAGACACCATTATGCCTCGGACTTTGTCTTACCATCCGTCAGAGCAAATAATTGGTGACCTGCAAAGTGGTGTCAAAACCAGAGACCAAATCAATCGAGCTCTTACATGTTTCTATTCTTCTGTTGCTCATTTGCAGGAAGAATTCTCATTAAAGTGTTTTATTTCGCAGATCGAGCCCAGAACTTACAAAGAGGCGTTGACTGAGGATAGCTGGGTAAATGCGATGCAGGAAGAGCTGCAACAATTTGAAAAGCTGGGTGTTTGGAGACTAGTTGATCTGCCACAGAATCAAAAGTTGATAGAAACAAAGTGGGTATTTAAGTGCAAAAGGGATGACAAAGGAGTCGTGGTGAGAAACAAAGCACGATTAGTGGTACAAGGCTTTAGTCAGCAAGAAGGCATCGACTACGACGAAGTTTACGCGCCTGTTGCTAGACTCGAGGCGATTCGGATCTTCCTGGCGTTTGCGTCATGGAAAGGCTTTAAAGTGTACCAGCTGGACGTCAAATCTGCCTTCCTATACGGAAAGATTAAAGAAGAGGTGTATGTGGGACAACCGCCGGGGTTCACGGATCCACAACACAAAAACAAGGTCTATCTGCTGGACAAAGCGCTTTACGGACTTCACCAGGCCCCGAGAGCCTGGTACGAGACGCTTTCCCAATATCTTTTGGCCAATGGGTTCACCAGGGGGACAGTAGATAGCACGTTGTTCACAAAGGAAGTGGCAGGCCATTTGTTGGTCGTGCAGATTTACGTTGACAATATCATTTTCGGTTCCACCAACGACGAGCTTTGTAAAGAGTTTGAGAAAGTAATGAAGAAAAAGTTTGAGATGAGTTCAATGGGGGAGATGAAGTTGTTCCTCGGGCTGCAGGTGGAGCAAATGCCCGATGGAATCTTCATTCACTAAACGAAATACGTGAAGGACGTGCTTGACAAGTTCGACATGACTGAATGCAGTCCTGCATCAACCCCCCTTGCACAGAACCACGGGATTTGTCCAGAAGAAAGTGGAGTGAAAGTGGACGAGACACTATACCGATCAATCATTGGATCTCTGATGTATTTCACGGCTTCCCGACCGGATATCATGTATCCGACATGTCTCTGTGCCAGATATCAGTCGAGCCCAAAGCAGTCACACCTGACGATTGTCAAATGTATCTTACGGTATTTGAAAGGCTGCCCAAGCATCGGCTTGTGGTATCCTCGCTCGGGTGACTTCTCCTTATCAGGTTTCGCTGACTCTGACTTTGGAAGCTGCAAGCAGAATGCATAGTCCACCACTGCTGGGTCTCAGTTCTTCGAAACTCAACTCGTTACCTGGCAGTGCAAGAAACAAACCGTAGTGGCACTTTCTACGTGTGAGGCTGAATACGTTTCAGCCTCCAGCTGCTGTTCGCAGATCCTTTGGATCCAGCAGCAAATGCGTGACTTCGGTTTGCAATTCTTGGATACGTCGATTTATGTGGACAATGAAGCAGCCATAAACATCACTAAAAACCCGGTTCACCATTCTAAAACGAAATATATCGAAATCCGTCACCATTTCATCCGTGATTGTCACGAGAAGAAGTTAATCCGGATTGAGCACATACACACCGATGATCAAAAAGCTGATTTTTATACAAAACCCTTTGACAAAAAGAGATTTTACTATCTTTTAAAATTGAACGGGATGAAAAATCTGAGATCTGGGAGGGTAGTAGAATGTGAAGCCGAGGAGGGCGGCGATCAGATGTGAACCATGTCGTGTTGTCAACTTTGTTTGTACAGTTTGTTTTCTACTTTTCGATAAAATCAAAAACACAAAAATATGTTTTTCTTTTTAGGGGGAGAAATTCGCAGAAAAATACAAAAACATGATAAAATTCAAAAATCCAAAAACATTAGAAAACTTGAAAAAGAGTTTGTGTATAATAGGGGAAATGATAGTACATCAGCTAGACGGACACAGTACGCTAAAGAAATGTAACGTTTAAAATGTAGTAAGCAGTCTTGCTAAAGATGTGCCGATAGGTTTTTACAAAATCAGTAGATCTGTTTGGGATATAAACCTAAAATTTACTTGCTTTTACGTGGGGAACACCTCCAGGATATATGGGTAACCCCCGAAATCTCGTTTGAAAGGTCCCTCTTTCTGAGATACTAGGTCTTTATGCTTAGTGATATCTGGGGTAATATCCCGGGACTTCTGCTGTATGGAAATACTGACCTAGTCCCCGGATAAGGCTTTACGCAATGCTTTACTTGTAAAGCCTCCCCTCAGCATAAAAAATGATTAAACAGTCAGACCAATTAATCCACGCTTCCGCAAAAGCCAACAATCATAACTATGCTATATAAACATTGCAAAATGTCAAATCATGTGCTATTGTAAAAAAGATTCTCTAAAGGGAACCCACCGTAAAGTCGAAGCCGTCATCTCCCTGCGTATACGGAAGTATCGACCTGAGCTCTCACGGCCCTCGCAATTCACCCCATTACAGATATCATCTAGGTATACTCACATGTAAGACTGAATATTGGGATCTAGATACGGGAGTATATACTGAGGTGGGACACATGTAAAGGTTTAAGTCTTAAAACACTAATTCCGTATCCCGGACAGATTGAAAGTTCTGTGAAAATTTAAGAGGATCAGTATATCGGCAATCTACGCGAATTGTTTAAGGCTTGGTATGAAATAGTAGCTTAACGGTGCTTGTGTCTTGTCAAATGCTGATATGATCTCCTAACACGCTCACAAAAAGATTGTGTGTACATATTTCAGTTTATCCTGTTAAAAAATCCAAAAAGATTTTATTTGTTCATCTTAATTTTCGACAACTGATGTTGGGGATCAGATGATCAAAGCTTTGTGCAGATCATGTCTGTTTGATGAGGGTTGGGTAAGCAAGAGATACTAAAATGTGATTGGTACATGTGTGAAAAATTGAAAAAGTGTTTGAAAGTTCGAAAAGTTCGAAAGTTCATTAATTTGGATTGTTTTCAGAATTGAAAGGTCAGCGTACTTCATAAACAGGTCAACCAAGGCCATTAATTTGGACTTTGTAGACTGAACAGTTGACCAAGGTCATTAACTTGGACTTGGTTAACTAGGTGTGTCGGTGAACAATCGAAAATGTTAGAAAAATCAAAAGGTTTGAAAATCATGGTCTAATTTCGCTCGAAAATGCATTAAAAGCTGATTCCGCTCCTGGTTGCTTTATAGCTGATTCCGCTCGTAGCTTCGAGGTGATTCCGCTCGTAGAGAGTTTGACCATTTCGAGCGGAATCAGACCACCTATAAAAGGTCACTTGATTCCGCTCCTAAGTCACTTTTCCTATTCCGCCCCAACTGATCTCTCTTCGGCGATTAAGAGCGAAACCTCCAAACCTTCGTTTTCTAAACGAATTGCTGCCCAATTTCTTGTAGATTTGTTGTTATTAGTTGGTTTGCTCAACTATTAACATGGGCAAGGTAGAATTACCGTCCGATTTGACCGATATCATGTTGTATTTGAACTGTCGGAGATGTTATGTGCAAAAACATAGTTTTAGGGTTTTAATGTTGATGAAACTGAGTATAGATCATATGGGTGTTGTCGGTTTGTTATGAAAATCAAGTATGATTGTTTAATTGTGACAGATCTAGGGTTAGATGATGTTTGTCGATGAACTGATAAGTATAATCTTAGATCTGGACAGTTTTAGTGGGTAAAAATGAAATCAAAATATAACCCTAGTGTCGGAATCAACAGATTAACAAGTTAACGTGTTCAATTTCATCATCTAACAGATTTTGAATGTTTGTCTGTGATTCCGCCCCAAACTGAGTGTTAGTTGATTTCGCTCCTATGTGATCAGTCTAATTCCGCTCCTAACTAAATCCAGTGATTTCGCTTCTGAGTAAAAAGTTGATTTCGCCTCTATGTGTCTATTCTGATTCCGCTTCTAAGTACCAACTTGAATCCGCTTCTATGTGTTTGTGCTTATTTCGCTTCTAACAGCACTTAGTTGATTTCGCTCCTAAATGTCTTGGATGGTTTCGCTTGTAGATGTTTTGTGTTGAAATTTTTCTAAGTGTTTGATTCATGTTGTATTTTTGATGATTTGAAGGGTTCAAATGTGATTTTTGATCCACTTCACAACAGCTGTTGTGACTTGGATGTGAAGAAAAATACAGAATTGGCAAAATTCAGCAGTATTCTGGAGTTCATGGGTCGTGTACCTATTCAGAAAGCTCTTATGGATCAACGTCCCGTGTACAAATCACATGTAAAGCGATTCTGGAAGCACGCAACATATGATGAAGCAAACAAAGTAATTCATTCCATTGTGAAGTAGAATAATGAAAAGAAGGAGATTGTTGTTACTGAAGCTCTTGTTCATGACGTTTTGAATTTTCCTGACGATGCAGACTCACCAACAAAGTTTCCTGAACGAATGGTCAAGGGTTGTATGCTCAGGATGGGATATGTTGGTGCATTAAATGTTGGAAATTACTTGAAGTCAAAGTTCCAGAAACCTTACAAGTTTATTATTCATTCTGTATTGATGGCTCTTAGTCATACCAAGGGAGGATACGATACCATGCGTGATTACCAGATGAACATGGTTACTGCGTTGGTTCTGAACAAAAAGTATAACTTCTCGCACATTGTTTTTCACTACATGGCCGAGAACATTACAACGAAGAGCCGGACTTGGACTTATCCAAGATTCGTGCAGATGTTGATCGATCATGCATATCCAGAGATTGAACGTGATTTGAAGAATGATTTGTTAGTGCAGTCACACATGAGCAACGATTCTCTCAAGCAGCTTGCAAGATATCACCCAAACCATCCTGAACCAAAGATAGTTGCTGAATTCTTCGGATATATCAAAGATGTGAACTACGTTGATCCTGATCCAGTTAATCACAAAAACTGGAGAAATGAAGAAGAGATGAAGGAAATAGCTTATGTTGATGAGCTAAAGACTCTTGAAGAGTTCAAAACCACCCGAAATGACTGGTTTGTTAAAGAAACGAGGAGAAGAGGCAAAAAGGTTACCCCTAAATCACAGGAGGGTGAGGGGTCATCGTCACAGCCAAAGAAAAAACAAAAGAAAGTGGCAAAGACATTATTGATTGATGAGCCTGAGGTTGAAGAACCGGTTGTAACTGCGGAAGAAGATCCGTATGCTGATATTGATCAAGTGATGTTAAATGTTGATGATTTAGTGTCTGTGCAAGCAGTTAATGTAGAAGCTGAGAAAGAGAAGGTTATTGATGATATTGAAGGTGATGATGTTGATAAAGATACTACAAGTTCTTCAAGTTCTTCAAATTATGAAATAGATGAGACTGAACGTCTAAGAAGAATTCAAGAAGCTACAGAGAAAGAGAAACAATTAAGGAAGAGGAAGAGACAAGAGAAAGATGATGCTGCATACGTTCTATCTCCAGAACATGTCTCTGAATCGCAATCACCTTCAAGTGGTAGAAAGAAAGCCGGAGCAAGAAAAAGAATTGTATCTCCTAAGATAAAGAAAGTTACTACGAAGATTATGTGGACAATGAAGCAGCCATAAACATCACTAAAAACCCGGTTCACCATTCTAAAACGAAATATATCGAAATCCGTCACCACTTCATCCGTGATTGTCACGATAAGAAGTTAATCCGGATTGAGCACATACACACCGATGATCAAAAAGCTGATTTTTATACAAAACCATTTGACAAAAAGAGATTTTACTATCTTTTAAAATTGAACGGGATGAAAAATCTGCGATCTGGGAGGGTAGTAGAATGTGAAGCCGAGGAGGGCGGCGATCAGATGTGAACCATGTCGTGTTGTCAACTTTGTTTGTACAGTTTGTTTTCTACTTTTCGATAAAATCAAAAACACAAAAATATGTTTTTCTTTTTAGGGGGAGAAATTCGCAGAAAAATACAAAAACATGATAAAATTCAAAAATCCAAAAACATTAGAAAACTTGAAAAAGAGTTTGTGTATAATAGGGGAAATGATAGTACATCAGCTAGACGGACACATTACGCTAAAGAAATGTAACGTTTAAAATGTATTAAGCAGTCTTGCTAAAGATGTGCCGTAGGTTTTTACAAAATCAGTAGATCTGTTTGGGATATAAACCTACAATTTACTTGCTTTTACGTGGGGAACACCTCCAGGATATATGGGTAACCCCTGAAATCTCGTTTGAAAGGTCCCTCTTTCTGAGATACTAGGTCTTTATGCTTAGTGATATCTAGGGTAATATCCCGGGACTTCTGCTGTATGGAAATACTGACCTAGTCCCCGGATAAGGCTTTACGCAATGCTTTACTTGTAAAGCCTCCCCTCAGCATAAAAAATGATTAAACAGTCGGACCAATTAATCCACGCTTCCGCAAAAGCCAACAATCATAACTATGCTATATAAACATTGCAAAATGTCAAATCATGTGCTATTGTAAAAAAGATTCTCTAAAGGGAACCCACCGTAAAGTCGAAGCCGTCATCTCCCTGCGTATACGGAAGTATCGACCTGAGCTCTCACGGCCCTCGCAATTCACCCCATTACAAATATCATCTAGGTATACTCACATGTAAGACTGAATATTGGTATCTAGATACGGGAGTATATACTGAGGTGGGACACATGTAAAGGTTTAAGTCTTAAAACACTAATTCCGTATCCCGGACAGATTGAAAGTTCTGTGAAAATTTAAGAGGATTCGTATATCAGCAATCTACGCGAATTTTTTAAGGCTTGGTATGAAATAGTAGCTTAACGGTGCTTGTGTCTTGTCAAATGCTGATATGATCCCCTAACACGTTCACAAAAAGATTGTGTGTACATATTTCAGTTTATCCTGTTAAAAAATCCAAAAAGATTTTATTTGTTCATCTTAATTTTCGACAACTGATGTTGGGGATCAGATGATCAAAGCTTTGTGCAGATCATGTCTGTTTGATGAGGGTTGGGTAAGCAGGAGATACTAAAATGTGATTGGTACATGTGTGAAAAATTGAAAAAGTGTTTGAAAGTTCGAAAAGTTCGAAAGTTCATTAATTTGGATTGTTTTCAGAATTGAAAGGTCAGCGTACTTCATAAACAGGTCAACCAAGGCCATTAATTTGGACTTGGTAGACTGAACAGTTGACCAAGGTCATTAACTTGGACTTGGTTAACTGGGTGTGTCGGTGAACAATCGAATATGTTAGAAAAATCAAAAGGTTTGAAAATCATGGTCTAATTTCGCTCGAAAATGCATTAAAAGCTGATTCCGCTCCTGGTTGCTTTATAGCTGATTTCGCTCGTAGCTTCTAGGTGATTCCGCTCGTAGAGAGTTTGACCATTTCGAGCGGAATCAGACCACCTATAAAAGGTCACTTGATTCCGCTCCTAAGTCACTTTTCCTATTCCGCCCCAACTGATCTCTCTTCGGCGATTAAGAGCGAAACCTCCAAACCTTCGTTTTCTAAACGAATTGCTGCCCAATTTCTTATAGATTTGTTGTTATTAGTTGGTTTGCTCAACTATTAACATGGGCAAGGTAGAATTACTGTTCGATTTGACCGATATCATGTTGTATTTGAACTGTCGGAGATGTTATGTGCAAAAACATAGTTTTAGGGTTTTAATGTTGATGAAACTGAGTATAGATCATATGGGTGTTGTCGGTTTGTTATGAAAATCATGTATGATTGTTTAATTGTGACAGATCTAGGGTTAGATGATGTTTGTCGATGAACTGATAAGTATAATCTTAGATCTGGACAGTTTTAGTGGGTAAAAATGAAATCAAAATATAACCCTAGTGTCGGAATCAACAGATTAACAAGTTAACGTGTTCAATTTCATCATCTAACAGATTTTGAATGTTTGTCTGTGATTCCACCCCAAACTGAGTGTTAGTTGATTTCGCTCCTATGTGATCAGTCTAATTCCGCTCCTAACTAAATCCAGTGATTTCGCTTCTGAGTAAAAAGTTGATTTCGCCTCTATGTGTCTATTCTGATTCCGCTTCTAAGTACCAACTTGAATCCGCTTCTATGTGTTTCTGCTTATTTCGCTTCTAACAACACTTAGTTGATTTCGCTCCTAAATGTCTTGGATGGTTTTGCTTGTAGATGTTTTGTGTTGAAATTTTTCTAAGTGTTTGATTCATGTTGTATTTTTGATGATTTGCAGGGTTCAAATGTGATTTTTGATCCACTTCACAACAGTTGTTGTGACTTAGATGTGAAGAAAAATACAGAATTGGAAAAATTCAGCAGTATTCTGGAGTTCATGGGTCGTGTACCTATTCAGAAAGCTCTTATGGATCAACATCCCGTGTACAAATCACATGTAAAGCGATTCTGGAAGCACGCAACGTATGATGAAGCAAACAAAGTAATTCATTCCATTGTGAAGTAGAATAATGAAAAGAAGGAGATTGTTGTTACTGAAGCTCTTGTTCGTGACGTTTTGAATTTTCCTGACGATGCAGACTCACCAACAAAAGTTTCCTGAACGAATGGTCAAGGGTTGTATGCTCAGGATGGGATATGTTGGTGCATTAAATGTTGGAAATTACTTGAAGTCAAAGTTCCAGAAACCTTACAGGTTTATTATTCATTCTGTATTGATGGCTCTTAGTCATACCAAGGGAGGATACGATACCATGCGTGATTACCAGATGAACATGGTTACTGCATTGGTTCTGAACAAAAAGTATAACTTCTCGCACATTGTTTTTAACTACATGGCCGAGAACATTACAACGAAGAGTCGGACTTGGACTTATCCAAGATTTGTGCAGATGTTGATCGATCATGCATATCCAGAGATTGAACGTGATTTGAAGAATGATTTGTTAGTGCAGTCACACATGAGCAACGATTCTCTCAAGCAGCTTGCAAGATATCACCCAAACCATCCTGAACCAAAGATAGTTGCTGAATTCTTCGGATATATCAAAGATGTGAACTACGTTGATCCTGATCCAGTTAATCACAAAAACTGGAGAAATGAAGAAGAGATGAAGGAAACAGCTTATGTTGATGAGCTAAAGACTCTTGAAGAGTTCAAAACCACCCGAAATGACTGGTTTGTTAAAGAAACGAGGAGAAGAGGCAAAAAGGTTACCCCTAAATCACAGGAGGGTGAGGGTCATCGTCACAGCCAAAGAAAAAACAAAAGAAAGTGGCAAAGACATTAGTGATTGATGAGCCTGAGGTTGAAGAACCGGTTGTAACTGCGGAAGAAGATCCGTATGCTGATATTGATCAAGTGATGTTAAATGTTGATGATTTAGTGTCTGTGCAAGCAGTTAATGTAGAAGCTGAGAAAGAGAAGGTTATTGATGATATTGAAGGTGATGATGTTGATAAAGATACTACAAGTTCTTCGAGTTCTTCAAATGATGAAATAGATGAGACTGAACGTCTAAGAAGAATTCAAGAAGCTACAGAGAAAGAGAAACAATTAAGGAAGAGGAAGATACAGGAGAAAGATGATGCTGCATACGTTCCATCTCCAGAACATGTCTCTGAATCGCAATCACCTTCAAGTGGTAGAAAGAAAGCCGGAGCAAGAAAAAGAATTGTATCTCCTAAGATAAAGAAAGTTACTACGAAGATTACGAAGCCGAAGATTGTGTTAAAGAAGAAACCTTCCAAAGAAGAGAGTAAACAACCAACACCAACACCTGAGCCTACACCACATCAAACACCTCCACGACAACCTTCACCACCAAAATAACCAACTCCATCTAGACAACCATCACCATTACATCTTTCACCACTACATCTCTCACCATGTCACACCCCGACCACGTGGGACAACCAAGCATGGTGGAAACATCGGGGAGTGTTGAGACAGAATTAATTGTTTCACAACCATGGAAATTAAAGTTACATTTTATTTATCAAACAAGCGTGTTACATTGTCTTTAAACAGGAAATAAAGAGTTTATAACATGATTAAACTAGTCTATCTTCGTTTTATGTCTCTAAGGCACAGTTCCGCCCTAGTGTTACAATCGTCATCCTAAGCGACAGCTCCTGAAAACACATGTGAAAGTAGGTACGTCAGCATAAAAATGCCTGTGAGATACATAGGTTTTGTGAAAATCGAATTCATGACTTATGTTTTGAGAAAATGTTTAGTCATGAACCTTGTAATTTGCTTTGTCTTGTAAATCTTTTGAAAAACGATAAGATAAGATGATATGTATAAATAAATGTAAGGTTAAATGATTAACTAAGTAAAAATGAGTTTGTATAAGGTAAGTTGTTTGTAAACCCAAGGTCTTGTGGAAAGCATGTTACTTGTGAAAAATGTATAAGTCCAAAACGAATGATTTAAGTAATGCTATGATATGTAATATAATACTAGCACTTATATATAGGAAGTACCAGCGGCGTATCCACCATGTTTGTATTATACTACTCACATCTCGTTACTTAAGTCACTTAAACATACCACCATTGTATAAAGTCTATGTTTAAACCAGTTGTCAAAAGTCCTTGTATAAACCATATCAAATGTTAAAAGTCCAAATGTAGTTCAGTAATGTGTAACAAAGGTTATGTATTGTAAGTAATGTGTTGTTACATAAACCAAATGTAGAAATGTACAAAACAAAGTATTTTGAATATATCAAAATGTTATGTTTTGCAAAGTAAATGCATGTTACATTGATACAAACATTTATGTGGTAAGTTAACGCATACATTCAAGCCTTGAGACCGTTGGATAACCCTAAGTCAAGGTTATCAAAAGAAATGTTTCCGGATTCAGTCATTCCTTACATCCAAACAAACTCGAGATGTTAGGAATGGGATTTGTCAAGCCCTATGGTACCACTACTTACTACCGAGCGACGTAGCTAATGTTAATGAACATATGTAAGTCCCATTTGTGCAAACCAAATGTCATAGCAAATGTGAAACATGTTATATGAAAACAATGTACTAAGTATGCTAAGTTAACATACAAAGCAGAAAAGTCGTGTAAATCAATGTGCTAGCATGCTACCAGTCAACATACATAGCAGAAATGTAAAGTAAAACAATGTACTAAGTATGCACACAATGGACATACATAGCATAGAATGTAGTGAAATCATGTACTATAACGTACTAATGAACATAACAAGCATATGATATGAAAGCATGAAAAGCATGAAAGTAACAAGTAGGCACATGTGTTTCTCCCCAAAACAGTTTGGAAAACAATAAAACAGGGGACTATGTATTCACTTGAGATTGCTTTAAAGTCTTTGTGTAACAACCACACAATGCTAGAGATCACGGAATATCAAACGGCACCTAGTAGGTAGCTATGTTAATGTACCGGACCTAAATCGGAGGATTGGATAGAATGAGGGTTTGTAAACCAAACGAGTATGGAGACTCGTGTAATATGGTTTAACAAAGCCCACATACTAAAATGAAACCTAACCTAAGTGCTTACGACCCATTACGACCCGTTTAGGTAGCTTATGCTATTTTAACACGTCGTTCGCGTAAAACGCGTTTGGAACGCCTAACTAGCCCTATGATAAGTAAAATATGCCTTAACATGTCTAATATTATTGCCAAATCAGTTTAGATACCAAAAGTTATGTTACATATGCTAAAAATGAATTTTGGCGTAAAAAGGGCATTTTGGTAATTTACCTAAGGCATATAAATTACCTATCACACAACTACTTAAACGAAGCGACCATAAGGTATAACCTCGAAAGGTTATTCCCTATATACTATGGTCACCTAATGTGTTTGGTAGGATCCTAATGATCGACCAAATGGGTCGGGTTCGAGAGTGTAAGCGATTGTTTAGATCGCTTACCTTACGACCCTATATAAGCACTAAACTAAAATTGACGAGCTAAGCATGTCAGAACATGCTTAACTAAGTTTAGAAAACAGGTTTGGTATCAAAACAAACGGTTTTGATGTCACACCCCCAAAATCCCACACGCGGAGTACCACCGCTTGGAGGCGTGACTAACCAGGATCAAGCCATCAATCATATCAAACGTAGCATTTAATAATAAAAGTAATTAATGTAATTCATCATGACATGATTGATGTTTCAAAACCCAACATTGTTTAAGTAGCGGAAGCATAGTAATGTAAACTCAAAATAGTCATAAGTTCAAATATCGTTCATGATCCATATCCCACAACGACCTGCTCCTCCTTGTGCAAGCTCCATAATGTACCTAAGGTCCTGCAAGGCATGCAACAAATAATCAACAAACTAGTTGAGCGAGTTCACAGAAAGTAAGTTCGTAATAGTAATGCGTAAGTTCATCTAGTGGGGGCTTCCCATACAAGTATATACTATTTGTGAGGGATTCTCACGTTTATCCTTAACAATGGGGGATTCCCATTATAGTACTTACTAGACTAGTGCAACCATGTGTTCTTCTTAAACCGAGAACAGGAATACGTACTGGGTCACGTAGGCTTTACGTGACGTGCCCTTCCCCGAGGACAGTGGTACGCGTGGGTGGCTACGTAGGCTTTACGCAGCGTGTCCTTCCGACCCGGAAGACAGTAGAAGGTATTGGGTTACGTAGGCTTTACGTAACGTGTCCTCCCGACCCGGGAGACAAATGGCAATTACTGGGTTACGTAGGCTTTACGTAACGTGTCCTGACTATCCTGAGGACGATGGTCTATAGTCTAGTGAATGCGTAAGTACGAGTAATCATTCCATATCAACATTTCCAACCCAATTCCCAACCCGGGAATCCCATGCCTTGGCTGTGTGAACTCACCTTGGATTGCTCGGCAGATACACAAAGAGTACAGGTAAGCTAGTAAATGGTCAACCACGTCCTATCATGGTTATTATTCAAGTCAGGTTTTGACTAAGGTAGTACACGTATGCATCACATAAATTAACACGTTACTATCACATGTAAATCATGGCAACGTTTGACAGTTAAGCAATACAAGTAACAATCACAACACATTTACTTGCACGATTAGAATAAGCCCAATAGTACCTGGCCCAACGATATAGCAGTCCAACCGAACATACTTATGGCCCAATACATTAAACAGTCAATTGCATAAGTCCAATTATTTGGCCCAATTGATTGGGCCCGTGACAGCGTAGGCCCAAAACAGTGTACGTGCACAACTGGTCTCGAGTCGCAACAAGGGATTACGAGTCGCAACATGAGATTACGAGTCGCAACTGTGGTTTCGGCTCATCATGGTCCAGTTACGAGTCGCAACATGACTCGCAACCGTGGTTGCGGCTCGTGCTGCTGTGGTCTCGAGTCGCAATCCGGACTCGCAACCTCGGTCCCGTGTTGTGCTGCTGTGTGTGAGGTTCCGAGTCGCAACTGGACTCGCAACCGTGCTAAGTCTATCAACTCGTAACCATCTTCCTGATTTCATGCAGATCGGTTACAGGCATTTATACAAATCAATTAACATAATTAGTTTCCATGTTTATCAAATCAATTAACAGTTTCCAACAAATCATACAACATATTATCGATCAAATGGGTTTTTATCCTCAAATCCTTATGAACCCTAGCCGGAACATACATGAACATCACTTAAAAACATAACAATTTACATGAACATGCATCATCACATTCAACCCGGAACATATAGCACATCGACTGGTTTTTCATGCATCAACGATTACCATTTGATTTATATCATACCATCCGATTCTTGTGAACATTAACCATACATGTGAGCCGATTAACACGTAATTACATCACAGCCGAATATATATATTCATACATCCGATTCTACGTTAAGATCATAACATCATCATCACATAAAATCAATTCGTGATAGCCGATTTACAAGAACATACATACGTAGATCATATAGTTCATCAAATCATCAACCCTAATCATTCAAGTCTAAGCATGTAATCATACAATAAGCAAAACAATACAAACACTAACCGAGATGTAGGAATCGGTTGAATGAGTGCCGCCGGGTTTCCAAGCAAAACGAGAGAGAGAGAGATAGAGAGCAAAAGTTGTCTAGGGTTTTGTGTGTTTTGATGTGTTGTAACTAGAATGAGAGAACAACCCCTAGGTGGGTGTTTGTTCGCGTGAAAGTGGAGTGGGCCGAGCCCAACTCGGTGTTTACTAATCCGAATGCAAGGTGTAGAGCCCAATAGGCTTGTGCGGTCCGAAAGGTGTTGTGCGATTCGGGTTGTCTAGTGTTGTGCGGTTCAAAACATACACACACACATAATACACATAAAACAAAACATTCATTAAATCATATAATTCAATTCTCGTAAGCACGTAACGTTACATCAAAGCAAGTCTAAAGTCCGAGTTGTCACATTTGATACCTACGAGTAGTTTGGTTACAAAATACGCAAGAATGCGCATTTTGGCCGAAACTACGACTCGTCACTAAGCCTAGATAACGTGGTAATCAGTAGGTATAGTCGCTATGGACTATAACCATCGTGATCACGCTCACGTTTTGAAGTTCAAACGAACTTCATGTTGACCATAGGCTGGTCAACGCAGAAAGTCAAACATAGTTTGACTTTAGGACTAGAAAGCGATAAAAGAACGAAAGAACACTTACGAAGGGTCCCCGAAAGCTAATCTTGATCCAGGAGCTCAGGTATGAAGCAAAGGCCTCAACTTAGAGTTTTTAGATCAGATTTGTGGGTTTTACACCAAAAATGGGGGGGGGGGGTATTTATAGGATATGCAAGACCGTTAGGATCGTTTCTTGAATATCGTGCCTCGATCTTACTCGTACACTTGTCGAAATGTTGTGGTGGCTTATTTTGCCCCCACCATAGGGATTTGACAAGTGGCATTGCCCTTTGGAGGTTTGAAAGGCTGTTACAAGTTGTTAAAAACATTGAATCTGGTCTGGAAGACTGACGCGGGCCGTGTAAAGGATCACCCTGGGCTTACGCGGGCCGCCTGGGTATCCTGATCTGCAACCAACTTTCAGAAATGATAGTTTAGGTCCCTGTGGTGGTTTAAGGCCATTTCCGACATGTTTAAGGCCCGTTAAGCCATCTTTAAGGCCCTAAAATGATGCTTAAACATTGTGGACATGAAACATGCTTAAAAATATGCCGGATGTCGGTTCGTTTGGTCGTACGATCGCGATGTTCGCTTAATTACGACGGAATGCGCATAAGCGCGAAAAACAATCCAAAATGCGCGACGAATGGATTTTTCTCATGCCAAAAACTAAGGCATAATATTAAGATGTTTACATAAATTTTTGGATGTCCGGATGTATTCAGAATGTAAGTTATGCGCGAAAGTTCAAACTTATGCACTTTTTGACACATTTAGTCCCTGAATGATCCAAAAGTTTATTTTAGCATACCGAACCCCTCAAAACCTATTTCTAAGCTATGTAAAGGATATTTATGGTATGTTTAACTTATGGACATGTTCCAGAATGTCTGTTTTAGTACGAATCGTCATACTTTCGCTGTTTGTCAAGTTTAGTCCCTGTAAGCGAATAAACTTGTTTTTGTCATACCAAAGCCTTCAAAACTTATTTCTAAGTCATATAAAGGTTATTTAAGGTATTTTAAGTATATGTTGATGTTCCGGAGTATTTGTCGCATTAAACTGAGTAAGTTTACGCACCAGTTTGCATATAATTCTCCAGAAAGCGATTAGAGTTTAAAACCGAACAAAAGTCAAAACATGGAAAATGTAAAACATAAACAAACAAACATTGGGATCAAATAACATTGTTTTATTGATAACTGAACTGTTCACAATGATTTCAGGCACAAATGTTACAGTCTTCCCTACTTGTGGAAATTTCGTCCCGAAATTTATTTAGAGAAAACTCGTGGGAATAGATGCGGATACTTCGCCTCATTTGATCTTCGCGTTCCCAAGTAAACTCGGGTCCACGTTTAGATTCCAAACGAACCTTGACCAAAGGAATGCGCTTGCGTTTAAGCCACTTGACTTCACGTTCCATGATTTCCACCGGTTTCTCAACAAATTTCAGTGTTTTGTCAACACGAATTTCGTCAAGCGGTATGTGGAGGTTCTCATCAGCTAAAAACCTCTTGAGATTGGACACGTGAAAGGTTGGATGAACATTTCCAAGTTCAGGAGGTAACTCAAGTCTGTAGGCTACCTTACCGATTCTTTCGACGATCTTGAATGGTCCAACGTATCTAGGTGCAAGTTTTCCTTTCTTCCCAAATCTGATCACACCTTTCCAAGGTGAGACCTTAAGTAATACACGATCACCGACTTGAAAATCCAAGGGCTTGCATTTTAGGTCCGCGTAACTCTTTTAACGGCTTCTAGCTGTCTGAAGATTATCACGAACTTTCTTAACCTTATCTGTTGTCTCTAAAATGAGGGCAGGTCCAGTAAGCTGAGCCTCGCCGATCTCATTCCAGCAGACTGGTGAACGACATTTTCGACCATAGAGAGCCTCGAAAGGAGCCATGTTGATGCTGGAGTGATAACTGTTGTTGTAGGAGAATTCAATCAACGGAAGATGTGAATCCCAACTACCACCAAAATCAATCACACAAGCTCTAAGCATATCCTCTAGTGTCTGGATTGTTCTTTTAGACTGACCATCCGTTTGCGGATGATAAGCTGTGCTCAGATTAAGTTGGGTCCCCATAGCAGATTGCATGGTTCTCCAAAAATGAGAAGTGAAACGAGCATCTCTGTCAGAAATGATGTTCAAAGGAACACCATGTCGAGCTACAATTTCATCCACATAGATTTTAGCAAGTTTCTCAGCAGAAAAATCCTCGCGGATTTGCAAGAAATGCGCTGACTTAGTAAGACGATCAACGACTACCCAGATGGCATCGTGACCTTTCTTTGTGCACGGGAGCTTGGTAATGAGATCCATAGTAATCTTTTCCCATTTCCAAACTGGGATCTCTTGTTGCTCCAATAAACCAGAAGGACGCTGATGTTCAGCCTTAACCTTAAGACAAGTAAGGCATTTTGATACATATAAGGCGATGTCTTTCTTCATACCAAGCCACCAATACTGAATACGAAGATCCTTATACATCTTATCTGAGCCAGGATGAATAGAATAACGAGACTTATGGGCTTCATCCATAAGCAAGGTACGAAGATTATCTTGGCTTGGGACCCACAAACGGTCCATGAAGTAATACGATCCATCATCCTTCAGTTCCAGATCAGGTGTTATGTGGTAGGGAAATTCCTTATCCATCAAACCTTGTGAAACACAAGATTGTTGAGCCTGAGAAATACGTGCTTGGATATCGGATTGAGCTTGAATATCAGATAGGACACGAACACAATGAAGCTTAGTACGTTCCTTACGACTTAAAGAATTGGCTACGACGTTCGCCTTACCAGGATGGTAGCGAATTTCGCAGTCATAGTCGTTTAGAAGCTCCACCCAACGTCGTTGTCTCATGTTGAGTTCTTTCTGATTGAAGATATGCTGAAGACTTTTGTGGTCCGTGAAAACCATGCATTTTGTACCGTACAAATAGTGTCTCCAAATCTTAAGAGCGAAGACAACTACACCCAACTCTAGATCATGAGTGGTGTAGTTCTTCTCATGTATCTTCAACTGCCTTGATGTGTATGCTATGACTTTGTTTCTTTGCATCAGGACGCAGCCAAGACCTAATTTAGATGCATCTCAATAATTGACGAAATCATCATTGCCCTCAGGCAAAGTTAGAACAGGTGCGTCACAAAGATTTTGTTTCAAAGTCAGAAACGCTTCCTCTTGCTTGAATCCCCAATCAAAGGGTTTGTTCTTCTGAGTTAGAGCAGTTAGAGGAACTGCAATCTTTGAGAAATGTTCAATGAAGCGGCGATAATAACCCGCGAGACCAAGAAAAGAACGAACTTCAGTAGGAGTAGTAGGCGTATCCCAATCCTTAATCACACTGATCTTGGAGGGATCTACATGAATACCTTGTTTGTTGACAATATGTCCTAAGAATTGAACTTCTTTAAGCCAGAATTCACACTTGGAGAATTTGGCGAAAAGTTGCTCTTTCTTTAGGAGTTCCAAAGTAAGACGAAGATGTTGCTCATGATCAGCTCGCGTCTTAGAATATATCAAGATGTCATCAATGAAAACGATGATGAACTTATCCAAATAAGGCTTGCTGACCCTATTCATCAAGTCCATGAAAACAGCAGGAGCATTATTCAAACCGAATGGCATGACTATGAACTCATAATGCCCATAACGAGTGCGGAACGCTGTCCTGGGAATATCTTCTTCATGCACACGAAGTTGATGATATCCAGATCGCAGATCAATCTTTGAAAAGTAAGAAGCGCCTTGCAATTGATCAAAGAGATCATCGATGCGAGGTAGGGGATATCGATTCTTGATGGTGAGCTTGTTAAGCTCACGATAATCGATACACATCCTAAAAGATCCATCTTTCTTTTTGACAAAAAGAACGGGAGCACCCCAAGGTGAAAAGCTAGGACGGATAAAACCTTTGTCAGAGAGTTCCTGAAGCTGCTTAGACAACTCTTGCATCTCAGACGGTGCAAGATGATAGGGAGCTCTGGCAATGGGATTTGCACCAGGTACGCGATCAATACGGAACTCGACTTGGCGTGCTGGGGGTAGACCAGGTAAATATTCAGGGAATACCTCAGAATAATCCCGAACAACAGGAATATCTTGAATAGATTTACCTTTGCCCTTATCTGCTACAACATGTGCCAAAAATGCCACATAGTTCTTTCGCAGATACTTCCGAGCTTTAAAACAAGACATCAGTTTAAGACCACCAGCAGGTTTCTCACCACGAACTTACAGGATCTCACCTGTCGAAAGCGGCATACGAATGATCTTCTCGAAACAAACTACCTCTGCATGATGCTTGGCTAACCAATCCATACCCACAATAACATCAAAGCTTCCAAGTTGCATGGGCGTGAGGTCAATAGGAAAAAAATGGTTGTTAAGGTTCAATTGGCAGTTGCGGAGAACAGAATCAAGAACAATGTGTTCGCCATTAGCCACTTCTACTGTCAGTGGTTTACCTAGTTTCGTTCTAGACACGCGAATCAATGGTTCAAAAGATAACGACACAAAACTCTTATCGGCACCCGAATAAAAAAGAACAGATGCTGGCTGATTATTAATAAAGAACGTACCGGTCACCACATTATCATCTGCTTGTGCCTCTAGTGCGTTCATGTTGAAGACTCGACCTCGAGCCTGAGCCTGATTCTGATTTTGATTCTAGTTGGCTAGCCTTGGGCACCGGTTTCTGTAGTGGGTCAGATCCCCACAATTGTAGCACGAACCAGGAGGAAAATGAGGTCGTGTAGCTTGACCTTGTTGCTGAGCAAGAGGCTAGCAATTTGTTGGGCTGGGTTCTGAACTGCCTGATTCTGGTTAGCAGGAATGCGGCAGGTGGCAGCAAGATGACCATTTCTTCCACAGTTGGTGCATTGACGATACTGAACATGTGGTGGGTGATGGCCGTTACACCTGTTGCACAAAGGTGTATTACCAGGATAAGGCTTCTTGGCTAGTGGTTGCGCAGGCTGATTTGGTGCAGCTTGAGCCTGTGCAGTAACGGCATAGTTTTGGGAAGCCTTTCGCTTCCTAGACCCCCTTGGAGAACCAGAATCCTTTCCCTTCTTGTTTTGACCTTTCTTGCTATCCTAGTTGTCAGATGCCTGCTTCTTACCCTTGTCACCCTTTTTGTGCAGCTTTCCCTTTCGAATCTGCGACTCAGTCAATGTCGCTGCTAACTCGATCGCCTGACGGAGTGTGGTAGGGTTACTACCAGTAATGATGTCTTGTACCGAGTCAGGTAGGCCGTCGGTGTACCTTTCGATAGCCTTGTCGAGTGGGGCAACCATAGTTGGCCAAAGCAGACTCAACTCCTCAAACCTATCAGTATATGCCCGGTGCTCGCCACTGTATTGTTTTAAGTCATCAAACTCTTTCTCCAAAGCTCGCTGCTCATGACGAGGACAGAACTCCCTCATCATCAGTGCCCTAAGTTCAGCCCATGTCTGTGCTAGAGCAACTTCTGCACCACGGTCTCTCATTACCCCGTTCCACCATGTAAGGGCCCTCTTCTGAAACACACTCGAAGAAAACTCGACCTTGCGATTGTCAGGACACTACACATGACGAAAAGTATTCTCAATGCTCTCGAACCATTGAAGAAGCCCAGTTTCTCCCTCAGAACCACTAAACTTGAGTGGTTTAGCCGAGTTAAAATTCTTGAAATTGCATGGGGCATTGTTGTTGTTGTTGGCTTGGTTCCATTGAGCAAAGAGGTTTGGAAGTGCAGCAGCCATTTGCTGTGCAATAATTTCTGCCAGTTCGGCATTTGCTACCTGATTTTCGCGTCGAGGAGGCATTCTAAAAGAGGAAAACATGAAACGAAACGAGTGAGATGATTGGATGAAGAGAATGAGATGAAACAGAATCAACAAAAGCAAAGATGGTGGTTATGCATCGCTAAGCAAACAAGCGACACACAATGTCTAATCAAAGTAAATGGGTCAAAAATAATGTATCGTGAAGACATGTTCGCCTATAAGTGAACACTCACCCCAAGAGTTCCCAGGTAAGAGTGACTGGTCTGATTATGTGGATTTGTACGAACACTCTAGCCTTAGACAGAAAATTCAGGGTACAGGCATTCACTCTTCCAGTTTGCACGTGTTCACACTATTTAGAACCCAAAACTTTGACGAGATTTTTGAAAATTTAAAGAGGTTCAAAACCATATAACAGAGGGTTCAAAACCTAGTAATCAATCATCCTAGAACAGATGATTAATTTTCAAAGCGGATTCGGAATCGATGTTCTCGTTGTGGTTATCACCTAAGGATAGGTGAAGTGCATGTTTTAAAATCTAAACACAAGATAACTTGTGTTAGGGTCTTAGAAAGTTATAGTCTAGGTCAAAGCATTACTATTAACCTAATTCCCTATAACCATTGGCTCTGATACCAACTCTTCTGTCACACCCCGACCACGTGGGACAACCAAGTGTGGCGGAAACGTCGGGGAGTGTTGAGACAGAATTAATTGTTTCACAACCATGGAAATTAAAGTTACATTTTATTTATCAAACAAGCGTGTTACATTGTTTTTAAACAGGAAATAAAGAGTTTATAACATAATTAAACTAGTCTATCTTCGTTTTATGTCTCTAAGGCACAGGTCCGCCCTAGTGTCACAATCGTCATCCTAAGCGACAGCTCCTGAAAACACATGTGAAAGTAGGTACGTCAGCATAAAAATGCCCGTGAGATACATAGGTTTTGTGAAAATCGAATTCATGACTTATGTTTTGAGAAAATGTTTAGTCATGAACCTTGTAATTTGCTTTGTCTTGTAAATCTTTTGAAAAACGATAAGATCAGATGATATGTATAAATAAATGTAAGGTTAAATGATTAACTAAGTAAAAATGAGTTTGTATAAGGTAAGTTGTTTGTAAACCCAAGGTCTTGTGGAAAGCATGTTACTTGTGAAAAATGTATAAGTCCAAAACGAATGATTTAAGTAACGCTATGATATGTAATTTAATACAAGCACTTATATATAGGAAGTACCAGCGGCGTATCCACCATGTTTGTATTATACTACTCACATCTCGTTACTTAAGTCACTTAAACATACCACCATTGTATAAAGTCTATGTTTAAACCAGTTGTCAAAAGTCCTTGTATAAACCATATCAAATGTTAAAAGTCCAAAAGTAGTTCAGTAATGTCTAAAAAAGGTTATGTATTGTAAGTAATGTGTTGTTACATTAACCAAATGTAGAAATGTACAAAACAAAGTATTTTGAATATATCAAAATGTTATGTTTTGCAAAGTAAATGCATGTTACATTAATACAAACATTTATGTGGTAAGTTAACGCATACATTCAAGCCTTGAGACAGTTGGATAGCCCTAAGTCAAGGTTATCAAAAGAAATGTTTTTGGATTCAGTCATTCCTTACATCCAAACAAACCCGGGATGTCAGGAATGGGATTTGTCAAGCCCTATGGTACCACTACTTACTACCGAGCGGCGTAGCTAATGTTAATGAACGTATATAAGTCCTGTTTGTGCAAACCAAATGTTATAGCAAATGTGAAACATGTTATATGAAAACAATGTACTAAGTATGCTAAGTTAACATACAAAGCAGAAAAGTCGTGTAAATCAATGTGCTAGCATGCTACCAGTCAACATACATAGCAGAAATGTAAAGTAAAACAATGTACTAAGTATGCACACAATGGACATACATAGCATAGAATGTAGTGAAATCATGTACTATAACGTACTAATGAACATAACAAGCATATGATATGAAAGCATGAAAAGCATGAAAGTAACAAGTAGGCACATGTGTTTCTCCCCAAAACAGTTTGGAAAACAATAAAAGAGGGGACTATGTACTCACTTGAGATTGCTTTGAAGTCTTTGTGTAACAACGACACAATGCTAGAGATCACGGAATATCAACCGGCACCTAGTAGGTAGCTATGTTAATATAACGGACCTAAATCGGAGGATTGGATAGAATGAGGGTTTGTAAACCAAACGGGTATGGAGACTCGTGTAATATGGTTTAACAAAGCCCACATACTAAAATGAAACCTAACCTAAGTGCTTACGACCCATTACGACCCGTTTAGGTAACTTATGCTATTTTAACGCGTCGTTCGCGTAAAACGCGTTTGGAACGCCTAACTAGCCCTATGATAAGTAAAATATGCCTTAACATGTCTAATATTATTGCCAAATCAGTTTAGATACCAAAAGTTATGTTACATATGCTAAAAATAAATTTTGGCGTAAAAAGGGCATTTTGGTAATTTACCTAAGGCATATAAATTACCTATCACACAACTACTTAAACGAAGCGACCATAAGGTATAACCTCGAAAGATTATTCCCTATATACTATGGTCACCTAATGTGTTTGGTCAGATCCTAATGATCGACCAAATGGGTCTGGTTTGAGAGTGTAAGCGATTGTTTAGATCGCTTACCTTACGACCCTATATAAGCACTAAACTAAAAGTGACGAGCTAAGCATGTTAGAACTTGCTTAACTAAGTTTAGAAAACAGGTTTGGTATAAAAACAAACGGTTTTGATACCTACGAGTAGTTTGGTTAGAAAATACGCAAGAATGCGCATTTTGGCCGAAACTACGACTCGTCACCGAGCCTAGATAACGTGGTAATCAGTATGTATAGTCGCTATGGACTATAACCATCGTGATCACGCTCACGTTATGAAGTTCAAACGAACTTCGTGTTGGCCATAGGTTGGTCAACGTAGAAAGTCAAACATAGTTTGACTTTAGGACTAGAAAGCGATAAAAGAACAAAAGAACACTTACGAAGGGTCCCCGAAAGCTAATCTTGATCCAGGAGCTCAGGTATGAAGCAAAGGCCTCAACTTAGAGCTTTTAGATCAGATTTGTGGGTTTTACACCAAAATGGAGGGGGGGTATTTATAGGATATGCAAGACCGTTAGGATTGTTTCTTGAATATCGTGCCTCGATCTTACCCGTACACTTGTCGAAATGTTGTGGTGGCTTATTTTGCCCCCACCATAGGGATTTGACAAGTGGCATTGCCCTTTGGAGGTTTGAAAGGCTGTTACAAGTTGTTAAAAACATTGAATCTGGTATGGAAGACTGACGCGGGCCGTGTAAAGGATCACCCTGGGCTTACGCGGGCCGCCTGGGTATCCTGATCTGCAACCAACTTTCAGAAATGACAGTTTAGGTCCCTGTTGTGGTTTAAGGCCATTTCCGACATGTTTAGGGCCCGTTAACCATCTTTAAGGCCCTAAAATGATGCTTAAAAATTGTGGACATGAAACATGCTTAAAAATATGCCGGATGTCGGTTCGTTTGGTCGTACGATCGCGATGTTCGCTTAATTACGACGAAATGCGCATAAGCGCGAAAACGATCCAAAATGCGCGACGAATGGATTTTTCTCATGCCAAACACTAAGGCATAATATTAAGATGTTTACATAAATTTTTGGATGTCCGGATGTATTCAGAACGTAAGTTATGCGCGAAAGTGCAAACTTATGCACTTTTTGACACATTTAGTCCCTGAATGATCCAAAAGTTTATTTTAGCATACCGAACCCCTCAAAGCCTATTTCTAAGCTATGTAAAGGATATTTATGGTATGTTTAACTTATGGACATGTTCCGGAATGTCTGTTTTAGTACGAATCATCATACTTTCGCTGTTTGTCAAGTTTAGTCCCTGTAAGCAAATAAACTTATTTTTGTCATACCAAAGCCTTCAAAACTTATTTCTAAGTCATGTAAAGGTTATTTAAGGTATTTTAAGTATATGTTGATGTGCCGGAGTATTTTTCGCATTAAACTGAGTACGTTTACGCACCAGTTTGCGTATAATTCTCTAGAAAGCGATATAGAGTTTAAAATCGAACAAAAGTCAAAACATGGAAAATGTACAACATAAACAAACAAACATTGGGATCAAATAACATTGTTTTATTGATAACTGAACTGTTCACAATGATTTCAGGCACAAATGTTACACACCACCACAACAACAAACCTTATTCACATCTCAAGAAATATTCAAAACACCACCACTCACTCAAATTCAACTAACTCCTGGTTCTTCTGGGCACAAAGGTCTTCACATTCCTCCGGATAATCTTGAAGATATTGGAGATTTTGGTTTTGCAAATGATGAATAGGTGAAGAAGTTAGAAAAGAAGGTGGATGATGTGTTGAATGAAAACAAATTACTAGCTGTTGAAAACAAGAAAGTGTCTGATCGTGAAAAGATTCTTGAAATGCGTGTGAAGAGACTAGAGTCTGATAACAAGGCATTACAGAAGAAGATTGACACTGATCAAACAGAGATTGATTTCTTGAAAGTGAGAGTTGAAGAGTTGGAAGAAGATAAAAGTCGCTGAGATGAACAAAATAAATATTTTGAATTAAAGAACAAAGAACTTGAAGCGGAGAAAGCGTTTAGAGAGCATGAGTTCTACATGTTGAATAAAGTAGTCGAGAACATGCTTGGAAAGTCGATTGAGAAGAAATTTGAAGAAATTCAAGTGGAAGATCTTAGAGCTAAACGTCAAGCTGAGAGCGATGAGCAAATGAAAGATAAAGGCAAAGGTGTTGAAAGTAGTACAACAGTGACTGAAAGATCAATTGTTCCTTCCTTGGTCGTTGAAAATCCTGTACCATTGTCTGCTGTATCTGCTATCTTTGATGAGGATGCATTACTTGAAGATGATCCTGTTGAAGGTGACGATGTGGATGACGACGATGACGATGATGACAAGGAAGATGATGATGATGAGAAAGTCTTTTCTGCTAGCAGTCATGGTTCTGATAATGACGATGATGATGCTCAAGGTGGTATGGGAATTAAAATGACTGAACAGTCAAGTCAAAGAACTGTTGATGATTTTTTGAATAACAGTGTGAATGAAGAGACAGGGAGAGCTGAAGGAAAGGGGGAGCATGGTGATGATAAGAATGTAAAACATGTTGAAAAGTTAATTTTGAGATTAGACACTGATATGGAGGAAGGTGAACACAGACATACGTATACATTGGAAGAGATTAAGGAAATGACACGTATGGTGGATCCTGACTTCAAATTTGATTTTGAAGAGGAATTAAATGCGTTCGACATCAACCATCAACCAAAATACGAGTACAAGTATGTAGAGGATGCTGATATGTATGATAGGGTTGAGGTTGAAGATTGCACTGATGATGAGAGTATGAGTGAAGATACTTCTCAGTATCCTATACTGATGGAGTTCTTTACTGAAGAGAATAGAGACGAGTTGAGAAGGAAAGTGGCTGAGATCTTAAAAGACAAAAATTTCGATGGTACTCCTAAGGATATGCAGAAGGAAGAACGGCAGAAGTGGTTTAATGTTAGTCATGAAAGAAAATTCAAAAGGCCGTTGAAGTATTATTAGAGAGATCGAAGCATTTCACTTGGTGACATCATTAGCTGGGGTTTCCTGCCTCATGTTAATGCTTATGCGATCAGAAGGGAGTTTGGAGTGCAGTATTTTGAACGTCTATATGATATAATGTCATTACCATGGTGGGATGTTGAGGAGCTATCGAAAGTTAGAACTTTAGGGTATCTCGTTCGAAAGAATGATGTTGCAATGTGGGGATACATAAAGTTTGAATCGTTGAAAGATTTCCGACACTGGAAGCCGCATTACCCTAAGAGAGTGCAAAGGGTAGATCCAGTTACAGGGGTTGTAGAAACTATTCTTAACGTTAAAAAGCCGAAGACGATGAAGAATATACCAGTGCCAAAGATGGAGCAGGATTTCTATAAAGGCTTTTTGGGATCGGTATACAGTTGTATTTCGACTGAGGCTGTCATCACTTATCGAGCTGGAAGTGAGATAAGAGTGATACATGTTTATGACCCGATGTGGTTAGTTAATTGCTCGGCCAAGGATATTGAATGTCTATTCATAAACAAGATCCATTTTCAGTCTGAGGATCGTGAACAAGTGATGCAGTTTCAACAAGTTGTATCTATTTGTTTTCAGAAAGGCATTAATTCTGAAAATAAATGGAATTCTAAATGGTGGTCACTTGAAGAGAAGGAAAGAAAGAAAGCTGAACGTGATCGCAAGAAGCTAGAAGCGAACAGAGGAAAATGGATGAAGCAACAGGCCGAAGAGGATAAGAGAAAGAAGAAAGATTATGACAGAGTGAGGAACTTGCTTAGGAGGAAGCCTAAGCAGCGTGAAGAAACATTCAAGTCACTCTGAAGACCCGAAGACAAGACTGAAGACTGCGGCTGTTTCCAAGGGGGGAGTTTGTTGATGCACGAATGTCTAAAGCCTGCGTCTTAGCCTTAGTCAAGCTTGTATAGGGTCTAGGGTTCATATATGTGAATTATGTATTGTATAGGGGCTGTTTTGTAAGTTTTGTGATGTTAAGTCTTGATTCTGCTCGAAATGACATTATGTCATTTGGAGCGAAATCACAACTTAGTGATTCCGCCCGAAATGACACAATGTCATTAGGAGCGGAATCAGCCCCCTATATATAGTAGTTGTTGTTTTCTCATTTGTAACTGAATGTCGAATGTGTAGCCGAACTGCTGCTGAATTTTTCTGATCAGTATTAATGAGAAAACGTGTTTAAAGTGATCTGCATTCTATTTCTACTCCATTCTCTTTGATTCAAGCTGTTTGTCTATTTCCGCTGCATAAACAATGGTGTTCGTGCTCTGATTGACTCATTCGATCGTCAATAACGATCCTACAGGGTTGTTTTTGTGACACCCCAGGAAAATCAGTAAACAATACAGTTTACCTAGCTTCCTCAGTGAGTGCATACCAAATTTCGGGACGAAATTTCCAATTAGTTGGGGATAATGTGACAACTCGAACTTTAGACTCACTTTGATGTAACGTTACGTACCTATATGACACTTTGAGTTAATGAATGTTACGATGTTACGTACTTATGTGAACTTGATTATAACTGAATGAATGTTGTGTTATGTGCATTGCGTATATTATGTGTACATGTATGTATTGAACCGCACAACACTAGACCACTTGAACCACACAAGCTCACATCACCCGCACAAGGCCTTTGGGCCGTTTAGTTTGTTTTCGGGACTCATGGGCAGCCCGGTATGGGGGTTCGGCCCACTTGTTTTGCACGCAAACAAGCATCCACTTAGGGGTTTTGTTCTTTCACTTGTTACAATTCCCCCACACACACAAACCCTAGATTTCTTATCTCTCTCTCTCTCACGTAAACCCGGCGGCAAAGGCACAAGGTGACCGGCGACCACCTTCTAGTTCGGGTCATCCCTTTCCTTCTCTCAATCCGGTTAGTGATCATGTTGTCATTTGTATGTTATTGATTGTATTGTATGATGATATTCTTGTGATTTGGATTGTATGAGAATGATATAAAAACCGATTGGATGTTATAGGTTATCATAATCAATCTGTTCGTATGATACTTGTGATCGGATGAAAGTATTTGACAATATGCGTATGTAATCGGCTGCCATGATATATGTTCTAAGATCATAGTCATGCGATAGTGTTCTAGCCAAATTAGATATGATGTTTGATTGTTGTGATGCTCATAAACCGACTTCATGTTGTTAAATCAGTATGTTTATTCAAGGTTTTTGATATGTTGTTCATGAGTGTGACTATTAGAGTTCATATGAATTGAGATGAAACTGCCCTGTTTAATCGATATTTTGGTTTGTGGATTGGTGTTAATTGATAATTGTTGTATAAGGAAACTACATATGATTTGTAACTGATAGCTTAAATCTCGGATAATTAAACTGATCGCACAAGGCATCTTGTTTGCACAAGATGTCCACACGTACAAGTAGATCAGTCGCACAACTGATCTGGTCGCACAAGCCAATCTGATAGCACAAGGTTGAACGCACAAGAGTATTGCCTGATCGCACAACACCTTGAGGATCGCACAAGCTAGTGTGGATCGCACAAGGTGTTGGGCCACACACATGTTAGATATTGTTAAGGCTGTTAGGCCGGACAGCCCAAATGTCCAGTCGCACAAGCCCAAAGTCAGACCGCACAACCCACATAAATCGCACAAGGCGGCTGGATCGTACAAGCCCACACCGATCGCACAAACTAAGTGGATTGGGCTGGTCATTAAGTTGGGAATGGGCTGGTTTGGAACGCACAGCCCAACCTCTAATCGCACTATCCAATTTGGATCGCACAAGGCTTTAGTTGGGCCGAGACCTTTATGTTGGACTTCTTTAATTGGGCCGTATATGTTGAACTGTTTACTTATATGTTGGGCCGATTAAATTGGGCTAATGGTTTAATCGCACATGTATGATTCCATTATACTCTTGACTGTTTACGTGCATACATGTTTGCTATGATGTATACGTGCATTACTTGAACCGAACCTGACTTGTATGGTAACCCTGTTAGGACGTGGTTGACCACCTTAGTTCAGGAGTCTTTTATTTGTGTATCTGCCGAGCAAACCAAGGTGAGTTCACACAGCCAAGGCATGGGATTCCTGGGTTGGGAATTGGGTTGGAATGTTTGTTATGGAATGATTACTCGTACTTACGCAATCACTAGACTATTGACCATCGTCCTCAGGATAGTCAGGACACTTACGTAAATCCTGCGTAAACTAGTATCTGCCATTGTCTCCCGGGTCGGGAGGACACTTACGTAAATCCTGCGTAACCTAATACCCACTACTGTCTTCCGGGTCGGAAGGACACTTACGTAAATCCTGCGTAAACCCCACACGTACCACTGTCCTCGGGGAAGGGCACTCACGTAAATCCTGCGTGACCTTGTACGTATTCCTGTTCTCGGTTTAGGAAGAACACATGGTTGCAAATAGTCTAGTAAGTACCATAATGGGAAGTCCCCGTTAGTAAAGATAAATGTGGGAATCCCCCACTAGTAATATATATACGAGGCTTGGGAAGCCCCATTAGATGAACTTACGCATTACTGTTTTGAACTTACTTTCTGTGAACTCGCTCAACTAGTTGTTGATTATCTGCTGCATGCCTTGCAGGACCTTAGGTACATTCTGGGAGCTTGCACTGGGAGGAGCAGGTCGTTGTGGGCATATGGATCGTGATTACTTATGTCATTACATACATTAATACTTATGATTGGGTTTTTACATTAATGCTTCCGCTATACTTAATTATGTGGGTTTGATAAACACCTATCGTATTGTTGGATAATTATTATTATTTATTTACATGTTCAATATGATTGGTGGCTTGATCCTGGTCAGTCACGCTTCCAAGCGGTGATACTCCGCAGGTGGATTTTGGGGGTGTGACAGATTGGTATCAGAGCCATTGGTTATAGAGAACTAGGTTTTAATATGGAAAACGTTTTATTAAAACCAGACTATAACCAGAACAGTGCTCTCAACGATCCACAACGACGCTTCGCTCCACGTGTAAGACTCGACATCCTAGGTAATAAGGTTTATGATTATTGCCTGCTTGCTAGAACTATATAGAACTTTGCTCGCATTACACTTAGATACACATGATACTATTACATGAGAATACCTACGTGCTTACACTTTTCTGTCATCGCCCTACTCGCGAACCATACTCACTTACGCTACTTTTACAATGAAGATCATGTCTCGACGAATCAACATGACACAAGCCCAGCTAGAGGCTCTCGTTCCAGCTCAAGTTGCTGCGGCACTTGCAGCTGCTCAAGCAGGTAGTATATCCTGTAGTCATAACTTACGCTAGGATCTTTAGATCCTACATTCCTAAACTGGCCTTTGTGTTTAAACTTTGCCCTATTCGTACACAATAGGTCAACCAGCGCAGCAAGTTTGCACCTTTAAGAACTTCATGGACTGTCGTCCAAGTACCTTCAGCGGCACAGAGGGGGCAGTGGGACTCCTCCACTGGTTTGAAAAGCTCGAGTCTGTGTTCGAGATGTGTGAATGCCCTGAGGCTCGCAGGGTGAAGTACGCCACTGGCACGTTAGAAGGAATAGCACTAACTTGGTGGAACGCCCAAGTTCAGATCTTAGGGTTGGCAGCTGCTAACGCCATACCCTGGAACGACTTCAAGGAACTCATCAAGCGTGAGTACTGCACGCGTGACGACATTCACAAGCTGGAAAATGAGTTTTATCATTTGAAGATGACGGGGTCAGAGATAGAAGCATACACGAAGCGATCGAATGAACTGGCTATTTTGTGTCCTACCATGGTAGACCCTCCGATCAAGCGCATCGAGTTATACCTCAAGGGTCTAGCCTCAGAAATTCAGAGCCACGTTACGTCGGCTAACCTCGATAACATCCAAGACATTCAGCGTCTTGCTCATCGCCTCACGGATCAGGCGGTGGATCAAAACAAGTTACCCAAACGCATCAGTGCTACCACTTCAGCCGCTACTCCCACTACACCCAGTGACAACAAAAGAAAGTGGGATGGGGATTCTAGCAAAGGTTCAGCATCCGTTCAATCCCAAGCTCAGCAGCAGAAGACTGATCACTACCAGAGTCCTGGTCAGCAATCCTCTGGTGGTCATAGACAGAGAAGGTATCAAGGGTTTCACCCTAAGTGTCACAACTGCAACAGGCATCACAGCGGCCAGTGCAACAAGGGTCGTTGTCAAAGATGTCTCAAGATGGGTCACGAGGCCAAAGATTGTAGGAGCCCACGGCCTGCAAATCAGAACCAACAACCGCAACAACCAGCTCCACAGAACCCGCAGCAGCAACAGCAGCAGCCACAGCGTGGAAACCGGGGATGTTTCCAGTGTGGGGCTGAAGGTCATTTCAAACGCGATTGTCCTCAGTTGAACCAGAATCGCAACAACAATAACCAGGGCAACGGGAACAACAACAACGGTGGGAACAACAACAATAATGGCAACGAGGCTAGGGGACGCGCTTTTGTGCTAGGTCGAGGTGACGCAGTGAACGATCCCAATGTGGTTATGGGTAAGTTTCTCCTCGACAATATTTACGTTACTGTTTTGTTTGATTCGGGTGCGGATACAAGCTATATGTCTGTGAAAATGTGTCAACTGCTAAAACGTGCACCAACACTTTTACCCACCAAACATGTAGTAGAGTTAGCTAACGGTAAAAGTCTAGAAGCCACGCACGTAGTTCAGGGTTGTAATCTTATCCTAGCTGGTCAAGCTTTCTCTATCGATCTCATTCCCATAGTTTTGGGTAGTTTCGACGTTGTGATTGGGATGGATTGGTTGTCCCAACATCAGGCAGAGATCTTATGCAGCGAGAAGATTATTCGCATTCCACGTTCTGGTCAAGAACCTCTCGAAGTCCAAGGCGACAAGAGTGGTGCTGTGGTTGGCATCATCTCTTTCTTGAAGGCTCAGAAATGTTTGCGGAAGGGTCACACCGCAATCTTGGCACTCGTTACAGACGCATCAGCAAAGGAAAAGAAATTGGAGGATATTCCAGTTGTACGCGACTACCCTCAGGTGTTTCCTGAAGACTTACCTGGCTTACCGCCTCATCGTCAGGTCGAATTTCAAATCGAGCTCGCTCCAGGAGCAGCACCCATAGCCCGCGCACCATATCGTCTAGCTCCATCAGAATTGGAGGAACTGTCAAAGCAGCTACAAGAGCTCTTGGAAAAGGGCTTCATTCGTCCAAGCTCTTCGCCTTGGGGAGCTCCAGTACTATTTGTGAAAAAGAAAGACGGTACGTTCAGAATGTGCATCGACTACCGTGAACTCAACAAGGTGACGGTGAAGAACCGTTATCCTCTTCCGCGCATCAACGACTTATTCGACCAGTTGCAAGGGTCGTGTTACTATTCGAAGATAGACCTAAGATCAGGTTATCATCAGCTGAGAGTCCGGGAGGAGGACGTCTCCAAGACAACATTCAGAACTCGATACGGCCACTACGAGTTTCTTGTCATGCCGTTCGGATTAACGAACGCGCCTGCCGTATTTATGGACCTTATGAACAGGGTGTGCAAACCCTATCTAGACAAGTTCGTCATTGTCTTCATCGACGACATTCTGATTTACTCCAAGAGTCAGGAGGAACACGAGCAGCATCTACGCCTTATTTTGGAACTCCTACGGAAGGAACAGCTGTACGCTAAGTTTTCGAAATGTGACTTCTGGCTTCGTGAAGTCCACTTCTTAGGCCATGTAGTGAACGAGGATGGGATCCATGTCGATCCATCCAAGGTAGACTCGATCAGGAACTGGCCTGCACCACGAACGCCAACGGAAATACGCCAATTCTTGGGTTTGGCGGGTTACTACAGACGGTTTATCAAGGATTTCTCAAAGATTGCTCAGCCGCTTACGTTACTGACACAGAAGGGTGTCACCTACCGTTGGGGAGATCCCCAGGAGACTGCTTTTCAGCACTTAAAGGATAGGCTTTGCAGTGCACCTATCCTCTCTCTGCCAGAGGGCACAGATGACTTTGTGGTTTATTGTGATGCATCCATTCGGGGACTTGGATGTGTGTTAATGCAGCGCGACAAAGTTATTGCTTACGCTTCACGCCAACTTAAGATTCATGAACGGAACTACACGACGCACGACTTAGAGCTGGGAGCTGTTGTTTTCGCGCTTAAGATATGGCGACACTACCTGTACGGTACCAGGTGCACGATTTACACCGATCACAGGAGTCTCGAGCATATCCTTAAGCAGAAGGATTTGAACATGCGTCAACGGCGATGGGTTGAGTTACTGAACGATTACGAATGCGCTATCAAGTACCATCCAGGCAAGGCCAATGTTGTGGCTGATGCCCTCAGCCGGAAAGACACTCTACCACGGCGCGTGCGAGCGCTACAGCTTATGATTCAGTCTAGTCTTCCAACACAGATACGAAATGCTCAGGTAGAAGCATTGAAACCCGAAAATGTCAAAGCTGAAGCCTTACGCGGCTCACGACAACGAATGGAACAGAAGGCAGACGGCGCCTACTATGTAACGGGGCGTATTTGGGTCCCACTTTATGGCGGTCTACGCGAACTTGTGATGGACGAAGCACACAAGTCTCGCTACTCGGTACACCCAGGGTCGGATAAGATGTACCACGACCTCAGGACTACGTATTGGTGGCCTAGCATGAAGGCTCACATCGCTACATACGTTGGAAAGTGCTTGACCTGTGCGAGAGTCAAGGTCGAATATCAGAAACCAGCTGGCCTACTTCAGCAGCCTAAGATACCTCAATGGAAATGGGAAGAAATTTCCATGGATTTCGTCACAGGCCTACCTAGATCCCAGCGGAGGAATGATACCATATGGGTGATCGTGGATCGACTCACCAAGTCTGCACACTTCCTACCTATAAAGGAAACGGACAAGTTCTCCACTCTCGCAGACGTTTATCTTAAAGAAGTTGTTTCGAGGCACGGGGTGCCCACCTCCATCATTTCGGATCGCGATGCACGATTCACGTCAGAGCTATGGCAAGCGATGCATAAATCTTTCGGCTCACGATTAGACATGAGCACAGCATATCATCCTCAGACGGATGGGCAGTCTGAGCGAACGATCCAAACTCTAGAAGATATGCTTCGGGCATGCGTTATAGATTTCGGCAACGGCTGGGAAAAACACCTCCCTTTGGTGGAGTTCTCGTATAATAACAGTTATCACACCAGCATTCAAGCCGCTCCATTCGAGGCATTGTACGGGCGTAAATGCCGGTCACCTCTCTGTTGGGCAGAGGTGGGGGATAGTCAGATCACGGGTCCGGAGATTGTTGTGGACGCCACGGAAAAGATAGCACAAATACGACAACGCATGGCGGCAGCACGCGACCGTCAGAAAGCCTATGCGGATAAGCGTAGAAAGCCTTTGGAATTTCAGGTCGGGGACCGGGTTTTACTTAAAGTCTCACCCTGGAAGGGTGTGGTTCGTTTTGGCAAACGGGGCAAACTAAATCCGCGGTACGTTGGACCGTTCGAAATTATTGAGAAAATCGGCAAAGTAGCCTACAAGTTGAACCTACCAGCTGAACTCGGGGCAGTTCACAATGTATTTCATGTGTCGAACCTAAAGAAGTGCCTATCAGATGAAACCCTTATCATTCCTTTCAAAGAACTCACTATCGATGAGCGGTTGCAGTTCGTCGAGGAACCAGTTGAAATCACGGACCGGGATGTGAAGGTCCTCAAAAACAAGAGAATCCCTCTTGTTCGAGTACGTTGGAACTCCAAACGTGGCCCAGAGTACACCTGGGAACGCGAAGACAGGATGACAGAAAAGTACCCCCAATTGTTCGCGAACAGTACAACCACTGCTGAGGCTGAAGCTACTACTTCGGAATTTCGGGACGAAATTCCAGATCAACGGGGGGAGGATGTGACACCCCAGGAAAATCAGTGAACAATACAGTTTACCTAGCTTCCTCAGTGAGTGCATACCAAATATCGGGACGAAATTTCCAATTAGTTGGGGATAATGTGACAACTCGAACTTTAGACTCACTTTGATGTAACGTTACGTACCTATATGACACTTTGAGTTAATGAATGTTACGATGTTACGTACTTATGTGAACTTGATTATAATTGAATGAATGTTGTGTTATGTGCATTGCGTATATTATGTGTACATGTATGTATTGAACCGCACAACACTAGACCACTTGAACCACACAAGCTCACATCACCCGCACAAGGCCTTTGGGCCGTTTAGTTTGTTTTCGGGACTCATGGGCAGCCCGGTATGGGGGTTCGGCCCACTTGTTTTGCACGCAAACAAGCATCTACTTAGGGGTTTTGTTCTTTCACTTGTTACAATTCCCACACACACACAAACCCTAGATTTCTTATCTCTCTCTCTCTCTCACGTAAACCCGGCGGCAAAGGCACAAGGTGACCGGCGACCACCTTCTAGTTCGGGTCATCCCTTTCCTTCTCTCAATCCGGTTAGTGATCATGTTGTCATTTGTATGTTATTGATTGTATTGTATGATGATATTCTTGTGATTTGGATTGTATGAGAATGATATAAAAACCGATTGGATGTTATAGGTTATCATAATCAATCTGTTCGTATGATACTTGTGATCGGATGAAAGTATTTGACAATATGCGTATGTAATCGGCTGCCATGATATATGTTCTAAGATCATAGTCATGCGATAGTGTTCTAGCCAAATTAGATATGATGTTTGATTGTTGTGATGCTCATAAACCGGCTTCATGTTGTTAAATCAGTATGTTTATTCAAGGTTTTTGATATGTTGTTCATGAGTGTGACTATTAGAGTTCATATGAATTGAGATGAAACTGCCCTGTTTAATCGATATTTTGGTTTGTGGATTGGTGTTAATTGATAATTGTTGTATAAGGAAACTACATATGATTTGTAATAGATAGCTTAAATCTCGGATAATTAAACTGATCGCACAAGGCATCTTGTTCGCACAAGATGTCCACACGTACAAGTAGATCAGTCGCACAACTGATCTGGTCGCACAAGCCAATCTGATAGCACAAGGTTGAACGCACAAGAGTATTGCCTGATCGCACAACACCTTGAGGATCGCACAAGCTAGTGTGGATCGCACAAGGTGTTGGGCCACACACATGTTAGATATTGTTAAGGCTGTTGGGCCGGACAGCCCAAATGTCCAGTCGCACAAGCCCAAAGTCAGACCGCACAACACACATAAATCGCACAAGGCGGCTGGATCGTACAAGCCCACACCGATCGCACAAACTAAGTGGATTGGGCCGGTCATTAAGTTGGGAATGGGCTGGTTTGGAACGCACAGCCCAACCTCTAATCGCACTATCCAATTCGGATCGCACAAGGAATTAGTTGGGCCGAGACCTTTATGTTGGACTTCTTTAATTGGGCCGTATATGTTGAACTGTTTACTTATATGTTGGGCCGATTAAATTGGGCTAATGATTTAATCGCACATGTATGATTCCATTATACTCTTGACTGTTTACGTGCATACATGTTTGCTATGATGTATACGTGCATTACTTGAACCGAACCTGACTTGTATGGTAACCCTGTTAGGACGTGGTTGACCACCTTAGTTCAGGAGTCTTTTATTTGTGTATCTGCCGAGCAAACCAATGTGAGTTCACACAGCCAAGGCATGGGATTCCTGGGTTGGGAATTGGGTTGGAATGTTTGTTATGGAATGATTACTCGTACTTACGCAATCACTAGACTATAGACCATCGTCCTCAGGATAGTCAGGACACTTACGTAAATCCTGCGTAAACTAGTATCTGCCGTTGTCTCCCGGGTCGGGAGGACACTTACGTAAATCCTGCGTAACCTAATACCCACTACTGTCTTCCAGGTCGGAAGGACACTTACGTAAATCCTGCGTAAACCCCACACGTACAACTGTCCTGGGGGAAGGGCACTCACGTAAATCCTGCATGACCTTGTACGTATTCCTGTTCTCGGTTTAAGAAGAACACATGGTTGCAAATAGTCTAGTAAGTACCATAATGGGAAGTCCCCGTTAGTAAAGATAAATGTGGGAATCCCCCACTAGTAATATATATTCGAGGCTTGGGAAGCCCCATTAGATGAACTTACGCATTACTGTTTTGAACTTACTTTCTGTGAACTCGCTCAACTAGTTGTTGATTATCTGCTGCATGCCTTGCAGGACCTTAGGTACATTCTGGGAGCTTGCACAGGGAGGAGCAGGTCGTTGTGGGCATATGGATCGTGATTACTTATGTCATTACATACATTAATACTTATGATTGGGTTTTTACATTAATGCTTCCGCTACACTTAATTATGTGGGTTTGATAAACACCTATCGTATTGTTGGATAATTATTATTATTTATTTACATGTTCAATATGATTGGTGGCTTGATCGGTCAGTCACGCTTCCAAGCGGTGATACTCCGCAGGTGGATTTTGGGGGTGTGACAGTTTTGCTCTTAATATTAAAAAGAATCTTAAAGGTAAAACCTAGCCTACCTGTCATTTCAGACACGACCAAGATGGTAAAACCTATTCAAAAGATTCAAATTCTTGTTAACATATGAAAGCATGTTAACATTTTCGACAAACTGTGATATGATAAAATCACATAGGTCATCTTTAAATTGGGATATTTCAATTTTCCCTTATTTATATAGCCATCCCTTAAGGATGAAGTGCCTATGGGCTATAATTAACGTCCCGTGGGGCAAAATACAGCTGTAGTCTTTGACTCTTTGTCAAGAAAAAGGTAATGAAATATGTTCAAACGTAAATGCCTCGATTCTCCGAAATCATGGCTTATAAATTTAAAAAAAATTGTCTTTGTGATTAGGCCTTTTGCGCCACTTTAATATCCTTAATGTTTTATAACTAGGATAAACTATAATGAAAATACTACTTAAATATAACTAACAAATTAACTAATATGGTTTGTATTACCATGGTTGATGAATCGTCAAAAATGATGATTCCATAATAACCTCTAAATAAATCATTGTTAATATTCATGTAGCAATCAAGCTACATGGCTGGATCAAAGGAAGTCAACAGCCACCCGAGGGAGAATAATGATGCTACTAGAGTTAATATAACTGGTGAGGAACTGCAGGCATTGATAGATAATGTTGTTACCCGAGCTCTTGACAGACAGTATAATGAGTCAAGTGGTGCACACTCTAAGACTCCATCTGTGGCTCGTAGTAACCCCCCTTCTAAATCACATGATTCAAAGAAGGACGATGTTCATAACTCGTCAAATCAGAGGAGTGTTTCGCCTAGACAGGTTGTGCTTAATCAAGAACCACATGTTAAAACCTGTTCGTATAAATATTTTGTCTCCTGCAAGCCCAGAGACTTCACAGGAGAAAAGGGAGCCATTGACTGCATGACGTGGCTCGAGGAGATGGACACTGTTGTTGATATTAGCGGATGTGCAGAGCAAGACATTGTGAAGTTTGTTTCACAATCTTTTAAAGGAGAAGCTCTAGCTTGGTGGAGGTCGCTAATCCAGGCTACTGGGAAAATCCCGTTGTATAATCAAACATGGGATCAGTTTGTTGCTCTTATCAAGGAAAATTACTGTCCTCAACATGAAGTTGAGAAAATTGAAACCGATTTCTTGGCATTGGTAATGAAGGACTTAGATTGCCAGGCATATCTTACAAATTTCAATACTATGTCTCGCTTGGTTTGTTACTTGATCACACCAGAACCAAAGCGTATAGCTCGCTTTATTAGGGGCCTAGCCCCAGAAATCAAAGCAAGCGTGAAAGCATCGAGACCTACTACATTCAGGCCAGCGACAGATTTGTCGCTATCTCTCACACTCGACGTAGTCAGAAACAAGGCTGCAAAAGCTTCTGAAGAAGGGAAGCGTAAAAAGGAGGATGAGGGTTCTCATCACTCCGATAAGAAGAAAAAGAGGAACTCTGATCATAGGAAGAGTTCCGAGTTTAATAAGGGTAACTAGCAGACGGGTGAAAAGACCAGGTGCAAAACATGTAGGAAATACCACCTGGAGAAATGCAGATTTGAATCTCAGCCTCTCCCTTGTGGAATCTGCAAGTCCAAGGAGCATAAGACCTTGGATTGCAAAAAGTTGAAAGATGCGACCTGTTATGGTTGCAACGAGAAAGGGCACATCAAGACCAACTGCCCTAGGAATCAGAAGAAACCTGAAGAGGCCAAGAAAGCAACCGCATGAGTCTTCCAGATAGACACCAAGAGGCAATACGGGAAGATGACATCATAAAAGGTACCTTTTCTTATTAACGATGCTTATATGGGGATTATTTGATTCTGGCGCAGAAAAGTCTATCCTGGACAATAAATGTTGTAAACAGTTGTATCCGCCTATTAGGATCTTAGGCTTATAGCGCAAGGTAGAATTGGCCGATAACATTTAGAGACTGCCTCAACAACCTTAGATGGATGTTTTATATCCAATAGGAGACACTCTTATCCAATATCCTAGTTCCAAGCTATTCAAATTCGTCAGTATGATCAAGACAGACGTGACAATTGATCCTCTGTCAAACAGGTGATGGACTAGGTCCAAACCTTAATCGCCATTAATGGTCTTTTGCGACCTAGGCTAAGTATAATTGATATATATATACATATCTAAATGACATTCATTGAGAACGTTTGTACTATATTAACCTGTATGGTTAAACGATACCATGGTTAGTATATATTAGGTCGTCAGGATGATGAATAACGATTGTTGGGTTACAACTAAATAATTGTTTTATTTGGTGATAGGAACCAAATATCGAGTATGACAAACTCGGATAAGACAGCCGTTGATCGTGTTATGGATGATGCGACACATGCTAATGATACTATAATTGTGAACCTTAGAATTTCCAAGGATGTTCTTCAAACTATGATAGACGCAGCTGTTGGAAAAGCTGTGAAGAAGGCTGTGAAAAAGATCAAGGAGCCCAATGCTACTTGCTCCAAATCTCAACCAAGACCACCCTTCATTACTCACGAGAAAAATCTCATTCGTGCCTCTAATGTAAAGGGTTAACTGAAAAGGAAAAGGGAGGAAGATAACTCCTAGAGCTCTAAAAAGAAGAACAAACAAAAGTCCAACCAGAAACCTAAATGCAAGACCTGCAAGAAGCGCCATTATGGGAAGTGAAGGTACGAACCAAAATCCCAATCGCAGCCTAGGGCTTGTGGGATCTGCAAATCTACTGAGCATAAAACATTGGAATGCCAGAAGATAGGAGAGGCGACTTGTTACAACTGTAACGAGAAAGGGCATATCAAATCAAATTGCCCAAAGTATGCTAAGAAGCTTGAAGGAGATAAGAAGACCAACGCTAAGGTCTCCCAGATGGATGCAAAAGAGGCCATACAAGATGACAATGTTATAATCGGTACGTCCTTATCCATGATGTATATGCAAGGATATTGTTTGATTCAGGTGCAGATAAGTCGTTGTGGAATAAATTTTGTAAGTTATTTAGTCTACCTGTTAGAACCCTAAGCATAAAATATGAAGTTGAATAAAACGCTAGGAGTTCTGCTTTATTTCGGATACCAATCAATCCTTCATAGATGGTAAGTATAGCAAACTCTTAAAGAATCCCATGAGAACCCTAGATATTAAGTGTAAGGTAAAACTTACAGGAGAAAATCATAAGAACCATTTCTTCTGTTCCTGTCAAAAATCTTCAGTCATGAAATTCTAGTGTACCCTCTCTCCAGATGAAGTGCATCATCATAAGTAATTGATATCTCTTGATCTCTATCGATTGCGAATACCAGATGGTACGACAAAAAGCGCCATATGAGGATTGGTGTATCTTAATAAGTTCCATAGATTGCTTCCATGTCTGATCAGTATGGAGGTTTAATGCATGGGACCACAAAGATATCCCGATAGTCATATGGTACTAAAAGTCAACTAATGGTATTCAAAGAAGATATCTAAAATGGAATTATCCAAGTAAACGTCCCTGAGTAAAGAAATCCGTGGACTCGTAACACGAATGTATCACTTATTTGACGCAGACCATGGTAAATGAACTGGAGCCTGAGAATTGGAAAATCTTTGTAACCTCCTTGCGTTTTGACTATCTTCTCCAAGATTACCCTGTTTACCTCCTTAGAGGCATGTAGAGTTAAGATTTATATCCCAATTAGGACTGTATTATTATGAAATCTCCAAGACGGCTAGTACCATCATTGGATGAATCGAAACCCTGATTAAGTAAGTTTTGAAATAGAAAATTCATATAGCCTAACTCAATACTCCGAGGAATCGGTATAGTTAATTAAGAAAGACAGTTCATTTTGCTTATGCATTGATTACCGCAACCCTAATTAGGTAGCAATTAAGAATTGGCATCAGCTGCCCAGGATCGTCGATTTGTTCGACTGACTGTAAGGATTAACTATCCCTTAAGATTAGTTTTAAGTAATGGTTGGAATAACCATTTCACCTTGAGATAAGCTTTTCTATAATAGTTGATGTATAAGTATCAAAGCTGCTCCTTTGGAGACCTTGCATAGATGGAATATTGAACATCTATTGTTAGATAGAAGATTGGTAAGTCCAATCATCAGGATCTGAAAGTTGCCTTGGAAACAACGAATAGGATCATACAAATCCATGATCATCTGTAAGTTGCCAGTTTTGGCAGAAAATCAAGGATTAATGAAAATAGTAACCCTCCTAAGTTCTTGCTAAGAAATAAGTTCAACAAAGATATCACCCTGGAAGGGTGCGCCAATCTGTTAATTATCAGGCTAGTTAAGCTTTGAATATACAGAATCATTCGACGGAATCGAATGTATCAAGATCAAATAGCTTATAAAATAAAACCTACTTAAGGAGCTTGGCGGAGCTCGCAATGCATTACACACTAATGATTTATGGATGTGTTTCGTCAGCAAATCGAGAAGCATTATCATATAATGATATGCAGATTTATGATATGATGAGAAACCTGTATTGAATAAGGATCGACAGGTTAAGAAGCTCCAAAAAGGATACATGAACCTATTATAGAGGTCAAATTGGGAGCTTGGAGAGGCTCCATATATGCTATATAAATTAAGTCCATTATGTTCAAAAACCAACTGTTCAAAAACCTCGACCAAAATCACCGATTGATACTAAAGGTAAAAAACCAATGGTTTCTCCGATTCGCATTTTAAAGAGAGGTGAATCTTTAAAGTCGGAGGATAAGCTGAAATCGATCTTCGAGGTTGGCGAATCTTCCAAGTCTCGCAAGACTTCAAAAATTTATCAGAAAACAAAAATTTTTGAAAACCAATCATGGATTGCGAAGTCGAAATCATCAGTCGAGGTCAAAAAGATGGAAAATGCGTTAAAAAATGAAACAAAGGTTTTAAAAGATGATGTTGCAGAATTTGAATCTGAACTTGACAAATTTCTTGCTGAGTTTCCCCCGATTAACAACAAAGTAAAACAAATTATGAAAGATGATGTTCCTAATGTCACATTTAACTTTCCTAAAACAGATGAGAAGTGTGATGCAGTGTTTGGCAGTGTGTCTGAGGTTAAGAAATCATGGGCGTCATTGTTTGAATAAGTTGATTTGATGTTTGCAGGGGCTGCCCAGGTCTATCCTTTCGAAGTGGATCATGGACAGTGGTGCATCGAGACATATGACAGGGACGCTAGCTCTTCTTTACGACGTCAAATCAATAAATGGAAGTTATGTGGGCTTTGCCGGAAATCAAGGCGGGAGAATTGTTGGACAGGGAACGTCGACGAATGGTGTCATCTCATTCGAGAAAGTGAACTATATCGTAGAGTTGGAAAACAATTTACTTAGTATTTCGCAAATATGTGGTAAATTTTTCAGTGTACATTTCACAAAGAACGAGTGTGTGATTTTAAAACCGGGGTTTGAAATCCCTGATGAGATGGTGTTGTTGCGCGCTCCGCGGGAGAACGACCTGTATATTCTTGATATGAGCGTCGCAACACCAACTTATCAAAAACAATGTTTTGTGTCAAAATCTAAAGCAACGGAAAAAGAATCAATTATGTGGCATCGAAAGATGGGCCATATACATGTTCGAAAAATGAATTTTCTAGTACACAATGATTTGGTAGAAGGTGTAAACTTAAAGAATTTTCACTTGTCTGATGATTGTGTAGCTTGTAAAAAAGGGAAGCAGACTCGGAAGTCACACCCACCGAAGATAATTAATTCGATCAGGTTACCTCTTGAGAGATTACACATGGATCTCTTCGGGCCTGTCAATGTAAAGAGCATCAGCGGAGATTTGTACTGCTTGGTGGTGACTGATGACTTTACGAGATTCTCACGGGTTGTGTGCTTAGAAAGAAAGGATCAAACTTTTGAGTCATTGATGGTGTTGTTCAAGAAGATGGAAACAATGTATAAGCTGCCGATCCAAAGAATTCGTAGTGACAACGGAACGGAATTCAAAAACAACAAAATGTACGAGTTTTGCAATGAAAAGGGAATTCTTCATGAATTCAGTGCGCCATACACACCACAACAGAATGGTGTTGCTGAAAGAAAGAATCGGACCCTAATAGAGACAGCTCGAACAATGTTAGCCGATTCCAAACTACCGATCTTCTTCTGGAACGAAGCAGTAGCTGCAGCTTGTTATACTTTGAATCGCGTACTCACCGTCAAAAAGTACAAAAAGACATGCTTTGAGTTGCTGCAACGATACAAGCCGAATCTTGAGTTTCTGGAGCCATTTGGGTCTCCGTGTACGTTTATTGATGAGAATGGAAAATTTGGTGCTAAATCAAACGAGGGTTTCTTTGTAGGTTACGCAAGCCCATTGAAGAGGGTGTTCGTACCATGCCTAGGGAAAGTGATACAAGTTCAGCATGTGGATTGTCAGAAGCACACTCCATCACCACAACTTCCCGGACAAAGATTCCTGTTCGATTATGACAAGCTCTGGGAGTCGTTTCAACTACCGGTTCAGCCGAGTGATGAGGAACTAGCACTTCTGTACCAGTACCAGCAATCTATGTCACAGGAGCAAGTGCCTAGACCGCTAGTGGTTTCTCGACCCACTGAGGGTACTCACAATGATGAAGCCGGACCGAGTGGAACAGCTCACGAACCACCAGAGGAACCAGCTCCAACATTTGACGATTCTGATGACTCAGAGGTGGAACCCGCTCCAACATTTGACGAGGAACCAAATGATACTTCGACGGAAGCTGAGGATCAAACCGTTGATCTTGATATATCGAACTTGCAATCGGAAGTGAATGTGCCAGACACCATTATGCCTCGGACTTTGTCTTACCATCCGTCAAGGCAAATAATTGGTGACCTGCAAAGTGGTGTCAAAACCAGAGACCAAATCAATCGAGCTCTTACATGTTTCTATTCTTCTATTGCTCATTTGCAGGAAGAATTCTCATTAAAGTGTTTTATTTCGCAGATCGAGCCCAGAACTTACAAAGAGGCGTTGACTGAGCATAGCTGGGTAAATGCGATGTAGGAAGAGCTGCAACAATTTGAAAAGCTGGGTGTTTGGAGACTAGTTGATCTGCCACAGAATCAAAAGTTGATAAAAACAAAGTGGGTATTTAAGTGCAAAAGGGATGATAGAGGAGTCGTGGTGAGAAACAAAGCACGATTAGTGGTACAAGGCTTTAGTCAGCAAGAAGGCATCGACTACGACGAAGTTTACGCGCCTGTTGCTAGACTCGAGGCGATTCGGATCTTCCTGGCGTTTGCGTCATGGAAAGACTTTAAAGTGTACCAGCTGGACGTCAAATCTGCCTTCCTATACGGAAAGATTAAAGAAGAGGTGTATGTGGGACAACCGCCGGGGTTCACGGATCCACAACACAAAAACAAGGTCTATCTGCTGGACAAAGCGCTTTACGGACTTCACCAGGCCTCGAGAGCCTGGTACGAGACGCTTTCCCAATATCTTTTAGCCAACGGGTTCACCAGGGGGACAGTAGATAGCATGTTGTTCACAAAGGAAGTGGCAGGCCATTTGTTGATCGTGCAGATTTACGTTGACGATATCATTTTCGGTTCCACCAATGACGAGCTTTGTAAAGAGTTTGAGAAAGTAATGAAGAAAAAGTTTGAGATGAGTTCAATGGGGGAGATGAAGTTCTTCCTCGGGCTGCAGGTGGAGCAAATGCCCGATGGAATCTTCATTCACCAAACGAAATACGTGAAGGACGTGCTTGACAAGTTCAACATGACTGAATGCAGTCCTGCATCAACCCCCCTTGCACAGAACCACGGGATTTGTCCAGACGAAAGTGGAGTGAAAGTAGACGAGACACTGTACCGATCAATCATTGGATCTCTGATGTATTTCACGGCTTCCCGACCGGATATCATGTATCCGACATGTCTCTGTGCCAGATATCAGTCGAGCCCGAAGCAGTCACACCTGACGATTGTCAAACGTATCTTACGGTATTTGAAAGGCTGCCCAAGCATCGGCTTGTGGTATCCTCGCTCGGGTGACTTCTCCTTATCAGGTTTCGCTGACTCTGACTTTGGAAGCTGCAAGCAGAATGCAAAGTCCACCACTGCTGGGTCTCAGTTCTTCGGAACTCAACTCGTTACCTGGCAGTGCAAGAAACAAACCGCAGTAGCGCTTTCTACGTGTGAGGCTGAATACGTTTCAGCCTCCAGCTGCTGTTCGCAGATCCTTTGGATATAAAAACCCGGTTCACCATTCTAAAACGAAACATATCGAAATCCGTCACCACTTCATCCGTGATTGTCACGAGAAGAAGTTAATCCGGATTGAGCACATACACACCGATGATCAAAAAGCTGATTTTTTATACAAAACCCTTTGACAAAAAGAGATTTTACTATCTTTTAAAATTGAACGGGATGAAAAATCTGCGATCTGGGAGGGTAGTAGAATGTGAAGCCGAGGAGGGCGGCGATCAGATCTGAACCATGTCGTGTTGTCAACTTTGTTTGTACAGTTTGTTTTTTACTTTTCGATAAAATCAAAAACACAAAAATATGTTTTTCTTTTTAGGGGGAGAAATTCGCAGAAAAATACAAAAACATGATAAAATTCAAAAATCCAAAAACATTAGAAAACTTGAAAAAGAGTTTGTGTATAATATGGGAATGATAGTACATCAGCTAGACAGACACAATATGCTAAAGAAATGTAACCTTTAAAATGTATTAAGCAGTCTCGCTAAAGATGTGCCGATAGGTTTTTACAAAATCAGTAGATCTGTTTAGGATATAAACCTAAAATTTACTTGCTTTTACGTGGGGAACACCTCCAGGATATATGGGTAACCCCCGAAATCTTGTTTGAAAGGTCCCTCTTTCTGAGATACTAGGTCTTTATGCTTAGTGATATCTGGGGTATTATCCCGGGACTTCTGCTGTATGGAAATACTGACCTAGTCCCCGGATAATGCTTTACGCAATGCTTTACTTATAAAGCCTCCCCTCAGCATAAAAAATGATTAAACAGTCACACCAATTAATCCACGCTTCCGCAAAAGCCAACAATCATAACTATGCTATATAAACATTGCAAAATGTCAAATCATGTGCTGTTGTAAAAAAGATTCTCTAAAGGGAACCCACCGTAAAGTCGAAGCCGTCATCTCCCTGCGTATACGGAAGTATCGACCTGAGCTCTCACGGCCCTCGCAATTCACCCAATTACAGATATACTGAGGTGGGACACATGTAAAGGTTTAAGTCTTAAAACACTAATTCCGTATCCCGGACAGATTGAAAGTTCTGTGAAAATTTAAGAGGATCAGTATATTGGCAATCTACGCGAATTGTTTAAGGATTGGTATGAAATAGTAGCTTAACAGTGCTTGTGTCTTGTCAAATGCTGATATGATCCCCTAACACGCTCACAAAAAGATTGTGTGTACATATTTCACTTTATCCTGTTAAAAAATCCAAAAAGATTTTATTTGTTCATCTTAATTTTCGACAACCGATGTTGGGGATCAGATGATCAAAGCTTTGTGCAGATCATGTCTGTTTGATGAGGGTTGGGTAAGCAGGAGATACTAAAATGTGATTGGTACATGTGTGAAAAATTGAAAAAGTGTTTGAAAGTTCGAAAAGTTCAAAAGTTCATTAATTTGAACTGTTTTCAGAATTGAAAGGTCAGCGTACTTCATAAACAGGACAACTGTGACAACTCGAATTTCCAAGACTTCCATTTCGCATTTATTGCACGTTCATGTACTGATTAGTTGTTTATTTGCACAATTGATTGCCATGGAATTGTATACGTTTTAATACAATGAAGTGTATTGTGTGATTATGCATGGTTATGTGTTAATTGTGTTAGACTTGTCAAATGAATAAACTTGGTGGTGAAACTGTGAAACTGTTTGAGATGGTGTACTATTGTAAGATATAGTAATTCAGGGTGTAGAGAGCAATTAGTGAAATCTAAGTCATACTTAACCCTAATCTCTTTCCCTAATCATTCACTAATCATCACAAGAACCAAAACACGTACCCTCACATTCCCTAATCCTCTCTATAACCATCTCCTCATCATCCTTGGAGTCACAAGTTCTTTTGCATCAAGTTTGGTTGCCAATCCATATAGAATCGAATCAAGGTAATTGTTTAATCATTGTTCATGATTAATTGTTGATTGATTGATTGATGTTAAAACCCTAGTTCTTCATGAGATAGGCTGTGATTATTGATTTGATTCGGAATTACTGTGATGACGATGATGATTAATTGTATGCTTAATGGATCGTTCGTTTTGTGATAGTTATTGTAATCATCGATTGACTGCCTATGATTTCTGTAATGTGAATTAGGGTTTTGATTACATGTAAACGTAACTGGTTGAATATAAGAATGTAACTGATATAATCATGTCGAACTTGATCATTTGTATGTACGTTGCTGTTAGTCAGAGTTTTATTGGATGCTCTTGTCTGAGTTTTGGGTAATGCATAAAGGTCCGAAGTTTATAAACATGTTTTGTCTGAGTTTGAAATGAAAACATTCAGATCCGAGTTCCTGTTATAAACTGTAGTCCGAATTTTATAACATACATTGATAGCCCGAGTTTCAACCCAAACACATGTCCGACTTTTGTGTTTTGTTAGAAGTCCGAGTTCTTGATGCAATTGATAGGTCCGAGCTTTGAAGTTGATAAGTGGTCCGAAGTAATCACGTAGGCTGGTCCGAGTTTGGTGTATCGGAAGGGTGGTCTGACTTTTGGTTGATGATTATGTCCGAGTTTTCTTTAAACATTGTCCGACTTTCTGACCTTGTACCTTTACACCTTGTGTCCGAGTTTTAATCAAAGAAACCCCCACACACATATGGTCCGAGTTTTAAGAAGGCCTACATGGTCCGATTTTTTACTTATAGGGGAGGCTGGCCGAGTTTTTAACCCCTACCTTTGGTCCGAGCTTTAAACTACCCACATAGGTCCGAGTTTCACAAGGCCCCTTACCCTAGTCTAACTTTTAGACCCACATTCACCTTGTCCGACCTCTAAACAAGATTAAGGATGTCCGAGTTCTTGTCTCATTGATTCTATCCGAGTTTTAAAGGGGCAACATGCCTTTAGAGGTCCGACTTTTACAAGTATGTTACATGTCCGAACACTATGCACCTCACAACGGAAATCCGACTTTTAATGTATTGCATAGGCCCGATGTTTGCTTATAAAAGTCTTGTCTGAGTTTGCTTGTGATAAGGTGGCCCGATTTATGTATGCTTCGTATATGATGTTTGAGTTTTAATGTACGCACGCATGATCCGAACAATTGTTGTGTCTTGTAGTCTGAATTGTAATATTGATGCATGATCGAGTTCTGTGAATTCAATTAAGTGTGTAACCCTGATTTAAGTGAGTTATTCGATGATGATATTAGAAAATACTGTGAAAGACACTGATATGAAGTATGAATGACATGAAACTGATTAAGCGATCATGCGATACATGATGTTAACTGTTAAACGCTTTGTGGCATGGATTACATGCGTATCATTACGAACATGAACTGATTACATACTAAACATGATTGTTGTCCTGATTACATACTAATTGCCCGGACTTTACAAGTGAGGTGTGTGTAAAAGCTCACAGTATGATTCTGTATATGATCTCATGCTACTGTTCACTCTGCTTATAACTGTATGAGTCGATATATGCTTGTATGAAGTTGAATGCAACTGTATGATCCTGCATACGTGAACATCCTATGTGATATCATCCGGTACATAATACGCACACTAAACACAATTGCTTGAATATCAGTGACTTGCAAACCCTAATTTGATGCAAACACTTACATCGTATCATGTGCAACATATCCTAGGTCGTGCGTAACGGACTTAGACATTTGATAAACCCTAGAGCATAGCATACCGAGCAAACCAAGGTGAGTTCACACAGCCAAGGCATGGGGTTCCCAAGGTGGGAATGGGATTTGATTATTTACTGGTACTTATCTATACTGGAACGTAGTGATGTGATTTGATGAACTATTGTACATACTCCGCTGATTGAACTACGACTAGACTAGTAACACTTATTGAACTGATCTTCGCACACCTGCCAAGGGTTGGCCGCGATATTATGACTGACTTCGCACACCTGCCTTTGGAAGGCCGCGAACTGAAATTTACTAATCTTCGCACACCTGCCTGGGAGGCCGCGATACAGATAAACCTAGTCTAGAATACTCGGGATGAACACCCCCTAATATCTTCGCATACCTGCCTGGGAGGCCGCGATGGAAACTAATACGATACGTGACATAACGAACGAACATACTACCACTCACACTATACTATTACTTAACTGTTAACTGTGAACTCGCTCAACTAGTTGTTGACTCTCTGCTGCATGCCTTGCAGGACATTAGGTACATATGGAGCTTGCACAGGGAGGAGCAGGTCGTTGTGGAGCTTGGATCGTGGATGTTATGTTACACTTACAACACTTGAACTATTTACATACATTGGATTCTCATTGTTACGCTTCCGCTACTTAAACTATGTTTTGTTGGAACATCAATCGTATTGAATGATTGGTTTACATTTATTATACTTGACATTAATTACATGTTCGATATGATTGGTGGCTTGATCCAGGTCAGTCACGCTCCCAAGCGGTGATACTCCGCAGGTGGATTATGGGGGTGTGACAGATTGGTATCAGAGCCATTGGTTATAGAGAACTTGGTTTTAATATGGGAAAACGTTTTTATTAAAACCAGACTATAACCAGAACAGTTCTCTCAACGATCCACAACGAAGCTTCGCTCCACGTGCAAGACTCGACATCCTAGGTAATAAGGTTTATGATTATTGCCTACATGCTAGAATTGCATAGAACTTTGCTCGTAGTATGCTTACATTACTTTGCTCACTACTTGTTACTGCTTGAGAACACCTATATGCCTACACTTTTCTGTCATCGCACTACTCGCGAACTATTCATACTTACGCTACCTTTACTGTTCGATCATGTCTGGACGTGTTAAGATGACTCAAGCCCAGTTGACGGCTCTCATTAACAAACAAGTTGCTGCGGCACTTGCAGCCGCACAAGCAGGAGGTATAACCTGCTATTCCAGACCTATCCTAGGATGTTAGATCCTACTCTCGTGACCCAACTCTCGCGCTTAACCTTGACCTATCTTTCTCGCGCAACGGGTCAGAACGCATAGTAGCCTGTCTGCACATTCAAGAACTTCATGGACTGTCGTCCAAGCACATTCAGTGGCACAGAAGGAGCAGTGGGACTACTCCATTGGTTTGGGAAGCTCGAGTCGGTATTCGAGATGTGTGAATGCCCTGAGGCTCGCAGGGTCAAGTACGCCACTGGTACTTTGGAAGGAATCGCGCTAACCTGGTGGAACGCGCAGGTACAAATACTAGGGTTGGCAGTTGCTAACGCCACCCCCTGGAACGAATTCAAAGAACTGATCAAAAGGGGATACTGCACGCGTGATGACATCCATAAGTTGGAAGTGGAGCTTTACCATTTGAAAATGACAGGGGCAGAAATTGAAGCTCATACGAAACAGTCGAACGAACTGGCCATCTTGTGTCCAACCATGGTGGACCCTCCAAGCAAGCGTATCGAATTGTACCTCAAGGGTCTAGCCTTAGAGATTCAGAGCCATGCTGCATCGGCTAACCTCGACAATATCCAAGACATTCAGCGTCTTGCTCATCGCCTCACGGATCAGGCAGTGGAACAGAACAGGTTGCCTAGTTGTATCAGCGCTATTACTACCGCTACCACTTCTGCTACTCCCGCTACTCCTAGTGACAACAAGCGGAAATGGGATGGGTATTCCAGCAAGGGTTCAGCTACCGTTCGGTCTCAAGCACAGCAGCAACGCAAGAATAGTGATCACCAGAGCCGAGTCAGCCAACTTCTGGTGGTCAGGGGCAGGGTGGATATCGGGGAATTCACCCAATGTGTAACTAATGCAACAGACACCACGGTGGTTAGTGCAACGAGGGACGTTTCCAGAGGTGTCTCAAGATGGGCCATGAAGTTAAGGATTCAGGAGCCCACGGCCTGCAAATCGGAATCGCCAGCAGCAACAGCAAGCAGAAATCCTATGCAAAGAAAAGATTGTTCGCATTCCTCGTTCTGGTCATGTGGTGAACAGGGATGGGATTCATGTCGATCCATCCAAGGTAGATTCGATCAGGAACTGGCCTGCACCGCGTACACCGACGGAAATACGCCAATTCTTGGGTTTGGCGGGGTATTACAGACGATTCATTAAAGACTTTTCGAAGATCGCGCAGCCACTTACACTACTGACACAGAAGGGTGTCACCTACCGTTGGGGAGATTCCCAGGAAACCGCTTTTCAGTACTTAAAGGATAGGCTTTGCAGCGCATCTCTCATTGCCAGAGGAAACCGCTATTCTCTCATTGCCAGAGGGCACGGACGATTTTGTGGTATATTGCGACGCATCGATACAGGGACTTGGTTGCGTATTGATGCAACGGGTTAAAGTTATTGCCTACGCTTCTCGTCAACTCAAGGTTCACGAACGGAACTACACGACGCACGATTTAGAGCTGGGAGCTGTTGTCTTCGCGCTTAAGATATGGCGACACTACCTGTACGGTACCAAGTGCACTATTTACACCGATCACAGGAGTCTCGAGCATACTCTTAAGCAAAAGGATTTGAACATGCGTCAAGGAAGATGGGTTGAACTTCTGAACGATTACGAATGCGCCATCAAGTATCATCCAGGCAAAGCCAATGTTGTGGCTGACGCTCTCAGTCGGAAAGACACTCTACCTAAGCGCGTGCGAGCGCTACAGCTTACTATTCAGTCCAGTCTTCCTGCACAGATACGAGCTGCTCGGATAGAAGCACTGAAACCCGAAAACGTCAAGGTTGAAGCCTTACGCGGTTCAAGGCAACGAATGGAACAAAAGGAAGACGACGCCTACTATGTAACGGGGCGTATTTGGGTCCCACTTTATGGCGGTTTATGAGAACTTGTGATGGACGAAGCACACAAGTCTCGCTACTCGGTACATCCAGGGTCGGACAAAATGTACCACGACATCAGAACTACTTATTGGTGACCTAGCATGAAGGCCCACATCACTACTTACGTCGGCAAGTGCTTGACCTGTGCAAGAGTCAAGGTTGAATATTAGAAACCCGCAGGCCTACTTCAGCAACCCAGGATACCACAGTGGAAATGGGAAGAGATTTCCATGGATTTTGTTACAGGCCTACCTAGATCCCGGCGTGGGAATGATACTATTTGGGTGATCGTAGATCGACTCACAAAGTCTGCTCATTTCGTGGCTATCAAAGAAACGGATAAGTTCTCCACTCTCGCAGACATCTATCTTAAAGAAGTTGTTTCGAGGCACGGGGTGCCCACCTCCATCATTTCGGATCGGGATGCACGATTCACGTCAGAACTATGGCAAGAGATGCACAAATCTTTCGGCTCACGATTAGACATGAGCACAGCGTATCATCCTCAGACGGAGGGGCAGTCCTAGCGCACGAATCAAACTCTAGAAGACATGCTTCGGGCGTGTGTTATCGATTTCGGCAACAGCTGGGAAAAGCACCTCCCTTTAGTGGAGTTTTCGTACAATAACAGTTACCACACCAGCATTCAAGCTGCTCTATTTGAGGCATTGTACGGACGTAAATGCCGGTCACCTCTCGGTTGAGTAGAGGTGGGGGATAGTTAGATTACAGGCCCAGCAATGGTAGTTGACGCTACTGAACGAATTGCACAGATACGACAACGCATGGCGGCAGCTCGCGATCGCCAAAAAAGCTACGCAGATAAGCGTAGGAAGACATTGGAATTTCAGGTCGGGGACCGGGTTTTACTCAAAGTTTCACCCAGGAAGGGTGTGGTTAGTTTTGGTAAAAGAGGCAAACTCAATCCACGGTATGTGGGACCGTTCGAAATCACTGAAAGAATAGGCCAAGTAGCCTACAGACTAAACCTACCAGCTGAACTCGGTGCAGTTCACAACGTATTTCATGTGTCGAATCTGAAGAAGTGCCTGTCAGATGAGACCCTCATAGTTCCTTTTAAGGAACTCACTATCGACGAGCGGTTGCAGTTCGTCGAGGAGCCAGTTGAAATCACGGACCGGGATGTTAAGGTCCTCAAACACAAGAGAATCCCTCTTGTCCGAGTTCGTTGGAACTCCAAACGTGGCCCAGATTACACCTGGGAACGCTAAGACCAGATGACAGAAAAGTACCCCCAATTATTCGAAACCAATGCAACCACTACTGAGGCTGAAGCTACTACTACTGAATTTCGGGACGAAATTCCAAATCAACGGGGGGATGATGTGACACCCCAGGAAAACCAGTAAACGATACAACTTACCTAGCTTCCTCAGTAACCGCATGCTAAATTTCGGGAAGAAATTTCTTTTAAGTTGGGGATAATGTGACAACTCGAATTTCCAAGACTTCTATTTCGCATTTATTGCACGTTCATGTACTGATTAGTTGTTTATTTGCACAATTGATTGCCATGGAATTGTATACGTTTTAATACAATGAAGTGTATTGTGTGATTATGCATGGTTATGTGTTAATTGTGTTAGACTTGTCAAATGAATAAACTTGGTGGTGAAACTGTGAAACTGTTTGAGATGGTGTACTATTGTAAGATATAGTAATTCAGGGTGTAGAGAGCAATTAGTGAAATCTAAGTCATACTTAACCCTAATCTCTTTCCCTAATCATTCACTAATCATCACAAGAACCAAAACACGTACCCTCACATTCCCTAATCCTCTCTATAACCATCTCCTCATCATCCTTGGAGTCACAAGTTCTTTTGCATCAAGTTTGGTTGCCAATCCATCTAGAATCGAATCAAGGTAATTGTTTAATCATTGTTCATGATTAATTGTTGATTGATTGATTGATGTTAAAACCCTAGTTCTTCATGAGATAGGCTGTGATTATTGATTTGATTCGGAATTACTGTGATGACGATGATGATTAATTGTATGCTTGATGGATCGTTCATTTTGTGATAGTTATTGTAATCATCGATTGACTGCCTATGATTTCTGTAATGTGAATTAGGGTTTTGATTACATGTAAACGTAACTGGTTGAATATAAGAACGTAACTGATATAATCATGTCGAACTTGATCATTTGTATGTACGTTGCTGTTAGTCAGAGTTTTATTGGATGCTCTTGTCTGAGTTTTGGGTAATGCATAAAGGTCCGAAGTTTATAAACATGTTTTGTCTGAGTTTGAAATGAAAACATTCAGATCCGAGTTCCTGTTATAAACTGTAGTCCGAATTTTATAACATACATTGAAAGCCCGAGTTTCAACCCAAACACATGTCCGACTTTTGTGTTTTGTTAGAAGTCCGAGTTCTTGATGCAATTGATAGGTCCGAGCTTTGAAGTTGATAAGTGGTCCGAAGTAATCATGTAGGCTGGTCCGAGTTTGGTGTATTGGAAGGGTGGTCCAACTTTTGGTTGATGATTATGTCCGAGTTTTCTTTAAACATTGTCCGACTTTCTGACCTTGTACCTTTACACCTTGTGTCCGAGTTTTAATCAAAGAAACCCCCACACACATATGGTCCGAGTTTTAAGAAGGCCTACATGGTCCGAGTTTTTACTTATAGGGGAGGCTGGCCGAGTTTTTAACCCCTACCTTTGGTCCGAGCTTTAAACTACCCACATAGGTCCGAGTTTCACAAGGCCCCTTACCCTAGTCCGACTTTTAGACCCACATTCACCTTGTCCGACCTCTAAACAAGATTAAGGATGTCCGAGTTCTTGTCTCATTGATTCTATCCGAGTTTTAAAGGGGCAACATGCCTTTAGAGGTCCGACTTTTACAAGTATGTTACATGTCCGAACACTATGCACCTCACAACGGAAATCCGACTTTTAATGTATTGCATAGGCCCGATGTTTGCTTATAAAAGTCTTGTCTGAGTTTGCTTGTGATAAGGTGGCCCGATTTATGTATGCTTCGTATATGATGTTTGAGTTTTAATGTACGCACGCATGATCCGAACAATTGTTGTGTCTTGTAGTCTGAATTGTAATATTGATGCATGATCGAGTTCTGTGAATTCAATTAAGTGTGTAACCCTGATTTAAGTGAGTTATTCGATGATGATATTAGAAAATACTGTGAAAGACACTGATATGAAGTATGAATGACATGAAACTGATTAAGCGATCATGCGATACATGATGTTAACTGTTAAACGCTTTGTGGCATGGATTACATGCGTATCATTACGAACATGAACTGATTACATACTAAACATGATTGTTGTCCTGATTACATACTAATTGCCCGGACTTTACAAGTGAGGTGTGTGTAAAAGCTCACAGTATGATTCTGTATATGATCTCATGCTACTGTTTACTCTGCTTATAACTGTATGAGTCGATATATGCTTGTATGAAGTTGAATGCAACTGTATGATCCTGCATACGTGAACATCCTATGTGATATCATCCGGTACATAATACGCACACTAAACACAATTGCTTGAATATCAGTGACTTGCAAACCCTAATTTGATGCAAACACTTACATCGTATCATGTGCAACATATCCTAGGTCGTGCGTAACGGACTTAGACATTTGATAAACCCTAGAGCATAGCATACCGAGCAAACCAAGGTGAGTTCACACAGCCAAGGCTTGGGGTTCCCAGGGTGGGAATGGGATTTGATTATTTACTGGTACTTATCTATACTGGAACGTAGTGATGTGATTTGATGAACTATTGTACATACTCCGCTGATTGAACTACGACTAGACTAGTAACACTTATTGAACTGATCTTCGCACACCTGCCAAGGGTTGGCCGCGATATTATGACTGACTTCGCACACCTGCCTTTGGAAGGCCGCGAACTGAAATTTACTAATCTTCGCACACCTGCCTGGGAGGCCGCGATACAGATAAACCTAGTCTAGAATACTCGGGATGAACACCCCCTAATATCTTCGCATACCTGCCTGGGAGGCCGCGATGGAAACTAATACGATACGTGACATAACGAACGAACATACTACCACTCACACTATACTATTACTTAACTGTTAACTGTGAACTCGCTCAACTAGTTGTTGACTCTCTGCTGCATGCCTTGCAGGACATTAGGTACATATGCAGCTTGCACAGGGAGGAGCAGGTCGTTGTGGAGCTTGGATCGTGGATGTTATGTTACACTTACAACACTTGAACTATTTACATACATTGGATTCTCATTGTTACGCTTCCGCTACTTAAACTATGTTTTGTTGGAACATCAATCGTATTGAATGATTGGTTTACATTTATTATACTTGACATTAATTACATGTTCGATATGATTGGTGGCTTGATCCAGGTCAGTCACGCTCCCAAGCGGTGATACTCCGCAGGTGGATTATGGGGGTGTGACATCAACCAAGGCCATTAATTTGGACTTGGTAGACTGAACAGTTGACCAAGGTCATTAACTTGGACTTGGTTAACTGGGTGTGTCGGTGAACAATCGAAAATGTTAGAAAAATCAAAAGGTTTGAAAATCATGGTCTAATTTCGCTCGAAAATGCATTAAAAGCTGATTCCGCTCCTGGTTGCTTTATAGCTGATTCCGCTCGTAGCTTCTAGGTGATTCCGCTCGTAGAGAGTTTGACCATTTCGAGCGGAATCAGACCACCTATAAAAGGTCACTTGATTCCGCTCCTAAGTCACTTTTCCTATTCCGTCCCAACTGATCTCTCTTCGGCGATTAAGAGCGAAACCTCCAAACCTTCGTTTTCTAAACGAATTGCTGCCCAATTTCTTGTAGATTTGTTGTTATTAGTTGGTTTGCTCAACTATTAACATGGGCAAGGTAGAATTACCGTTCGATTTGACCGATATCATGTTGTATTTGAACTGTCGGAGATGTTATGTGCAAAAACATAGTTTTAGGGTTTTAATGTTGATGAAACTGAGTATAGATCATATGGGTGTTGTCGGTTTGCTATGAAAATCATGTATGATTGTTTAATTGTGACAGATCTAGGGTTAGATGATGTTTGTTGATGAACTGGTAAGTATAATCTTAGATCTGGGCAGTTTTAGTGGGTAAAAATGAAATCAAAATATAACCCTAGTGTCGGAATCAACAGATTAACAAGTTAACGTGTTCAATTTCATCATCTAACAGATTTTGAATGTTTGTCTGTGATTCCGCCCCAAACTGAATGTTAGTTGATTTCGCTCCTATGTGATCAGTCTAATTCCGCTCCTAACTAAATCCAGTGATTTCGCTTCTGAGTAAAAAGTTGATTTCGCCTCTATGTGTCTATTCTGATTCCGCTTCTAAGTACCAACTTGAATCCGCTTCTATGTGTTTGTGCTTATTTCGCTTCTAACAGCACTTAGTTGATTTCGCTCCTAAATGTCTTGGATGATTTCGCTTGTAGATGTTTTGTGTTGAAATTTTTCTAAGTGTTTGATTCATGTTGTATTTTTGATGATTTGCAGGGTTCAAATGTGATTTTTGATCCACTTCACAACAGCTGTTGTGACTTGGATGTGAAGAAAAATACAGAATTGTCACACCCCGACCACGTGGGACAACCAACACCTGAGCCTACACCACATCAAACACCTCCACGACAACCAACACCTCCACGACAACCTTCACCACCAAAATAACCAACTCCATCTGGACAACCATCACCATTACATCTTTCACCACTACATCTCTCACCATGTCACACCCCGACCACGTGGGACAACCAAGCGTGGCGGAAACGTCGGGGAGTGTTGAGACAGAATTAATTGTTTCACAACCATGGAAATTGAAGTTACATTTTATTTATCAAACAAGCGTGTTACATTGTCTTTAAATAGGAAATAAAGAGTTTATAACATAATTAAACTAGTCTATCTTCGTTTTATGTCTCTAAGGCACAGGTCCGCCCTAGTGTCACAATCGTCATCCTAAGCGACAGCTCCTGAAAACACATGTGAAAGTAGGTACGTCAGCATAAAAATGGCTGTGAGATACATAGGTTTTGTGAAAATCGAATTCATGACTTATGTTTTGAGAAAATGTTTAGTCATGAACCTTGTAATTTGCTTTGTCTTGTAAATCTTTTGAAAAACGATAAGATCAGATGATATGTATAAATAAATGTAAGGTTAAATGATTAACTAAGTAAAAATGAGTTTGTATAAGGTAAGTTGTTTGTAAACCCAAGGTCTTGTGGAAAGCATGTTACTTGTGAAAAATGTATAAGTCTAAAACGAATGATTTAAGTAACGCTATGATATGTAATATAATACAAGCACTTATATATAGGAAGTACTAGCGGCGTATCCACCATGTTTGTATTATACTACTCACATCTCGTTACTTAAGTCACTTAAACATACCACCATTGTATAAAGTCTATGTTTAAACCAGTTGTCAAAAGTCCTTGTATAAACCATATCAAATGTTAAAAGTCCAAATGTAGTTCAGTTATGTGTAACAAAGGTTATGTATTGTAAGTAATGTGTTGTTACATAAACCAAATGTAGAAATGTACAAAACAAAGTATTTTGAATATATCAAAATGTTATGTTTTGCAAAGTAAATACATGTTACATTGATACAAACATTTATGTGGTAAGTTAACGCATACATTCAAGCCTTGAGACAGATGGATAACCCTAAGTCAAGGTTATCAAAAGAAATGTTTTCGGATTCAGTCATTCCTTACGTCCAAACAAACCCGGGATGTCAGGAATGGGATTTGTCAAGCCCTATGGTACCACTACTTACTACCGAGCGGCGTAGCTAATGTTAATGAACGTATATAAGTCCCGTTTGTGCAAACCAAATGTCATAGCAAATGTGAAACATGTTATATGAAAACAATGTACTAAGTATGCTAAGTTAACATACAAAGCAGAAAAGTCATGTAAATCAATGTGCTAGCATGCTACCAGTCAACATACATGCAGAAATGTAAAGTAAAACAATGTACTAAGTATGCACACAATGGACATACATAGCATAGAATGTAGTGAAATCATGTACTATAACGTACTAATGAACATAACAAGCATATGATATGAAAGCATGAAAAGCATGAAAGTAACAAGTAGGCACATGTGTTTCTCCCCAAAACAGTTTGGAAAACAATAAAAGAGGGGACTATGTACTCCCTTGAGATTGCTTTGAAGTCTTTGTGTAACAACCACACAATGCTAGAGATCACGGAATATCAAACGGCACCTAGTAGGTAGCTATGTTAATATACCAGACCTAAATCAGAGGATTGGATAGAATGACGGTTTGGAAACCAAACGAGTATGGAGACTCGTGTAATATGGTTTAACAAAGCCCACATACTAAAATGAAACCTAACCTAAGTGCTTACGACCCATTACGACCCGTTTAGGTAGCTTATGCTATTTTAACGTGTCGTTCGCGTAAAACGCGTTTGGAACGCCTAACTAGCCCTATGATAAGTAAAATATGCCTTAACATGTCTAATATTATTGTCAAATCAGTTTAGATACCAAAAGTTATGTTACATATGCTAAAAATGAATTTTGGCGTAAAAAGGGCATTTTGGTAATTTACCTAAGGCATATAAATTACCTATCACACAACTACTAAACGAAGCGACCATAAGGTATAACCTCGAAAGGTTATTCCCTATATACTATGGTCACCTAATGTGTTTGGTCGGATCCTAATGATCGACCAAATGGGTCGGGTTCGAGAGTGTAAGCGATTGTTTAGATCGCTTACCTTACGACCCTATATAAGCACTAAACTAGAAGTGACGAGCTAAGCATGTCAGAACATGCTTAACTAAGTTTAGAAAACAGGTTTGGTATCAAAACAAAATGTTTTGATACCTACGAGTAGTTTGGTTACAAAATACGCAAGAATGCGCATTTTGGCCGAAACTACGACTCGTCACCGAGCCTAGATAACATGGTAATCAGTAGGTATAGTCGCTATGGACTATAACCATCGTGATCACGCTCACATTATGAAGTTCAAACGAACTTCGTGTTGACCATAGGCTGGTCAACGCAGAAAGTCAAACATAGTTTGACTTTAGGACTAGAAAGCGATAAAAGAACGAAAGAACACTTACGAAGGGTCCCCGAAAGCTAATCTTGATCTAGGAGCTCATGTATGAAGCAAAGGCCTCAACTTAGAGCTTTTAGATCAGATTTGTGGGTTTTACACCAAAATGGGGGGGGGGGGGTATTTATAGGATATGCAAGACCGTTAGGATCGTTTCTTGAATATCGTGCCTCGATCTTACCCGTACACTTGTCGAAATGTTGTGGTGGCTTATTTTGCCCCCACCATAGGGATTTGACAAGTGGCATTGCCCTTTGGAGGTTTGAAAGGCTGTTACAAGTTGTTAAAAACATTGAATCTGGTCTGGAAGACTGACGCGGGCCGTGTAAAGGATCACCCTGGGCTTACGCGGGCCGCCTGGGTATCCTGATCTGCAACCAACTTTCAGAAATGACAGTTTAGGTCCCTGTTGTGGTTTAAGGCCATTTTCGACATGTTTAAGGCCCGTTAAGCCATCTTTAAGGCCCTAAAATGATGCTTAAACATTGTGGACATGAAACATGCTCAAAAATATGCCGGATGTCGGTTCGTTTGGTCGTACGATCGCGATGTTCGCTTAATTACGACGGAATGCGCATATGCGCGAAAAACGATCCAAAATGCGCGACGAATGGATTTTTCTCATGCCAAACACTAAGGCATAATATTAAGATGTTTACATAAATTTTTCGATGTCCGGATGTATTCAGAACGTAAGTTATGCGCAAAAGTGCAAACTTATACACTTTTTGACACATTTAGTCCCTGAATGATCCAGAAGTTTATTTTAGCATACCAAACCCCTCAAAGCCTATTTCTAAGCTATGTAAAGGATATTTATGGTATGTTTAACTTATGGACATGTTCCAGAATGTCTGTTTTAGTACGAATCATCATACTTTCGTTGTTTGTCAAGTTTAGTCCCTGTAAGCGAATAAACTTGTTTTTGTCATACCAAAGCCTTCAAAACTTATTTCTAAGTCATGTAAAGGTTATTTAAGGTATTTTAAGTATATGTTGATGTTCCGGAGTATTTGTTGCATTAAACTGAGTACGTTTACGCACCAGTTTGCGTATAATTCTCTAGAAAGCGATATAGAGTTTAAAATCGAACAAAAGTCAAAACATGGAAAATGTAAAACAAAAACAAACAAACATTAGGATCAAATAACATTGTTTTATTGATAACTGAACTGTTCACAATGATTTCAGGCACAAATGTTACAGTCTCCCCTACTTGTGGAAATTTCGTCCCGAAATTTATTTAGAGGAAACTCGTGGGAATAGATGCGGATACTTCGCCTTCATTTGATCTTCGCGTTCCCAAGTAAACTCGGGGCCACGTTTAGATTCCCAACGAACCTTGACCAAAGGAATGCGCTTGCGTTTAAGCCACTTGACTTCACGTTCCATGATTTCCACCGGTTTCTCAACAAATTTCAGTGTTTTGTCAACACGAATTTCGTCAAGCGGTATGTGGAGGTTCTCATCAGCTAAACACCTCTTGAGATTGGACACGTGAAAGGCTGGATGAACATTTCCAAGTTCAGGAGGTAACTCAAGTCTGTAGGCTACCTTACCGATTCTTTCGACGATCTTGAATGGTCCAACGTATCTAGGTGCAACTTTTCCTTTGTTCCCAAATCTGATCACACCTTTCCAAGGTGAGACCTTAAGTAATACACGATCACCGACTTGAAAATCCAAGGGCTTGCGTTTTAGGTCCGCGTAACTCTTTTGACGGCTTCTAGCTGTCTGAAGATTATCACGAACTTTCTTAACCTTATCTGTTGTCTCTAAAATGAGGGCAGGTCCAGTAAGCTGAGCCTCGCCGATCTCATTCCAGCAGACTGGTGAACGACATTTTCGACCATAGAGAGCCTCGAAAGGAGCCATGTTAATGCTGGAGTGATAACAGTTGTTGTAGGAGAATTCAATCAACGGAAGATGTGAATCCCAACTACCACCAAAATCGATCACACAAGCTCTAAGCATATCCTCCAGTGTCTAGATTGTTCTTTCAGACTGACCATCCGTTTGCGGATGATAAGCTGTGCTCAGATTAAGTTGGGTCCCCATAGCAGATTGCATGGTTCTCCAAAAATGAGAAGTGAAACGAGCATCTCTGTCAGAAATGGTGTTCAAAGGAACACCATGTCGAGCTACAATTTCATCCACATAGATTTTAGCAAGTTTGTCAGCAGAAAAATCCTCGCGGATTGGCAAGAAATGCACTGACTTAGTAAGACGATCAACGACTACCCAGATGGCATCGTGACCTTTCTTTGTGCGCGGGAGCTTGGTAATGAGATCCATAGTAATCTTTTCCCATTTCCAAACTGGGATCTCTGGTTGCTCCAATAAACCAGAAGGACGCTGATGTTAAGCCTTAACCTTAAGACAAGTAAGGCATTTTGATACATATAAGGTGATGTCTTTCTTCATACCAGGCCACCAATACTGAATACGAAGATCCTTATACATCTTATCTAAGCCAGGATGAATAGAATAACGAGACTTATGGGCCTCATCCATAAGCAAGGTACGAAGATTATCTTGGCTTGGGACCCACAAACGGTCCATGAAGTAATACGATCCATCGTCCTTCAGTTCCAGATCAGGTGTTTTGTGGTAGGGAAATTCCTTATCCATCAAACCTTGTGAAACACAAGATTGTTGAGCCTGAGAAATACGTGCTTGGATATCGGATTGAGCTTGAATATCAGATTGGACACGAACACAATGAAGCTTAGTACGTTCCTTACGACTTAAAGCATCGGCTACGACGTTCGCCTTACCAGGATGGTAGCGAATTTCGCAGTCATAGTCGTTTAGAAGCTCCACCCAACGTCGTTGCCTCATGTTGAGTTCTTTCTGATTGAAGATATGCTGAAGACTTTTGTGGTCCGTGAAAACCACGCATTTTGTACCGTACAAATAGTGTCTCCAAATCTTAAGAGCGAAGACAACTGCACCCAACTCTATGTCACACCCTGGCTTTGCGGAAGCGTGGTTAATTTGGTGTGACTTCTTAAAACCATAGCTTAATCATAACAAAGCTATATGAAATAAAAACCATGCAAGATCATCCATCAAGTTAAGTTTTAAAAACATAAGTAACATAACATTGTCTTATGGCGTTGACTCGTGCAACAGACACTACAACCTGATAACATAAAAACATTGTTCAGAAGACACAAACATCAACATGAAATAAACACAATTTAAGAACTGTGTCTCGTCCAGGAAAAAGTCACATCCCTTAAACTTGGATGACCTCGTAACTCTTATGCAGCGGGAAAACGTAACATACCGCGCCAGATCTTTAGTTTCCTGAAATACATGTAAGTTTGGAAAAATCAACAATAATGTTGAGCGAGTTCATGTAGCAAATAAGGAAAAAGAGATCACCAATGGTTTGCAAGGCCATTGATATGTGTGAAGTGCAAGTAGGAAGACTCAAACCTAGCGGATTTATGCGTTGGGCACAAAGTCACCCCAAGGTCCGTTATGCTGGGCCTGGGGCTGGGCTCGCTACACCCAGATAGATCTACCGCTACTGTCCCTCGGTCCTACAATGAGGATTAATGGCCTCAAGTTGCGCTACCCACTTACATGATCTAAGTAGTAACCCTCCTTACGCTAACCATACCATGTAAAAAGTACTTGTAATCATAGTAACATGTATTTCACCCCCGCAGTTTAGAAAATTGAAAACAGTTAAGAGAAAAGGGGGACATGAACTCACTGTGGTGCGTCTCTATCAAGAAAATCTCCTGATCAATCTGCAGTGCGACGACCTACATGTACTAACTTCTATTAGACGGACGGCCGTGCCTTAGCTTAAGGTTTAATGTTTTTGGGAAATAGTTAGACAACTATTTCGTGTTTACACTTTGTAACTATTCAGTGAATATTTTCCTTCCCAAGGATGGGGGGTTTTAATACATGTGCGTTTCTGTATTTTTTTCGAAATATATTATTAAGTCCCACTTAAAATATATTTTAATTCTTTTTCCAAAATATAAATATTTTTCCCAAAGATATTATATTTTAATATTTATAATTTTCCAAAATAATATCCTTGTCAAAATACACATTCATTTGTATTTTTCCGAAAATGCGCAAGTTACGTTTTAAAGATCGGGTGGTATTAATAATACCGTTGTAACTTAATATTTATTGTGAAGGCGTTCGTATTATTTTGGAATCATTAACATTCGGTAATATTATTTTTTTCCCTAAAAATAATATTTGTATAGTTCACAAAATAATCATAAAATCTCACAAGTGTTGTTATGAAAATATATATTCTAAATATATATTTTAGCAAGTTTTATTTTGTGAAAATCCCACCTCCAACACTTAGAAATTTTGTAATAAAATCATGGCGAAATTTATTTGGGAAACAAGTTAAAAATTATATTCATAACACTTGTGATAAAAATATTTACAAGTGTTAGGTTTTTGGAAAAATTTCGCTAGAGTTTCCCCTGTTGTAACTGGAGGTGGCCACGCTTTCAAGCGTATCATTTTCTTTTATAATTTCAAACAACAATTTTCTCAATCAACAATAAACAATATTCAAACCATCAAACTAGTCAAAATAGATATAAATCGCAAAAATACATGAACTTGTGGTTTATCCAAAATATGTAGTATCTTTCCATTATTTTTAGTGGATCATTGTATAAATCAATCCGGTTTCTTGAAAGTCTCGTTTTTAAAGAAGTTACATCTTTACAACTTCTTGTCAATATTTACAAAAATAGTTCTTTTGTCAAAACTTTGTGTTACACAAGTGTTTACACACTTGTGCTTACAAAAATCACTTTTGTTTATGTAGAACCGGGTTTAGAAAACGTGATTTCTTTTGACGCTTGGTTCTTTGAAAATACCATTTGTAGATCCGTAGATCTACTAGTTTAGAACACTATTTCATAAGAAAAATTGATTTTACACAAGTTCATGTTGATACATAGTAGTGTTCGTCTTTTAACCACTTTCACACCTTAACATATTCTATGTCATGTTTTATGGACATGACCTAACCGGGTTAACTGACGATCCGAGCTACTACTAGTATAGATCAAGACTAAATAATCACAATAAAGCAAGTCTCACAAGTTTTACACATCTTCATAGCTTTTATCCAACACATTTAACATTCTTGTAAACTTTTAGTATGTCAACTTGTAAGTTCATAAATTTTAACCGACAAAGTTCATTTTAACCACTTTAGAATAGATCAAGAGGGCGTTTATAGTCACTTACTACTAGCTCGAGGCTAGGGAAGAAACTAGTCAGAAATCACGTGGATAAAAGCAATGGGGTGAGGTCCTTCACAATCCGAATGCACCGAGCTTCCTTGTATGAGATCCTTAACCCTTGTATGCACTTGAACTTGCAAGATCAAAACTCGAAAATGGGTGGGTGTGGGTGTGTGGGTTCGGCCGTGAGTTAGCAAGAGAGGGAGAGAGAGTGAATTTTGTTCAAGTGTTGTGATGAATGTTATGGTGGGTTAAGCATGATACTTATAGACAATTCTCTTCACAATTAACCAATGGATTTAGTGTCACCAAGATATTATACACTCATGATTTAAATAATCAAGCAAGGACAAAGGTGTCCCCTTGGGGACCGAATTCGGTTGGGGGGGGGGGGGTTCTTAGTCCAATTTCAACTATTTAGTTAGGATTTAGTTATGTTAAGTTGGAGGTTAATCCGGTTACTAGCGTGTAGTAAGTTGTGACGGGTGTTAGGGTATTCGGGGACCCTAACTGGCTCAGAAAAAGAAAAACAGTGTTGATGGTAATATTTTTATGTTCCGGGTAAAGTCCGGTTGTCCGGTTGGATGGTGATCCGTTAAAGTGCTTAACAAAGCTTTAAAGTGTCGTTAATACTATTTTTAGTGACACAACTTATTCCCGACACTTTGGAAAGTGTCTAGTAATATTTTTCCCATGATTTGGCACTTTATTAGTTAGCTAAATGCTGAATTTTTAATTAAAGTGCTGAATTTTGTACTTAAAGTACGTTTTAGGCACATCCGGTCACTATAACTTATACCTAGTGACGCAGTTCTACAACCCTCTTATCCCTACACTCTCTACTAGTGTAGTAAACTATCTTGGGCTCATACAGGCCTTAGAGGCAGTGTTTGCCTGATGCTGGCTATATCAGCACGTTTAATAGGTTATCCGTTCCTTGTGCTACTGTGCTTTAGGTGCATCAAGGTTGTCACTAAAGTTCTGTAAGCAAATCATGGAGTGACAGCAAGTAAAGTATGATGCAAATAAGGACATGTATCAGTATTCAAGTAGCGGTTTATCAATAATTTCAAGCAAGCACAGTCATTAAGCAGCAATTAAATATTAATTAAGTCGTACGGATACCTGATTTGGTGAGGGTTGTCACATTCTCCCCCCGTTAGAAAAATTTCATCCCGAAATTTTAAGTTCTGCTTCTAGATGCAGGGTTCTTGGGAAATAAGTGGGGGTATTTCTCTCTCATCCGGTCCTCACGCTCCCAGGTGTATTCAGGACCATGTCTTGCATTCCATCGAACCTTGACGAGCTTGACACCGCTTCGGCGGGTTTAGTTCACTTTCCAATCGGTAACCTCAACAGGTTCTTCGACAAAGTGGAGCGTGTCGTCGATATGAATCTCGTCGGTGGGAATGACAACGGTATCTTGAGTTGGACTTTTCTTCAAGTTTGATACATGAAATGTATCGTGAACGCCATTCAGTTCAGCAGGTAAGTCCAGCTTGTACGCTATTAACCCAATTCTTTCCAAAATTTTAAACGGGCCAATATACCACGGATTCAACTTTCCACGCTTCCCGAAGCGTGCCACACCCTTCCAGGGTGATACTTTCAACAAAACCATATCACCTACCTCAAATTCTAGAGGTTTCCTTCTTCGATCCGCATAACATTTCTAACGATCACGAGCCGCCTTGATGCGATCTCGGATCTGTGCAATCTTATCTGTGGTTTCTTGGACCACATCAGGACCAACCAATTGTCTATCACCCGCGTCAGACCAACAAAGCGGTGATCTGCACTTGCGGCCATATAGAGCTTCAAATGGCGCGGCACCAATATTGGTGTGGTAGCTGTTGTTGTATGAAAATTCGACCAATGGTAAATGTTTATCCCAGCTATCGCCCAAATCCATAACACATGCTCTCAGCATATCTTCCAACGTTTGTATCGTCCGCTCGCTTTGTCCATCGGTCTGTGGGTGAAATGTGGTGCTCAGATTCAATTGCGACCCAAAAGCTTCTTGGAACGATTGCCAAATCTTTGATATGAACCTTCCGTCTCTATCAGAGATGATTGAGAGAGGTACCCCATGGCGCGTAACGATTTCTCTCATGTAAATTTCAGCCAACTTGCTCGTGTTATCCTTCTCCCTGATAGGTAAGAAGTGCGCAGACTTCGTTAATCGGTCCACTATTACCCAAATAGTGTCATGACCTCTTGGCGTTCTTGGCAACTTCGTAATAAAATCCATGGAGATTTGTTCCCATTTCCACTTGGGAATCTCAGGTTGTTGCAGAAGTCCTGAAGGCTTCTGGTATTCCGCTTTCACTTTAGCGCACGTTAAACATTTTCTCACATAAACAGCAACATCGCCTTTCATCCTAGGCCACCAGTAATAATCTTTAAGATCTTGGTACATCTTATCCGCTCCTGGATGGATAGAGTACCGTGATTTGTGTGCCTCATCAAAAATAACTTTCCTCAAATCACCGAACAAAGGAACCCAAATCCTTTTCATGAAACATAACGTTCCTTCCTCGTTTCGCACTAATTGCTTCTCCATCCCACGGAGATATTCTTCTTCAAGGTTTCTTTCCTTAAGAGCTTCTTTCTGCGCGGCACGAATGTGCAGAGAAAGGTCTGTCTGAATAATCATCTCTAAAGCCCTAACCCTTATGGGCTTCATCCTTTCTTTTCGACTTAGTGCGTCGGCGACCACATTCGCCTTCCCTGGATGATACTTTATCTCGCAGTCGTAATCGTTCAACAACTCAACCCATCGTCTTTGTCTCATATTCAACTCCTTCTGGTTGAATATGTGTTGTAGGCTCTTATGATCTGTGAAGATCGTACATTTCGTACCATATAGGTAGTGTCTCCAGATCTTTAAAGCAAATACCACTGCGCCAAGTTCCAAATCATGTGTGGTATAGTTCCTTTCGTGTACCTTCAACTGACGTGACGCGTAAGCAATAACCTTTTGGAGTTGCATCAACACGCAACCCAATCCTTGACGCGAGGCGTCACAGTATACCACGAAATCGTCAGTACCTTCCGGTAGTGCTAAGATTCGCGCATTGCAGAGCTTATCTTTCAATAGCTGGAACGCTTCTTCCTGTTTGATTCCCCAATCAAACTTCTTATCTTTCTGCGTGAGGAGCGTCAATGGTTGAGCGATATTTGAAAAATCCTCAATGAACCTTCGATAGTAGCCAGCCAAACCCAAGAATTGTTGAATCTCGGTTGGCGTCTCCCAATTCTTGATCGCTTCGATCTTGGTTGGATCCACGTGAATCCCACCTTCATTTACTACATGTCCAAGGAATTGGACTTCACGTAGCCAAAACTCACACTTAGAGAATTTGGCATACAACTGTTCCTTCTTCAGCAACTCCAAAATTGCTCTTAGATGCTGTTCGTGCTCAGCCTTTGTCTTTGAGTAAATCAAAATGTCGTCGATAAACACAATCACGAACTTGTCCAAGTACGGCTTGCAAACTCTGTTCATCAAGTCCATGAAAACTGCAGGCGCGTTTGTCAACCCAAACGACATAACTAGGAACTCGTAGTGTCCATAACGAGTTCTGAAGGCTGTCTATGGGATACTTTCCTCTTGTATCCTTAACTGATGGTAACCTGATCGCAAATCGATCTTTGAGTAAAAACTTGAACCTTGCAGCTGGTCAAATAGATCATCGATCCTTGGCAGAGGATACCTATTCTTGATCGTCAGCTTATTCAACTCCCGGTAGTCGATACACATTCAAAAACTACCGTCCTTCTTCTTGAAAAACAGGACCGGAGCTCCCCAAGGTGAGAAGCTTGGTCTGATGAATCCCTTGTCTAACAACTCCTGGAGTTGTGTCGGCAATTCCTGCATCTCTGACGGTGCAAGTCGATAAGGTGCCTTAGCCATAGGCGCGGCGCCTGGAACTAAGTCAATGCGGAACTCCACTTACCTCTGAGGTGGCAGTCCCGGCAAGTCCTCTGGGAAGACTTCTGGATATTCCCTCACGACAGGGATGTCTTCGATCTTCGGCTCAGCAGCTTTCTTGTCTACAATGTGTGCCAGGAAGGTAGCACATCCCTTTTGCAAACACTTTCGCGCTTTCAAGCAGCTGATAATTCTCAAAGGCGTATCACGCTTCTCTCCATGAACCACAATTGTTTCACCGTCTTCGGTTGGAATACGAACGACCTTTTCGTGACAAACAATCTCCGCCTTGTTGCCTGATAACCAATCCATCCCTACTACCACGTCGAAGCTTCCCAGCTGAACTGGTAGTAGATCCAAAGCAAACTCACGCTCTCCCAATTCGATTACACAACCTCTGACAACTTCATTGGCTTCTACTAACTTTCCATTAGCCAATTCGATCGAGTAGGGAATATCTAACTTACTAGCGGCTAACCCAAGCATATTCTTAAATTCTAACGATACGAAGCTATAATCGGCACCAGTATCAAATAAACGGACGCATGGTGTTGGTTTACGGGGACCGTACCAGTAACGACATTGGGATCCTGGCGCGCTTCCCTTGCTTCGATATTGAAAACTCTTCCACGGGCTTGGTTCAATTCTGGGCAGTTCCGCTTATAGTGCCCAATGTCACCATAGTTAAAGCATCCTGGTCTTTGCCCATTTCCACCTCCATTTCCAGCTTGATTGTTGTTGTTTCGGTTCGCATTACCAACTTGATTTGCGTTGTTGCCACGATTTCCATTTCCTCCATTGTTTCCTTGTGGGCGATTTCCATTTCCACCCCGGTTATTGTTTCTGTTTCCAAATCCTCCTTGGCCTCCCCGGCCAACAGTAGCCCAACAAGAATCCTTTGAGTGGCCAGTTTTCCCACACGCTTCACATACTTTCAAACCACACCGGCCAGAATGGTGACGCCGGCAGGTGTTGCACTTGGGCTGGGTACCCATATACCCTTTTCCTTTCTTTCCAGTACCAGCTGTAACTTGAGCTGGCGTGCTTGACTCTCCTTTCTTATCAACCTTGTTTGAAGTTCGAGAACTTTCTTTTGTTACCCCCGGACGACTCGACATGAGTCTCTTTCTTCTTTGGTTCAGCATTAGAAAACTTGTTTAGGCGTATAGCCTCCTCAGTGAGAGCCACGCTCAGATCAATTGCCTCAGTAATTGTGGCCGGCTTGGATGAGGTCATCATACTTATGATTTGAGGAGCTAAACCCCAAATGAAATGCTCAATCCGCTTGAACTCTGGAGTGACCATATAAGGTACCACATGAGATAAGTCGTGAAACCTTTGAACATACTCAGCGATCTTCGGACCTTTCATCTTCAGGTGCCAAAATTCAGTTTCCAACTTTTGAATTTCTGCACGAGAGCAATACTTTCGGCGCATGAGCTCTTTCAGCTCGTTCCATGTCATTGCGTATGCAGCGGCTTCACCAAGTGTCTGCACTTGTAAATTCCACCAGGACAGGGCTCCGTCCAGGAATAGCCCAGAGATGTAGGTAACTTGCTGGTCTGGAGCACACTTGCTCATGCGGAGAACTAAGTCCGTCTTCTCGGCCCAACGAACAAAAGCGACAGCACCTGCGGTGCCATCAAAGTTGACAGGTTTGCAGTCTAGAAACTGCTTGTAGGAGCACCCTGCACATACGTTACAACATATGAATGGAATTAGCATCCTTGCTAGAGATATCCAAATTATCATGGTATGTCTTAAAGACTAATATTACCATGAGGTGGATTGTTGTTGCCAGTATTGCAAGAATTACTTCCACTAGTCCCTCTTTGAGAGGCGGCGTACTGTGCGATGGCAGCAGCGATGACTTGCTGAAGCTCTGCCTCATTGGTAGGCATTGGCGTTTGACGTCTCGGCAGCATCTTCTAAACGACGTGTTCACGTGGGTCAGGCCATAGTAAAGCGTACGTATATAATGATAGTAGTAGTACATAACATCTCATGTTATAAATAGACCAATCACATAACATCCCATGTTACAATTATATTAATCACACAACATCCCATGTTATAAATATATCCATCACACAACATCCCATGTCATAAAACATAAACAATCAATCAAACATCATATATGATGAGAATACTGTGATTGCATTTCCATAAATCGAGACCACATGGTAAAGTGTACAAGTACATAACTGTAACATACAACATCAACGACTAAGGGCTACATCACCCCAGTCCAAAAATATATCAAATCAGTGTCAATACATCCGTATACATGTCAACAAAAGTCAAGATCAGAATGCAGTCTCCAAAAAGCTGTGCGGTCAGAGCAATCGCCGTCTTCTCACCAAAGTCCACCCGTGCTGTACTAAAGAGCTCTACACTGATGGCGGTGGAGGAGGGGGAAAATGGGAATAAAACAAACGACGCAAATGGAGCCAGTCCTCCTCCATGGCTCTCTGGGAACGCAACCAGGATGCCATCTGCTGCTCCAGTGCCAAAAGGCGTGCAGTAGAGTCCGGTGGCAACGGTCGAGAGGGCTGCGAAGAAGCAGGGTGGGTCTGACCCTGACACTGGCACGGCGGTGGCTGGGCTCTCTCGAGCTCCTGAATGCGCCGTGTGAGTGCCTCCTGCTGGACAACAAACGGCATAAGAACGTCCTCAATAGAATGTCCCATATGGAAAGGATGGTAGGGGTCGGATGGCGGCATCATAGGTGGTGATGTCCAAAGGAATGGCTCACTCGCTGGGGCAAAAGGTGGCACAGAAAATGGAGGAACAGGGGGAATAGCAGTAGAAAACTGTGGTACAACTGGAATAGATGTCGGCACATGTCCAAAGGGATGAGCCGAGGAACCCTCTCCAGGTCGCGCTGGAGGTGTGAACTGAGCGAATGAAAAAGGGAAATCTATGTGACGTGCATCAGTGGTATGAGGGGGAAAAGGTGGGAGCTCATCATCAGCGTTAATCCACCCATTCTGGGTGTGCGCATAACGGGGATCAATATGGGTCGCGAATAGTGCATGATCGGGCTCCAGGGGAACAGGATCAGGTAGGGGAGCTACAATAGGGTCAACGGGTATATCAACGATGAGAGGGGCATCAGCCTGAGTTGCAGCAACAACATGATCGCCCTCCAGAAGTGGAGCATCAACAGGGTGATCATCAACGGGTAGATCAGCAATCACAGGGTCAACAATGGGTGCGCCAGCATGAATAGGGTCATGCTCAAACACAGGGTCAGGAGCGGCTACCAGCTCGGGGGCCATGGCAGGCTCGGGGTCATCGAACGCCATCTCAAAATCTGCGTGGTCAGCAAACGCAAGGTCAGCAAGGTCAACTGGGTCAACCGGGTCCTCCATAGGCTGATCCAGGGGTATAAACTCGATGTCCTGGTCCGGATCAAACCCAGGGGGAAAGACAGGGTCGGAATCCTCATCAATATCGTGATCGAAAGCGAAGCTAGGGGCAGGGGCAGCAGATGATGCTCTATCAGGATCTGAATCGTGAGAATAGTGCTGCGCACCCTGAGTGTGTGATGGTACAGAGGCCACAGACTCGAAAGAGTCTGGGACGGGTGAATGAGCAGGTGACTCCTCAACTGGAGCATCTGCGAGCAGCAAAAGACCACCGTCGGCTATAAGGGCCTCGCCCTCAATATCATCCTCCAGGGGCTCGTCATCAAAAAAATCGATGTCGTCATCAGCGTCGGCGTTGAGGAGTATATCAAGAGCAGGATATGCGGCAAGAGGTATAGGGGCAGGGATCTCCACGAGCGGCAAATCCCCAGCAAAAGGGCCATCAGCGGGCTCGTCGACAGCATCGGGTAGCACGAAGGGCTGAAAATCATCCTCATCCGTGCTGGTAACATCCGAAGTGTGTACCTCATGCTCCGATGATACTCGGTCGTCTGATACGATGGGCATAGGACCCGTAGTGTCTGACTCACCAGTGCCTGATGAATCCATGGTGTCTATAACACAAACACAAATATGCACAAATAATCAATCATACAATCAGATAAACACATTAGTCACCAATTAAGCATTCAAATAGTTCTCCTAGTCCCACTAGCCTCCCAGCCTCCCAGACTGATCTTCCTAGTCCCACTAGCCTCCCAGCCTCCTAGACTGCTCTTCCTAGTCCCACTAGCCTCCCAGCCTCCCAGACTGTTCTTCCTAGTCCCACTAGCCAATTCTCCCAGCCTCTCAGACTGACTCCCTAGTCCCACTAGACAACTACCTCGGTCTCCCAGATCGAGCCTCGGCCTCCCAGACCGAGCCTATAAATAATAAATAAAATGTGCTCAACATTTGTTTATAAAAACGTTTTGGATCTGGACTTAAGTGGTATGCAGTGTAAAAATGTTTTCGTGAGAGCCCTAGTGATCATAGTCTAGACTCGAGAAAGAATCCTAGTTCGCTATGATCAGTGCTCTGATACCAAGCTGTCACACCCTAGCTTTGCGGAAGCGTGGTTAATTTGGTGTGACTTCTTAATACCATAGCTTAATCATAACAAAGCTATATGAAATAAAAACCATGCAAGATCATCCATCAAATTAAGTTTTAAAAACATAAGTAACATAACATTGTCTTATGGCGTTGACTCATGCAACGGACATTACAACCTGATAACATAAAAAAATTGTTCAGAAGACACAAACATCAACATGAAATAAACACAGTTTAAGAACTGTGACTCGTCCAGGAAAAAGTCACATCCTTTAAACTTGGATGACCTCGTAACTCTTATGCAGCCGGAAAACGTAACATACCGCGCCAGATCTTTAGTTCCCTGAAATACATGTAAGTTTGGAAAAATCAACAATAATGTTGAGCGAGTTCATGTGTAAGTGAGTAATAAAAACCTTTGTATGTATAAAAATCCTGGTATGTAGCAAACAAGGAAAAAGAGATCACCAATGGTTTGCAAGGCCATTGATATGTGTGAAGTGCAAGTAGGAAGACTCAAACCTAGCGGATTTATGCGTTGGGCACAAAGTCACCCCGAGGTCCGTTATGCTGGGCCTGGGGCTGGGCTCGCTACACCCAGATAGATCTACCGCTACTGTCCCTCGGTCGTACAATGAGGATTAATGGCCTCAAGTTGCGCCTACCCACTCACATGATCTAAGTAGTAACCCTCCTTACGCTAACCATATCATGTAAAAAGTACTTGTAATCATAGTAACATGTATTTCACCCCCGCAGTTTAGAAAATTGAAAACAGTTAAGAGAAAAGGGGGACATGAACTCACAGTGGTGCGTCTCTATCAAGAAAATCTCCTGATCAATCTGCAGTGCGACGACCTACATGTACTAACTTCTATTTGACGGACGGCCGTGCCTTAGCTTAAGGTTTAATGTTTTTGGGAAATAGTTAGACAACTATTTCGTGTTTACACTTTGTAACTATTCAGTGAATATTTTCCTTCCCAAGGATGGGGGTTTTAATACATGTGCATTTCTATATTTTTTTTGAAATATATTATTAAGTCCCACTTAAAATATATTTTAATTCTTTTTCCAAAATATAAATATTTTTCCCGAAGATATTATATTTTAATATTTATAATTTTCCAAAATAATATCCTTGTCAAAATACACATTCATTTGTATTTTTCCGAAAATGCGCAAGTTACGTTTTAAAGATCGGGTGGTATTAATAATACCGTTGTAACTTAATATTTATTGTGAAGGCGTTCGTATTATTTTGGAATCATTAACATTCGGTAATATTATTTTTTTCCCTAAAAATAATATTTGTATAGTTCACAAAATAATCATAAAATCTCACAAGTGTTGTTATGAAAATATATATTCTAAATATATATTTTAGCAAGTTTTATTTTGTGAAAATCCCACCTCCGACACTTAGAAATTTTGTAATAAAATCATGGCGAAATTTATTTGGGAAACAAGTTAAAAATTATATTCATAACACTTGTGATAAAAATATTTACAAGTGTTAGGTTTTTGGAAAAATTTCGCCAGAGTTTCCCCTGTTGTAACTGGAGGTGGCCACACTTTCAAGCGTATCATTTTCTTTTATAATTTCAAACAACAATTTTCTCAATCAACAATAAACAATATTCAAACCATCAAACTAGTCAAAATAGATATAAATTGCAAAAATACATGAACTTGTGGTTTATCCAAAATATGTAGTATCTTTCCATTATTTTTAGTGGATCTTTGTATAAATCAATCCGGTTTCTTGAAAGTCTCGTTTTTAAAGAAGTTACATCTTTACAACTTCTTGTCAATATTTACAAAAATAGTTCTTTTGTCAAAACATTGTGTTACACAAGTGTTTACACACTTGTGTGCTTACAAAAATCACTTTTGTTTATGTAGAACCGGGTTTAGAAAACGTGATTTCTTTTGACGCTTGGTTCTTTGAAAATACCACTTGTAGATCCGTAGATCTACTAGTTTAGAACACTATTTCATAAGAAAAATTGATTTTACACAAGTTCATGTTGATACGTAGTAGTGTTCGTCTTTTAACCACTTTCACACCTTAACATATTCTATGTCATGTTTTATGGACATGACCTAACCGGGTTAACTGACGATCCGAGCTACTACTAGTATAGATCAAGACTAAATAATCACAATAAAGCAAGTCTCACAAGTTTTACACATCTTCATAGCTTTTATCCAACACATTTAACATTCTTGTAAACTTTTAGTATGTCATCTTGTAAGTTCATAAATTTTAACCGACAAAGTTCATTTTAACCACTCTAGAATAGATCAAGAGGGCGTTTATAGTCACTTACTACTAGCTCGAGGCTAGGGAAGAAACTAGTCAGAAATCGCGTGGATAAAAGCAATGGGGTGAGGTCCTTCACAATCCGAATGCACCGAGCTTCCTTGTATGAGATCCTTAACCCTTGTATGCACTTGAACTTGCAAGATCAAAACTCGAAAATGGGTGGGTGTGGGTGTGTGGGTTCGGCCGTGAGTTAGCAAGAGAGGGAGAGAGAGTGAATTTTGTTCAAGTGTTGTGATGAATGTTATGGTGGGTTAAGCATGATACTTATAGACAATTCTCTTCACAATTAACCAATGGATTTAGTGTCACCAAGATATTATACACTCATGATTTAAATAATCAAGCAAGGACAAAGGTGTCCCCTTGGGGACCAAATTCGGTTAAGGGGGGGGGGGGGGGTTCTTAGTCCAATTTCAACTATTTAGTTAGGATTTAGTTATGTTAAGTTGGAGGTTAATCCGGTTACTAGCGTGTAGTAAGTTGTGACGGGTGTTAGGGTATTCGGGGACCCTAACTGGCTCAGAAAAAGAAAAACAGTGTTGATGGTAATATTTTTATGTTCCGGGTAAAGTCCGGTTGTCCGGTTGGATGGTGATCCGTTAAAGTGCTTAACAAAGCTTTAAAGTGTCGTTAATACTATTTTTAGTGACACAACTTATTCCCGACACTTTGGAAAGTGTCTAGTAATATTTTTCCCATGATTTGGCACTTTATTAGTTAGCTAAATGCTGAATTTTTAATTGAAGTGCTGAATTTTGTACTTAAAGTACGTTTTAGGCACATCCGGTCATGATAACTTATACCTAGTGACGCAGTTCTACAACCCTCTTATCCCTACACTCTCTACTAGTGTAGCAAACTATCTTGGGCTCATACAGGCCTTAGAGGCAGTGTCTGCCTGATGCTGGCTATATCAGCACGTTTAATAGGTTATCCGTTCCTTGTGCTACTGTGCTTTAGGTGCATCAAGGTTGTCACTAAAGTCCTGTAAGCAAATCATGGAGTGACAGCAAGTAAAGTATGATGCAAATAAGGACATGCATCAGTGTTCAAGTAGCGGTTTATCAATAATTTCAAGCAAGCACAGTCATTAAGCAGCAATTAAATATTAATTAAGTCGTACGGATACCTGATTTGGTGAGGGTTGTCACACTCTAGATCATGAGTGGTGTAGTTCTTCTCATGTATCTTCAACTGCCTTGATGCGTTTGCTATGACTTTGTTTCTTTGCATCAGGACGCAGCCAAGACCTAATTTAGATGCATCGCAATAAATGACGAAATCATCATTGCCCTCAGGCAAAGTTAGAACAGGTGCATCGCAAAGTTTTTGTTTCAAAGTCAGAAACGCTTCCTCTTGCTTGAATCCCCAATCAAAGGGTTTGTTCTTCTGAGTTAGAGCAGTTAGAGGAACTGCAATCTTTGAGAAATTTTCAATGTAGCGGCGATAATAACCCGCGAGACCAAGAAAAGAACGAACTTCAGTAGGAGTAGTAGGCGTATCCCAATCCTTAATCACACTGATCTTGGAGGGATCTACATGAATATCTTGTTCGTTGACAATATGTCCTAAGAATTGAACTTCTTTAAGCCAGAATTCACACTTGGAGAATTTGGCGAAAAGTTGCTCTTTCTTTAGGAGTTCCAAAGTAAGACGAAGATGTTGCTCATGATCAGCTCGCGTCTTAGAATATATCAAGATGCCATCAATGAAAACGATGATGAACTTATCCAAATAAGGCTTGCAGACCCTATTCATCAAGTCCATGAAAATAGCAGGAGCATTAGTCAAACCGAATGGCATGACTGTGAACTCATAATGCCCATAACGAGTGCAGAACGCTGTCCTGGGAATATCTTCTTCATGCACACGACGTTGATGATATCCAGATCGCAGATCAATCTTTGAAAAGTAAGAAGCGCCTTGCAATTGATCAAAGAGATCATCGATGCGAGGTAGGGGATATCGATTCTTGATGGTGAGCTTGTTAAGCTCACGATAATCGATACACATCCTAAAAGATCCATCTTTCTTTTTAACAAAAAGAACGGGAGCACCCCAAGGTGAAAAGCTAGGACGGATAAAACCTTTGTCAGAGAGTTCCTGAAGCTGCTTAGACAACTCTTGCATCTCAAACGGTGCAACACGATAGGGAGCTCTGGCAATGGGATTTGCACCAGGTACGAGATCAACGGAACTCGACTTGGCGTGCTGGGGGTAGACCAGGTAAATCTTCAGGGAATACCTCAGAATAATCCCGAACAACAGGAATATCTTGAATAGATTTACCTTTGCCCTTATCTGCTACAACATGTGCCAAAAATGCCACATAGTTCTTTCGCGGATACTTCCGAGCTTTAAAACAAGACATCAGTTTAAGACCACCAGCAGGTTTCTCACCACGAACTTGCAGGATCTCACCTATCGAAAGCGGCATACGAATGATCTTCTCGAAACAAACTACCTCTGCATGATGCTTGGCTAACCAATCCATACCCACAATAACGTCAAAGCTTCCAAGTTGCATGGGCGTGAGGTCAATAGGAAAAAGATGGTTGTTAAGGTTCAATTGGCAGTTGCGGAGAACAGAATCAAGAACAATGGGTTCGCCATTAGCCACTTCTACTGTCAATGGTTTACCTAGTTTCGTTCTAGACACGCGAAGCAATGGTTCAAAAGATAACGACACAAAACTCTTATCGGCACCCAAATAAAAAAGAATAGATGCTGGCTGATTATTAATAAAGAATGTATCGTTCACCACATTATCATCTGCTTGCGCCTCTTGTGCGTTCATGTTGAAGACTCGACCTCGAGCCTGAGCCTGATTCTGATTTGATTCTGGTTGGCTAGCCTTGGGCACCGGTTTCTATAGTGGGTCAGATCCCCACAATTGTAGCACGAACCAGGAGGAAAATGAGGTCGTGCAGCTTGACCTTGTTGCTGAGCAAGAGGCTGAGCAATTTGTTGGGATGGGTTCTGAACCGCCTGATTCTGGTTAGCAGGAATGCGGCAGGTGGCAGCAAGATGACCATTTCTTCCATAGTTGGTGCATTGACGATACTGAACATGTGGTGGGTGATGGCCGTTACACCTGTTGCACAAAGGTGCATTACCAAGATAAGGCTTCTTGGCTAGTGGTTGCGCAGGCTGATTTGGTGCAGCTTGAGCCTGTGCAGTAACGGCATAGTTTTGGGAAGCCTTTCGCTTCCTAGACCCCCTTGGAGAACAAGAATCCTTTCCCTTCTTGTTTTGACCTTTCTTGCTATCCTCGTTGTCAGATGCCTGCTTCTTACCCTTGTCACCCTTTTTGTGCAGCTTTCCCTTTCGAACCTGCGACTCAGTCAATGTCGCTGCTAACTCGATCGCCTGACGGAGTGTGGTAGGGTTACTACCAGTAATGATGTCTTGTACCGAGTCAGGTAGGCCGTCGGTGTACCTTTCGATAGCCTTGTCGAGTGGGGCAACCATAGTTGGGCAAAGCAGACTCAACTCCTCAAACCTATCAGTATATGCCCGGGGCTCGCCACTGTATTGTTTTAAGTCATCAAACTCTTTCTCCAAAGCTCGCTGCTCATGAAGAGGACAGAACTCCCTCATCATCAGTGCCCTAAGTTCAGCCCATGTCTGTGCTAGAGCAACTTCTACACCACGGTCTCTCATTACCCCGTTCCACCATGTAAGGGCCCTCTTCTGAAACACACTCGAAGAAAACTCGACTTTGCGATTGTCAGGACACTACACATGACGGAAAGTATTCTCAATGCTCTCGAACCATTGAAGAAGCCCAGTTGCTCCCTCAGAACCACTAAACTTGAGTGGTTTAGCCGAGTTAAAATTCTTGAAATTGCATGGGGCATTGTTGTTGTTGTTGGCTTGGTTCCATTGAGCAAAGAGGTTTGGAAGTGCAGCAGCCATTTGCTGTGCAATAATTTCTGCCAGTTCGGCATTTGCTACCTGATTTTTCGCGTCGAGGAGGCATTCTAAAAGAGGAAAACATGAAACGAAATGAGTGAGATGATTGGATGAAGAGAATGAGATGAAACAGAATCAACAAAAGCAAAGATGGTGGTTATGCATCGCTAAGCAAACAAGCGACACACAATGTCTAATCAAAGTAAATGGGTCAAAAATAATGTATCGTGAAGACATATTCGCCTATAAGTGAACACTCACCCCAAGAGTTCCCAGGTAAGAGTGACTGGTCCGATTATGTGGATTTGTACGAACACTCTAGCCTTAGACAGAAAATTCGGGGTACAAGCATTCACTCTTCCAATTTGCACGTGTTCACACTATTTAGAACCCAAAACTTTGACGAGATTTTTGAAAATTTAAAGAGGTTCAAAACCATATAACAGAGGGTTCAAAACCTAGTAATCAATCATCCTAGAACAGATGATTAATTTTCAAAGCGGATTCGGAATCGATGTTCTCGTTGTGGTTATCACCTAAGGATAGGTGAAGTGCATGTTTTAAAATCTAAACACAAGATAACTTGTGTTAGGGTCCTAGAAAGTTATAGTCTAGGTCAAAGCATTACTAATAACCTAATTCCCTATAACCATTGGCTCTGATACCAACTCTTCTGTCACACCCCGACCACGTGGGACAACCAAGCGTGGCGGAAACGTCGGGGAGTGTTGAGACAGAATTAATTGTTTCACAACCATGGAAATCAAAGTTACATTTTATTTATAAAACAAGCGTGTTACATTGTCTTTAAACAGTAAATAAAGAGTTTATAACATAATTAAACTAGTCTATCTTCGTTTTATGTCTCTAAGGCACAGGTCCGCCCTAGTGTCACAATCGTCATCCTAAGCGACAGCTCCTGAAAACACATGTGAAAGTAGGTACGTCAGCATAAAAATTCCTGTGAGATACATAGGTTTTGTGAAAATCGAATTCATGACTTATGTTTTGAGAAAATGTTTAGTCATGAACCTTGTAATTTGCTTTTTCTTGTAAATCTTTTGAAAAACGATAAGATCAGATGATATGTATAAATAAATGTAAGGTTAAATGATTAACTAAGGAAAAATGAGTTTGTATAAGGTAAGTTGTTTGTAAACCCAAGGTCTTGTGGAAAGCATGTTACTTGTGAAAAATGTATAAGTCCAAAACGAATGATTTAAGTAACGCTATGATATGTAATATAATACAAGCAAGTTTATATATAGGAAGTACCAGCGGCGTATCCACCATGTTTGTATTATACTCTCACATCTCGTTACTTAAGTCACTTAAACATACCACCATTGTATAAAGTCTATGTTTAAACCAGTTGTCAAAAGTCCTTGTATAAACCATATCAAATGTTAAAAGTCCAAATGTAGTTCAGTAATGTGTAACAAAGGTTATGTATTGTAAGTAATGTGTTGTTACATAAACCAAATGTAGAATGTACAAAACAAAGTATTTTGAATATATCAAAATGTTATGTTTTGCAAAGTAAATGCATGTTACATTGATACAAACATTTATGTGGTAGTTAACGCATACATTCAAGCCTTGAGACAGTTGGATAACCCTAAGTCAAGGTTATCAAAAGAAATGTTTTCGGATTCAGTCATTCCTTACATCCAAACAAACCCGGGATGTCAGGAATGGGATTTGTCAAGCCCTATGGTACCACTACTTACTACCGAGCGGCGTAGCTAATGTTAATGAACGTATATAAGTCCTGGTTGTGCAAACCAAATGTCATAGCAAATGTGAAACATGTTATATGAAAACAATGTACTAAGTATGCTAAGTTAACATACAAAGCAGAAAAGTCGTGTAAATCAATGTGCTAGCATGCTGCCAGTCAACATACATAGCGGAAATGTAAAGTAAAACAATGTACTAAGTATGCACACAATGGACATACATAGCATAGAATGTAGTGAAATCATGTACTATAACGTACTAATGAACATAACAAGCATTTGATATGAAAGCATGAAAAGCATGAAAGTAACAAGTAGGCACATGTGTTTCTCCCCAAAACAGTTTGGAAAACAATAAAAGAGGGGACTATGTACTCACTTGAGATTGCTTTGAAGTCTTTGTGTAACAACCACACAATGCTAGAGATCACAGAATATCAAACGGCACCTAGTAGGTAGCTATGTTAATATACCGGAACTAAATCGGAGGATTGGATAGAATGAGGGTTTGTAAACCAAACGAGTATGCAGACTCGTGTAATATGGTTTAACAAAGCCCACATACTAAAATGAAACCTAACCTAAGTGCTTACGACCCATTACGACCCGTTTAGGTAGCTTATGCTATTTTAACGCGCCGTTCGCGTAAAATGCATTTGGAACGCCTAACTAGCCCTATGACAAGTAAAATATGCCTTAACATGTCTAATATTATTGCCAAATCAGTTTAGATACCAAAAGTTGTTGGTGCATGTTTGTGACAACAGCTTAGATTTGGTCTTTGGATATCTTGTAATTAGTTAAACGACAAACAGTTAGCGGGTTTAGCTTTGTATTAGTGAGATTATAGTGTTTGGGCTAAACTAAACCCATTTGGGTCAAGGGGAAACGAATTGGGCTTGCCCATGTTGCAAACCCTAGCCCAAATAGTAAACCTTGTGTTATATAAACAAGGTTAGGCTTTAGGGTTTAGGTTGATCAGTGAATCAGTTAATCAGCCAAAACAGAGTTTGAGAGAGACATAATTTCGTGAGAGCTTGCTTGGACGAAATTAGGGTTTGTGTTTAGGGTTTGATTGATTGTAATCAATCTTGATAGATAATCAATAAAACCCGGTTTGATTGAATTGTTGTTTCTGTTTCCTACACCTTTTCTGATAATTCTGATCAAGAGGATTCCGCACTCTTGATTGGAAAGACGATTCTGTGACGATCCATAGATTCAAGGGGACCTACAATTGGTATCAGAGCGTTAGGCTCTTGATTGCTCGGTTCAGAATTGTGATTTGCAGAAAAAATTTCGAAATTGGTGAAACCTGACAATTAAGGTTTTAAAATTTTCGAAATTTTGGTGTGGTTTGATTCTGATTTTTGATTTTTGTTGGCTGTTTTGGTATTCTGGTCTGTTTGATTGCTGTTTTGCAGGTTTTAGGGTTTGCAGGACTGTTTTTGGTTGATTGTTTGAAGGATTTTGGCTGGAAACACTTGAAGATTCGAAGATTGTTCTTCGTGTTCTTCGCGTTCTTCATCCTGTTTCTTGTTGATTTTCGAAAATCACTGATAATCTGCTTGTTTCGATTTTGCAGGAACTGTTACAGAATCTTGGAAAATCTCCGAAAATTGAAAAAGATTGAATTTCCATAAGCTGCCTGGCAAAATTAGTAAATTCGCTGGACCTGCGAATTTAACTGATCCAGCATATTTATCAGCGAATTTGGGACATAATTTCACGGTGATCGGCGAATTTAAAATCCAAAGGCGACTTTGGTAATCGTGTTAGTTTCCACAGCGAAATTATCACGGTTTCAGCGATTCTACCAGTCGTTATAATAGTGAACTGGTTAACCGGCGAAATTAATCTGAGCGAAATTGGCAGCGAATTTGACCAGCAAATTTAACAGTTCAGCGAATTAACCAGCAAATTTAAACTGATCAGCGAATTTAACCACTGGCCAGCGAATTTAAGCCATAACCAGCGAATTTAGTAGCAAATTTAAGTGGTGGAATTTCAGTTGGCAAGCGTCGGAAATTTTTCGGTGTTTTGCAAATAGAAATTGATCCGTAACTCGTCTGACAGAACCGTTTGGACCGTTGAACTCGTGTGATTTTTAGGACAAAAAAAAAAAAAAAGATTTTTAGGACAAAAAAAAAAAAAAAAAGACTCTGGAAAATCCCGAAATCGGTTTTTGACATTATATATCATTGGATTCGTCTTTTCGAGACGATTCTAAAGGTATAATTTGGTAAAAACAATTTTCGGAGATATATTGTACGGTTTTATCAGTACGGTTCCGGTAAAACGTGTTTAAAGATGATTAAAGTGGACAATGTCGAGAAGTGGCCAAAGCTTACAAATGTTAACGAATATGCTGTCTGGAAAGAGGAGTTTGAATTGGCTGTGAAGAGCGAAGATACCAGAATGTGGTATTGTATTATAGATGGATACATGGCTCCTACACGTCGTGTTGAAGGAAGGACAAAAGTGATTTCTTATGACAAGATGGATGAATCTGAGAAACTGATGGTTGATGCTGAGAAGAAAGCTTTAGCAGTGATAAAGATGTCCCTGCCTGAGGGAATTAAACATACCATCAAGCACTATGGGAATTCTTATGATCTGTGGGAAGCTTTACGAAAACGTTATCAGAATTCATCAAGACAGAGTGTAGGAGATCGTGCGTTAGATGAAGAAGCAGTTGCTGTGAAAGAAGAGACGAAGAAAGCTCTTGAACAGAAGGTTGAGAAGAAGGCTGCAGAAGTTTCAAAGTGCATGAATGGTGTGAATGAACTTACAACAGAGGTGAAGGTAACACCAGAACCTGTAGGTCATACGTGTCATAATTGCACTGAACTACAGGGTGAAGTTGACAGACTATCGGAGCAAAACAACATTCTGTTAGCTGATTTGGAAAACCGAAAAGAGTTAAATGTTCTTTTGATTAAAAGAGAGTCAAACTGTTTAGAAAAACTAAAATCAAATGAACAGGAAATTAGCAGTTTAACAAGCAAAGTCAATGAACTGTTACAGGTCATTGATTTGGCTCGTGAAACTGTGAAAGAAAAGACTAACGAGCTTTCAGAAAAGTGCACAGAATTGGCTGATGCACAAGCCAAAATTGTAGAACTTCAGGGGAAGTTACTTAATTTTGGGAATTCTTCGTTAGTCAGAACTCAAATTCAAAAAGGTTTAAAAAGGAGTAATGATAAAACAGGGGTGGGGTTTACTAAAGCTTCATCTTCTGAAAATGAAGACTACTCGTTTTTGCCAACTGAAGATGAGCTAACTGATTTTGTAAGCACTGCACATGTAGTGGATCCGATAGCTGTGGACTTGCCAAGTAGTCCAGTTTCTTTGAAAGAATCTGTTGGGTCTAACAGTACACCTCATAAAGTGGATGAGGATACTGAAGACAAAAAGGCCAACACATTTAAAAAGGGATCAAACAAAAAGAAAAATTACAAGAAAAGATCCTGTTTTAAATGTCACAACAAAGGGCACGTGGCGAGTTGTTGTCCTTTGAAGAAAGGTAAGCAAAAAGTTGATGTGGTGAAAGAAGGGAATCAGGTTGGGTCAAGTAATAATGTAAAATCAAGTTGTCAGACAAAGAAACCTGAATTTCAATCTAAACCTTCAACTTCGAAAAGATTTGATAGACCAAGAAGTATTTCTCCACAATTTAGTCATTATAATGGTAAATCAAATCGATTTCAAAGTCAAGATAAAAATTTCGGATATCAAAATCGATACCAGACTTCTGGTAATCAAAATTTTCAAAGAAGAAATGAACATAGGAGTTTTTGTAACTCAAATGTTCAACAAAATCCAAAATTTTTCAAGAATTCATGGTGTGATAATGGTAGAAGTAGGTTTCAAAATCAAAATTTCCAAAGGTCAAATTGTTCAAATGTATATAGGAACCCTCAGGACCAAAGGCCTAGTGGAAATCAAAATAAAATTCCAACAGGTCTAAGATCCAAGACTCCAGTTAGGAGTAATGGATATTGGATGGATGTTCCGGTGGTTGGTGAATTTGGACGACCCAAGACCATTAAGGCTTGGGTCCCCCAATCTAACTAATTTCTTAAGTTAGTGTGTGCAGGAGCTGCTAAGGAGGATTATCAACTTATGTTGATAGTGGCTGCTTCAGGCACATGACAGGGGATGTGAGATTGTTGAAATATATATATTAAATGATTTAAATTGAAGTTCAAAGTGCCGAGTCGACACAGAGGATAACCTGGCAGATCTTTCTTACTGCTTTTCTTAAAAAAAATCAAAAACACAAAAAAATTGAAAAATCAAAAACATAAAAAAAATTAGAAAATCAAAAATGAGTTATCACTGTGTGAAAAGGAGAAATGATAGTACATCAGCAATTTAGACTGTCACACTGAACTTGAAATTAAATTGCTTAAGTGTGATAGCAGCTTCATCATATGATGTACCAGTAGGCAAAAA